>NC_142082.1:81654263-81975013 GCF_054644295.1 Miniopterus natalensis | reverse complement strand
AAGAATAATGAGAAAAGGTATGGAAAATATGAAGGAAATGAAGGATGACACAGCAGAAATAAAGAATATATTGGAAGGAATAAACAATAGATCAGAAGAAGCTTAGGATTGGATCAGCAAATTAGAAGACAGGGTAGAAACCATCACTCAATCAGAGATCCAAAAAGAAAAAAAACAAGATGACAGTGTAAGGGAGTTGTTGGACACCATGAAAGATAACAATATTTGCATTATAAGAGTGCCAGAAGAGGTCGAAAGTAAGCAAGGGTTAGAGAACCTGTTTGAAGAAATAATGGCAGAAAACCTCCCTAACCTGTTCAAGGAAAAAGTCACACAAGCTCAGGAGGCACAGAGAGTCCCAAGCAAGAAGAATCCAAAGAGGCCTATGCCCAGACACATCATAATTAAAATGCCAAAAATTCAAGACAAAGAGAGATTAAAGACAGCAAGAGAAAAGTAATCTGTTACCTGCAAAGGAGCTCCCATAAGGCTGTCAGCTGATTTCTCATCAGAAACTCTTCAGGTCAGAAGGGAATGGCACGAAGTACTCAAAGTAATGAAAACAAGGATATGAAGCCAAGAATACTCTATCCAGCAAGGCTATCGTTTAAAATAGATGGTGAAATAAAGAGCTTCTCAGAAAAAAAAGGCTAAAAGAGTTTATCACCACCAAACCAGCATCGCAAGAAATGTAAGGGACTGCTGTAATAAGAAGTTGAAATAGACAGAATGAGAAACAGGCATAAAGAAATAAAATGGCAATAGATAATTATCTATCAATAATAACCTTAAATATAAATGGATTAAATGCTCCAATCAAATGGCATAAGGTAGCTGAGTGGATAAGAAAACAAGACCCAAATATATGCTGTCTAGAAGACCCACCTTAGAACAAAAGACTCATACAGGCTGATAGAAAACAAAAAAAACTTTTGGAGAACTTTAAAGGAGAGATTGACAGAAATACAGTCATAGTAGGGGACTTGAACACCGCACTGACTTTACTGCATAGATCTTCCAGACAAAAAATCAACAAGGAAATAGTGATTCTAAATGACACAAGATCAGATGGACTTAATTGACATTTACAGATCATATCACCCCAAAGCTGCAGAATATGCATTCTCCTCAAGTGCACATGGGATATTCTCAAAGATAGACCACATGTTAGGACACAAAACAAGTCTCTACAAGTTCAAGGAGTCTGAAATCATATCAAGCATCTTCTCAGATATTTACACCATGGAATATTATGCAGCTGAAAAAATGAAGGATCCCTTACCCTTTGAGACAACATGGTGAGGAGTATTATGCTAAGTGAAACAAGCCAGTCAGAGAAAGACAAATATCACATGATCTTACTCATATGTGGAATATAATGAACAAAATAAACTCATGAAGAAAATAGATCCAGAGACATAGAAGCATGGAACAGACTGACAAATCTCCGAGGGAAGGCAGGGGGTGAGAGTAGGTGGGGAGAGATTAACTTAAACACTTATATGCAAATGTGCATAACCCATGGACACAGACAATAGTGGGGTGAAGGCCTGAGGGAAGGGGTGCAGGTAGGAGGGAACCAATGGGGGAAAGGGGGGACATTTGTAATACTTTGAATAATAAAGATAAAGTTTTAAAAAAGAAATTGAGAGTATCACAACAATCACAACATCCAATGATGGAGAAAACATTTTGAGAGGCCATGGTTACAATATTTTTCTTCATTCATTCAACAGTGCATGTACCAAAAAGAGCGAGCAACATCTGCCTTTATCCTGCCATGTTCTTCCTCTATCAAGAAGAAAATTTAGGTCCAGAATAGAATTTAAATGATGCTTTATACTCTAAACATGATGTAGCACACACTAGTTTCTGTGTTTTTACTGGAAGAGCACTGCAAAGGTCCCAATGTCTTGTAGTCAATGTTGTTTATAGTTTTGATTAGACTGAGTATTAAATGTTATCTATAAACTTTTCTGTGCATTGATATCTGCACATTCCATAGCCAAACCACATACCAAAGTTTAGTGTATATTTGAATTCAGCCCTTGTACCACTGCTTGGATGATATACTGTACTAGTTTTCAAAGTGTATAGCAATGATTATTTTCATTGGAATCATCTATGATCACGTTAAAAATTTGTCCTGCTAAAAATCATGTCAAAAGTGGGCCAGCCCACCCTCAACACTTGTTGACTCAGTCTCCAGGCAATATATCTTGGAGATTCCTTTTCAGTAGGCTTTGCAGGTGATTGTTAACTATATTGAAGTTTGGGAACCAGTGGGTTTTGGAACTCACATTTCAGTAATAAAATCCTTACTGGAGAGTCTGAACTTGCTTTTCATCTGTATAATTAAATACATTTGTTTAAACAGCAACTGTTTATTGTGCTCTTTCTATGAATCATACCTTTTTCTAGAATACAGGGCACAGTGTTGAGCAAAACACACATGGTCCCTGCCCTCACCAAGGCACTTAACTCCTAATGAAGCCCAATGTTTCACCAGATTATCCTGAAGCATTTTGACAGCCACCACAAGTGGTCATCAAACACCACAAGAGAAGCTTATTAAACATGATGCATATACAGCAGATTTGAAGTGGATTTTAGGAATCTACATAATTAACAAACTTCTCAGGTAATCACAATAACACTATGAGAAACCCTCTTCTGAAAGGTTGGAGTATAGAAACATAATTGTTTATATAAATTTAGGCTAAAGTTAACATATTGAACAATGTGGTTTGAAATTTAAAAAGGAGATATTTTATATTTGCCCAACATTTTCCTTCTGATTACTCAAGCCACTAATTTTTATGAATTATAATTATAAATCCATGTATGTATTTATTAACTCATATTCAGCAAGTGTTATTGAGCACCTCTATGTGTCTAGCTCCATGATAGGCATCAGGAATAAAGATTGAAAAGACCTGTCTCCCCCTTGAGGATTGTATAAGGAGGAAAGCTTCTCAGCAATGAATTTCCTCAAATGCTGTAACTATTATGGACAACTAATTTGTAGCAGAGAGGAAAAATGATTAATTGTGCCTAGGAAATCTGCACAGTGTTCACAGTTCAGTGAAGGTAACGGAGGCAGATTGGAAGAATCCTACTTGGCAGAGAAATTTAGGATTACACTATGTGCCAGGCATTGTGTGGATTGTTTTATAAACATGATCTTATTAATTTTCACATCGTCTTAAGTAAATGCTCTTATCACAATATTATAGAAGAGAATACTGCAGCCTGAGAGGGTACATGACCTGCTCCAGGTCACTTGCAGAGGAAGTGGCTGAGCTTTCATACAGAGGCTGTGGGACTTCAGAGCCTTCCTGCTTAGCACCCTACTCTATCCCATCATAGATCAAGAAACTCCATGGAAAAGAACCCAAAGGCATGGGAGACCCTGCCGTGTTCAGGAACCTCAAGCAGGCACGTGTCCAAAGCAGAACATATGTGGAAGTAGAGGGAGATGAGAAGAGAAACATGAGTGGGCCTTAGTCAAAAGGCACACTATTTATCTTTACCAGTGCATATTAATTAAACAACATTAGACTGTCCTTGCCTGAATTTATAACAGACACAACCCAAGATATTTCATAGAGAGGATGAACATTTGTGACATTGTCATACTTTTCTAATATTAGTCTCAGAAGGACAATATGGTAGTCAGAACTGAGCAGATAAACCAACCAAGAAAAGGTCAAGAAAAATGTAATAAGGTTTGAAGGATTTGTCATTTACTTTGTCTTGGAATCAGTGGAAGACATGGACTTTGGAGTTCATCTCAGTTGATTAGACTCCTGGGTACATTACTTCTAAAGGTTTGATCTTGGGTGGTTCACCTAAACTCTGAGATTTTCACTAATGAAAATGGAGATGTCTATTTCACAGATTTCTTTTAAAGATTAAATGTGACAAACTCCTAATCAGTATACTTAGCACATACTAGATGCTCAATAAATGATAGTTCTCTTCTACAAGGAACCAAAACAAGGTGATGAATCACACACTGATAACCAAGTCATCGCAGCCAAAAACCCCAAGCTATAATCAAATGGATACACATGCCAGAGCACAGAGCAAGGTCGAGGTTCAAGGTGTAAACAAACATTTGAGGACCAGAAAGGAAGCAAAAGCTGAAGGGATGATGGAAGGGGGCAAGCAAAACAACAACAACAAAAATAAACAAACAAACAACAACAACAAAAACTAAAGGTGTAACACTAATCTGAAGAAGCTGACAGTGGAAAAAAGGATAAGGCCAAGCTGGCAGAACTGAACAAGGAAAGATTCCTGGTAACTGAGACAATCCTTGGCATAGAAGTTATATATTTTCTTGAGGGTAGCTGCTATTTCAAAACAGGACTAATGTAGGTCTTGAAGGTAAGTCAAAGCACCTGTTGGGAGTAATGGGACAGTCCTCAAACATGTGAAACATCTTATTCATGGTGTCTCAAGAACAGTCCATATGAACAGTAGCTGTGCATTAGTTTGGTTGCAATTAGGTGAAACAGAAAATCCGATCAAGATGATTAAAACATCAACATATGTTTGTTTACTTAACAAGAAGTCAGAGGAAGATGTGGTTGGTTTGGAAACTCACTGATGTCATCATGGACACACTGGCTTTTCATCCTTTCAGAAAGCCATCCTCTTTATACCAGAAATGCCTGCTCACATGGTCACAAATGGCCAGTCAGCACTACAAATGTCACATGACAATGTCTGAAACAGCAACTCTAAGAAGGCCCCAAAGATCTCCAGTTACATTGCACTGGCTTGAGCGAGGCTCCCACATCCACGCCTAGGTGATCACTAGCCAAGAAGAACATGGAGGCTGTTCTTCTCTTAGACCAGTCATGATTCCTCCCTGGAGCCAGGTACATTGAAGAGGAAACAAAATTGAAGTTCTGTTAACATGAAAGAAGCTGATTCTGCCTGTTGGAGAGACTCCTAGAGGTCTCCCACAGGCTAGAAGATGACACAAAGGGCACTGGATTTAAGTGAGATGACCTGGCTATTGGCTCTGCCGTTTATAAATCTACTGCTGGTTTATGTTGATTATCTTTAAGCCAATGCCCATTCTTCCATAGATTGGAGATAATATTACAAAGATGTTTTATGATATTATGAGGATTAGTTGAAATCATGTGATAGTGCTTTGCAACCTGACACATGAAAAGGTCCAGATATGACTTTAAATGAATGACAGGGCATTTGCTTTTGGCTCATGCCATCCTTAAGACAAGTGAAGGTTCATTCAAGAGGAAAGGTATTACATGATATCATTATTATTATTACAGCTTTTAGAGAGTGGGCAGACAAAGCATTGTAATTGGTAATGTATACTAAATAGAAAATTGAATGGCTTGGAGCTTTTAAAAACTTACTGAGCCTATCTTCAAGGTATAGCACTAAAAATTGTTTACAGTGTGTCTAACACAGTGGAAGCCACTTTAAATATTCTGTGAAAGACAGAAAAGCCTTGACTGAACCCCGGCAGGAAAATAACTTGTTAAAATCTCAGCAGGAGCAATTTTCAATTTATTAGAACTCTGAATATCACATGCTTGAGTTACCCCCAGAACAAAACTCCATACATGAATAAATAAATGCAAGGGAAACAAGCTAGATGTTTTTGTAACCTGTTGTCTCACAGGAATCAACTAACAGAGGTAAGATGGTGACTGTTACCTCTTTCTCCTGATCAATCAACCCAGCAACTTGGCAGTGACAAGAGAGAATGTACAACAGCCAGAGAATGATGTAACCATCTGATCAGACCCAGAATTTGCAAAAGTGTCTGTCCTTGTGCCCAAGCTTTATTGATTTCTATGTCACACTATCATGCCCCCCTGGAAATTGCTTTGTGAATTATTTTATGTTTGATTGGGAATCAAAAGTTTTCAGTCAAGATAGGTGAGTAATGACTGAGGGTCAGTAGGTTGCCAGGGCCTCCTTTTCTCTGTGTACAGAAGGTGGAGCATAATCAGGGTGCAGTGGTGAGCCCAGTACCCTCTCTCTCCATGGGGTTATGTGCAGAAGAGGAAAAAGCACAGAGAGAAAGATCAGATCATCATACTGCTAATCTCCTCTGTGCCCTGAGTTTTCCTTGACTCTCCTACCTCTGTATATTCATGTACAACCTCCCAGTTAAATGGCACAGTGTGTAAATACTTTGACATCATCATCTTTCTCATCTGGCCATTATGTTTCCTCCACATTCACTGCTCCTCCTTTCTGAATACACTTTTAGAGTAGCCTCCCTTAAAGATGCTGCAATAAAGAAAGCCAAGAAGTAATTGTTGCCACCCAATTAGTTATTATTTATGTCATGTACAAGCTAGAAGCGGAATTAGAGGCAGGGAAAAATAAGTGACTATGTTGAAAAGCAGTATGGCAGGACAAGAGTGAAATGGCAAGAAGAAATAAATGAGAGCAGAAGGTTAGTTCAGTTCAGCTTAGCAAATATTTTAGAGTTCCCAAGACATGCACACATTCAGCTAAGTTTTGGAAATTAAACAGTGAAAAAGAAGTTGTAAAGTGTGATGGTGCTATGAGGGTGTCAGACACCTTAACAGATATTTTTATTTTTAAATATGGTAAGTAAAAAGAGACATATACATTTGGGATGGGATGGGGCATAGAAGTACAACCCAGGGGTTTAGAGAAGGTGCTTTTGTGGGACACAGTGCCTGAACTAAGTCTTAAAGGATGAATAAGATAGTAAAAATGAGACAGAGTTTCAGGCAAAGTGATTGACATGGGAAAGGCATGAAGTGAAAGAGACAGGTTATTCAGGAAGAGGGATCATAAGGCAAAAACTTTTGTGCTCAGGACTGCAGAATAATCATAATCATGATAAAGTGTATATTTTGTAGTAATATATAGTTTATATATTACCTCACCTATTCCTGTGATTGGCCTGTGAGCAATGAATACTTTTATCCATATTTTGCACAGAAGATTGGGGCTCAGCTAAATTAATTTAGCAAGGAAGGGCCAGACCCAGCAGCCTCTTGGTTCCATCTCCAGAGTCCTCTCCTATTAATTACTTTTGCTTAACAGAATACTAAACCACTCAAGAGAAAAGGAAAATTGGGGTACCATATAATCCAGTGACTTCCAAATTTTGAGCATGACCAGTAAAAATTAATTTTTCATTTCAATCAAGTCTTCAGCAAAAATACATGTAAACTAAGGCATCATAAAACAACATGTAGGCCCTAGCCTGTTTGGCTCAATGGTTAGAGCACTGGCCCTTGGACTGAAGGGTGCCAGGTTCAATTCCAGCCAAGGGCATGTACCTCGGTTTCAGGCTTGATCTCCCACCCTAGTGCGGGAGGCAACCAATTGATGTGTATCTCTCACATCTCTCACATGGATGTTTCTCTCTCTTTCTCTCCCTGCTACTCTCTCTGAAAAGCAACGGAAAAAATATCCTTAGGTGAGGATTAAAGAAAACACACACCAAAAAAACCCCCAATATTTATTATATGTGATGCTTTCTGATATTTTCTATTGTATTCTGTTTAATTTCATTTAAATAAAAAAATGCTGGTAACAAATACTAAATTAATTTTACCACAACTAGACATTTGAGAAACCAGTAATATTCTCAACCAGTTAGTTTAGAGAGAATGAAACTGAGCCTCTAAGAAAGGAAAGGGCTAGCTGAGGATCACCTGTGAGGCATCTAGATGTTGGAGAGACCAAAAGACATGCCCCACAGGTTACAAGGTAAGGTAGTGGTCCATCCTGGCACAGACCAGCATTAATTGGTCTTTTCCCCACATGTCTGGTCCTTTTCTAGGTCCCTTACCAGTCCTAACGCATCTAACCCCAAGAATCCATGAAGGAAGTTCTTTCGTTGTTCCTATCTCACACGTGAAGAAACTAAAGCACAGGAAGAGGAAGCAGCTGGCTTGTCCATGGTTACACGGTTAGTGGAAGAATTAAGGTCATCTGGGCCAAAACTTTATTCAGGTACCTAGGAATGTTGGTGAATAGCTCTTTTACATGTGATTTAAACTAGTAGGCTCTTCCTAATTTCCAATTTCATTCTCCTCAGAACTTTTATTTCTTCACAGCCACATGCTGTGAATAGCTAGGAGAGTGTAATAAGATATCTAAAGAACTTCGTGTTGATTTGAGAAATCCAACAATGTTCTCAGGATTTCTGTTTGAGAATTTATATCAAAATAACTCTAGATTTGTTAGTATTGTTTTGATTCAGTTGGTTTCAGGGTTAATATTTTCTTGTTTCTGCAGAGCCAGAAAAGTCTCTTAAGATGCAGAAAATTATAACAGCTATACTAGTGGAAAGGGCCATTGGCTTCTTATTAGCTTTTAGTAACTTATGAAGTGCAGACAAATTTTACGAATAATAAAACTCCCAAACTGACAAATGATGTACCAGAGAATTTTAATGCATATCATATCATAAGGTTGATATTTTCACTTTGAAATCCTGCTATTTTATTATTTCTATTAACTTGCCCTTCTTGATGGCAATTCTCAAATAATTTAATTGTCAAGTATACATCCACAGTGGAAAATAAAAGTTTATAAAAAACCAAAATAACCGAAAAAACACACAACCGAATGGATTTTACAATGGGAATCTACTTAAAGTAGAAGTTAGAGTACTCAGGAAAGTAAGTCAAAACATGGTTTAATGAAGTCTCTCTGAAGAGAATTAATCTTTTTAAAAAATTATTTAATCCTTACCCAAGATATTTTATTGATTTTTAGAGAGAGAGAAAGTGTGAGAGAGAAAAACATCGATGTGAGAGAGAAACATTGGTTGGTTGCCTCCCATACTCGATCGAACCCACAACCTAGGTGTGTGCTCTGACAGGAAATTGAACCACAGCCTTTTGGTGTATGAGATGATGCTCCAACCAACTGAGCCACCTGGCCAGGGCCAGAGAATCAGTCTTGAAGAAAAAGCCTTGGCATTCTTCCAAAGCAAGAGAAATGTATGCAACAAAATTAAGTGATGCCAGAAAACAGAGAAATGTTTCAAGTGTATGGCATGAATAAAGCACAATCCTGCTTGCTTTTTCACATTTTCTTTTTCCCTGAGAGTCACTTAGATAATCTAGGCAATGATTGATTACTGTTATTTGCTATTATTTCTCAAATAAGATAAATCTCCAGAAAACTTGAGTTCCTAAGTGTGTCACATTAATAATTAGTAGTAAATTTTGTGGTTTATTACCTCAATCCAAGAAATTACTTCATTACCCTTAAAACAAAAACCAGGGAATCCTTGTTGAAAAAAAAACACATTTTGCAAAGGAGTTGAAAAGAGGTATTCTCATCTGGATTCTGGTGCTGGCTCAATGTTAGTGAATGTGTGGCCTTGAATACATCTCTTCCCCTGCTGGAGTCCCAGTTTCCTCATCTGAAAAGTCAGAGGGCCAGACCAGATAATCTGAGGTTCCTTCCAGCTGCGACTTTAGGGCTCTTTATCTATTTTGCCTTAACATTTTTGACCTCTTCTTCTGAAAGCACTGGCTTGCTCCAGTCACTGGATACAAAGTTAAGTATTCCTTCTGAGTCTAAGTGTTTCTTGCCATTTCCAAGGGGAAATTTACTCCTCAGATTGCCAAAGACTCCAGCAGTTCTTTGGTCTCTCTGAGATAAGCTGACTTTAATAAAACATTTTCTGTCAAAAACTTTGAAATAGACTCCTGGTTTTCCACAGACTTATTCTCTGGGATCTTCTGGAATCTTCAGGCTCTCTGGTAGACAAATTGTAATTCTACTCTTGGTTTCTCCATCGAATTTCCCTGACTCAACCCAGTTTGTTTTTCAAACTTTTTCTATTTCCTTTACTGCCCACCTGGGCATTCACCTATTTTCTCATTAGTTAGCTGTACTTGTTTTTCCATCTCACTTCTCCTCAGGAGTCTTCCCCAACTGGTGGTCATCTTACTGAGGTTAGAACTATGCTGCCATATCATAGGCCTCCACTAAGCCTAGTCCAGTGCCCCCACTCAAGGAGGGAGGCATCAAATGCTGCTGGCCAACATTTCTGTCAAAGGCAAACGTTATGTTGACAAGAGTTTTAAAATAAATAAATATATGCATAAATATATAAAAACAAAATTTATAAATGGTCAAATTTAAAAGGAAAATGGAAAATGAGATCAAGGGGAAAATCAAACACTTCCTAGAAAAAACAAAAATGAACAGCAACCCAAAATCTATGGGACACAGCGAAAGCAGTCCTGAAAGGAAAGTTCATAGCAGCACAGGCCTACCTCAAGAAACAAGAAAAAGATCTAATGAACCATCTAACACAACAGCTAAAAGAACTGGAACAAGAATAGCACCAAAAGCGTCAAGGAAGTAAAAGGAAGGAAATAATAATGATCAGAGCAGAAATTAATGACATAGAGACTAAAAAAAAAATACAAAAAAGCAATGAAACCAAGAGCTGGTTCTTTGAGAAGATAAATAAGATTGATTCACCTTTAGCTAGACTCACTAAGAAACAAAGAAAGAGGACCCAAATAAATAAAATCAGAAATGAAAGAGGCGATATAACAACCTACCCAACAGAAATACAATGGATTGTAAGAAAATACTATGAGCAACTATATGCCAACAAACTGGACAACATGAGTGAAATGGACAAATTCCTAGAAGAATATAATCTTCCAAAGCTGAATCAAGAAGAAGCAGAAAACCTGAATAGGCCAATAACAACTAATGAAATTGAAGCAGTAATCAAAAAACTCCCAGTAAACAAAATCCTGGACCAGGTGGATTTACAGGTGAGTTTTTCCAAACATTCAAAGAATTAATACCTATTCTCATCAAACTATTGAAGAAAATTCAAGAGAAAGGAAAACTCTGAAACTCTTTTTATGAGGCCAGCATCATCCTAATCCCAAAGCCAGATAAAGACACTATAAAGAAAGAAAATTGAAGAGAATGATGAACATAGATGCTAAAATTGTCAACAAAATACTAGCAAACCGGATCCAGCAATACATTAAAATCATCATACACCACGACCAAGTGGGATTTAGTCCAGGAATACAAGGTTGGTATAATATCCGCAAATCAATAAGTGTGATACATCACATAAACAAAATGAAGGACAAAAAATCATAGATGCAGAAAAAGCATTTGACAAAATCCAGCACCCATTTCTGATAAAAACTCTCAGCAAAATGGGAATAGAGGGAACATAACTCAAAATAATAAAGGCCATATATTACAAACCTACAGCCAACTCAATGGGCAAACACTAAAACCATTTCCTCTGAGAACAGGAACAAGACAGGGATGTCCACTTTCACCACTCTTATTCAACGTAGTATTGGAAGTCCTTGCCACAGCGGACAGACAAGAAAAAAACATAAAGCATCCAAATTGGAAAGGAGGAAACAAAACTGTCATTATTTTTAGACGGCATGATATCGTACATAGAGAATCCTAAAGACTCCACCAAAAAATTACTAGATTTAATAAATGAATTCAGCAAGGTACCAGGATACAAAATTAATACCCAGAAATTGATGGCATTTTTATACACAAACCATGAACTCTCAGAAAGAGAAACTAAAAAAAAAATCCCATTTGCCACTGCAAGTAAAAAAATAAGACACCTATGAATAAACTTAACCAAGGATGTAAAAGACCTGTACTCAGAAGACTACAGGACACTGAAAGAAGAAATAGAGGAAGATATAAACAAGTGGAAGAATATACTCTGCTCATGGATTGAAAGAATTAATATCATTAAAATGTCCATACTACCCAAAGCAATCTATAGTTTTAATGCAATTCCTACTAAAATACCAACAGCACATTTCACAGAGCTAGTACAAATATTCCAAAAATTTATATGGAACCAAAAAGACCCTGAATAGCCACAACCATCTTGAGAAAAAAGAACAGAGTGGGAGGGATCACTTTAGTAGACATCAAACTATACTACAAAGCCATTGTAATCAAAACAGCCTGGTACTGGTACAACAGACATATAAATCAATGAAACAGAACAGAGACCCCAGAAATAGACCCACTCCATTATGATCAGTTAACATTTGACAAAGGAGGCAAGAGCATCCAATGGAGTAAAGACAGTCTTTTCAATAAAAGGTGCTGGGAAAATTGGACAGTGACATGCAAAAAAATGAAACTAGACCACCAACTTATTCCATGCACAAGAATAAATTCAAAATGTATAAAAGACTTAAATGTAAGTCACGAAACCATAAAAATTCTGGAAGAAAACATAGGCAGTAAAGTCACAGACACCTCACGTGGTGGAATTTTCACTGATACATCTCCTAGGGCAAAGGAAACAAAAGAAACAATAAACAAATGGGACTACATCAAACTAAAAAGCTTCTGCACAGCAAAAGAAATCAGCTTCAAAATACAAAGGAAAAACGCAGTATGGGAGAACATATTTGCCAAAGATGTTTCTGATAAGGGGCTAATTTCAAAAGTGTACAAAGAACCCATACAAACCAACAAGAGGAAGACAATCCAATTAAAAAATGGGCAAAGGACTTGAATAGGCACTTCTCCAAATAGGACACACAGATGGCCAAAAGACATGAAACAATGCTCAACATCGCTAATCATTAGGGAGACGCAAATTAAAACCACAATGAGGTGTCACTTCGCACATGTCAGAATAGCTACCATCAACAAATTAACAAATGACATGTGCTGGCAAGGATGTGGAGAAAAGGGAACCCTAGTACACTGCTGGTGGAAATGCAGACTGGTGCAACCACTATGGAAGACAGAATGGAGTTTTCTCAAAAAATTAAAAATGGAACGGCCTTTTCACCCAGTCATCCCACTTCTAGGGATATATCCTAAAAATCCTGAAACACTAATCAGAAAGAATGTATGCACCCCTATGTTCATAGAAGTGCAATTTATAATAGCTAAGATCGGGAAACAGTCTAAGCGCCCATCAGTAGATGAGTGGATAAAAAGCTGTGGTACATTTACACCCTAGAATACTATGTAGCTGTAAAGAAGAAGGATCTTGTACACTTTGGGACAGTATGGATAGACCTGGAGAATATTATGCTAAGTGAAATAAGCCAGGCAGAGAAAGACAAACATCACATGATCTCACTTATATGTAGAATCTAGAGAACTTAATAAACTGATGCACAAAGTAGATTCAGTGACATGGAAGCATGGATCAGACTGATGAATCTCAGAGGGAAGTGGGGGTGGGGCGGGGAGAGAGATTAACCATAGAATTTGTATGCATATATGCATAACCCAAGGACACAAACAGTGATGTGGTGAGGGACTGGGGGTTTCGGAGAGATAAGGTCAATGGGGAGAAAAAAGGACATCTGTACTATTTTGAACAATAAAATAATATAATAAAAAAAGAAAAGAAAAGGAAAATGGAATGTGTGAAGGAAAGCTGAAGTGGCAAGGAGAACGATGTTTTCAAATATTATTAATCCTTTATTTTACTAATGGTAGAACTCAGGATTGTATTGAGAAGACAAAAACAAAATAAAATCTGATAATTTGGTAGGGACTTATGATGCTATAGTGGGTACACATACATATATATGTATCTATAATTTTGTGTATACATATATATATTTATGTGTATATCTTGTTATATATATCTCTTGTATATATACTTATGTATCTATATATGTGTGTGTGTATGCATACATATACATGTAATATATACACATGCATGCATATATATAATCTCTATGTATGTATTATACACACTCACTTTTGTTTTCCATGTAGAATATAAAACAGTTTACCATTGATTTTCTTCTGTGGAATTTTCAATAATTTTCTAAGAGGGAAAAATCTTAATTTACAAACATAATATTATTATGGCAGGATGATTTATTACACTTTAAATTATGCTTTTCCTGCCTCTAGTTTCCCCTCCTTGTTCATTTCACTTGCCTCATAAATTGTGGCTCCCCAAAGGGAAACAAAGAGGGAGTGTGCCTTTGACAAACAGCAAGGCTAGGAGGAAAGGGTCTTCTTTGGGGCCTGGAAAAGACACAAACTTCTGCTGGCCCCCTCAAAAGAAGGGTTTCCTACCCTCTGGAAAATTCCCCTCTGAGGAAGTGGCAAAACTCAAAAAGTCTTGGTATTATGACTCACCTCCAGGTTCCAGCCTCACCAGATAATCTTGAAGACCGGAGCACAGCACAGAAATCAGAATGGCTGTAGACAGGAAAAGTCCATGTAGCCCAGGATAGTGGGCGGCCCAGTGTGGACTGATGCCTTTGCTAGAGGAACTTCCCCAATGCTCGGGTCATATAATTTCTTGTCACCCTGTGCCTTCCATCCCAGGGGCAGCAGGCCCAAGAATGATGGTTTTGAATTTTCTAGCAGTGAAGAGGAAATAGGCATACTTTAAAGACAATAGATAAATGCAATGCTTCTTACTCACTTGGATTTGTGATCAACAATTCTTTCCTGATGTTTTATTTATTTATTTATTTATTTATTTATTTATTTATTTATTTATTTATTTTTAATCCTCACCCAAAGATATGTTTTTATTGATTTTAGAGAGAGAGGGAGGGAGAGGGAGAGAGAGAGATACATCGATTGGTTGCCTCCTATCTGGGGATCACACCTGCAACCTGGATATGTGCCCTAACCAGGAATTGAACACACGACCTTTTGGTGTATGGGATGATGCTCCAACCAACTGATCCACACCAGCCAGGGCCCTACTATTTTATATATTCAAAATCTGCTATGGAAAGTGTTAGTATTGTCTTTAAACATCCAGTTTAGATTCAATTATGCTAGGTTAGCATTATTTATAAATTATGCTAGGTTAGTTTTTTAGAGAGGAGATAGGAATGTAGGGTAAGGATATACTTTATTTTTTGTGAGTATTTTGTATAAACACAAGGATTTCATGATGAAAATTTGAGTAAACAATATTTTGTTATTTACATAATGTACTACAATATTACTAACAAAGCAGCTACTATAAAGCCACATTAGAAAACCATTGTCCTAGGATTCTCAGTCACCATTACTAGATTTTACAGTGTTAGGTAATTCACAGCATGACTGTCTTGAGAGAATGTTCACTTTACATATGTCAGCCAAGGGGAAAAGCAAAACAAAACAACCCTGCTCATAAGTGATATGCAGCTGAAAGGCTGATGGTGTACTTCTGATGAGCCAAGTGCTCTAGGTCCAGCTCCTTCCCAGCTTCCCTAATCCTTTGTTTTAGCCACACTGAAGACTCCTTTGGGGCCTTCAGAAATTTAGTTCAGTTGTTCATGGATTATGGACATTGATTTATTACATGAGCCCAGTATTCTCAGCATTATGACCTTTCTTCGCTCAATGGAGAAATTCCAAATGGGGCCTGGCTCATGTTCTTTCTAAACTTCAGAGGCTGAATGACCAGGGTGAGGCAGATTGTGTCTGGCATGGACTGTCTTGCAAATGAGTGCTGTGGCCTCCATTCCTGGAAAATGTTCAGGACCAAAGTCTAAGTGAGCAGCAGGCATTTTTCTTGTTAGATGGAAACAAGTTTCAGAGGAGGCAGTGGGTGGTGTGGTAGAATCTTGAGCTCTGGTTCTCGTTCTGCATCCACTCACATCCCATATGACCTATATCCAATAGCTGTGCTACTGTGATGAGGTCCTGAACCTCAATTTTTTCCTCTATAAAATAAAGTGATTAGAATAAATAATCATTAAGATTAGTTCCAGATCATTTTTAATTAGGATTTTTTAATTGAGATACTGTTAACATATAACATTTTATAAATAACATATTATATTACAATATAACATACGTATTAATTTATATTAACATGATGGTAGTTCAAGTGTACAACATACTGATTTTATATATGTACATATTGAAAAATGATCACCAAAATAAGTCTAATTAACATTCATCATGACAATTTTTTTCTTGTAATGAGAACTTTTAAGATCTAGTCTCTTAGCAACTTTCAAATATGCAATAGAATATTATTAACTATAGTTGTCATGCTGTGCATTACATCCCCAGGGCTTATTTATTCTATAACTGGAAGTTTATACCTTTTACCCACTCTTCATCTCCAGCAACTACCAATCTTTTCTCTATATCTAGGAGTTTCTAAAAAATATTTCACATATAAATGAGTTCATACCTTATTTGTCTTTCTTTCTTTGACTTATTTCACTTAGCACTCAAGTTCCATACATGTTGTTGCAAATGGCAGGATTTTCTTCTTTTTATAACTGAATAATATATCATTGCATGTATAACACATTTTTTATTCAATCATACATTGATGGACACTAAGTTTTCCATGTATTGGCTTTGTAAATAATGCTACAATGAACATGAGGTGCAGATATCATTCTGAGTTAGTGTTTTCATTTCCTTTGGATAAATACCAGAAGTGGAGTTGCTGGATCATGTGGTAGTTCTACTTTTAATTTTCTGAGGAAATTTCACACTGTTTTCCATAGTGGCTGTACCAATATACATTCCCACCAAAAGTGCAAAGTAAACTATTGGTAAGTTATTCCACTCAGTTTTCAGCTAATATATCAGACAGGTATTGTTTTTAAAAATGTCTATCAAACAACTAATAATGATAAGTTTAACACACACATATACTCACTCTGCAAATATGCAAAGCTTATAAAATGTCAATAAAGGCTTTTGTTCTTTTCTTTTCTATTTATCTTTATTTCTAATTTTTTTCTAATGAACATGAACTACTTGTATAATTTTTTAGAGTTAAGTTTGTAGAAATGTTCATGCATACAAGAAAAATGGTTGCTAGGCAAACTTAGGGTGCTTCAACTGAAAAATTAATTTAAAAGTGTTTGATACAGTGTTCCCATGTTATACATGAAAAAACTGAGGTAGAGAATGGTTATGTCAACTTTGTTAGCAATAATCTTAATGCATAGCTCATGCAATCAATGGTTCTAAAACCTGGCTGGTTTAAAGGATAATAAAAATGCCTGACTTGCCTGGTCAGTGTGGCTTAGTGGTTGAGCATCTACCTATGATCCAGGAGATCCTGGTTGGATTCCTGGTCAGGGCACATGCCCGGGTTTCAGGCTTGATTCCTTGTAGGGGGCATGCAGAAGGCAGCCAATAGATAATGTTTCTCTCTCATTGATGTTTCTCTCTCTCTATCCCTTTTTCTTCCTTTGTCTCTAAAAATCAATAAAAAATATTTTTTAAAAATGCCTGACTGGACTCTATCCCAGACCAATTGAATTAGAATCAGGGCTACTGTGGACCAGAAGTTCCAAGTTCTCCACACTGCCTCCAAAGAATATAAGAAAAATAAGGGGAAATAAAGGGACCATTACATCAAAAATAAAATCAACAGAAACTATGTATAAGCAAACATTTATGTATAAATTTCCCTTTCCTAAACATATACTTTCTGTATATGTATGATCCAGAGCATTTCAAAACACATCTTGGCATAAGGATGCTGTATCTGTCTCTTATACTAAGGTTATAATTGCTCCTTCTTTGCACCGTTTATATAAATTCACATTTCAGACCCTGCAAAGTATAATAAGAGTAACTGATATTTATTGAAGGCTTACTAGGTGCCAAACATTGCTATACATGTTTTACTCATTTAATCATCTTAATCCTACGAGGTAAGTATTACCATTATTTCTGTTTTACATGGAGACACTGAAGCTCAGAGAAGTTAGATAACTTTGCCTACAGCTATCGAGTAATTTAAGCAGACAAGCCTGGAGTTCAACTCAACCGAGTTCCAGAGTCTTTTCCCTTAAGCTGCACACTTCTGAGTAAATAGAGTGTTTAAACTTAAGCCCAAGGAGTTAACCTGGATTCTGATTTCTATATAGTAAATCAATAGCTGGGCTCCATAGAATAAGGGGGAAAAGAGAACGTAAGGGAGAACAAGGACTGCGCAAATAGTATCTGAAGGAGAAACTAAGTCGTTTAAGTGGTTTCTCCTGAGTAAAGTCTCTAAGCTTTAAGGTGTAGATTTCAAGTCATCTTTTAACTGCCCAGCTGACATCTTACTTCATGGCTGTGCTCAGAAAATGTTGTAGTTTTAAATTCCTATTATTATTATTGCCAAGATAAGTTCACCTCATTTATCACTGTAAGACAAAAAGCAAGAAATAGAGGTTAAATTAGTAGTATGATAAACTAATGAATCTGGCTCCCTATGATAATCACTCCTCATTCAGTTTTATGAATCTCCTTGTCATTTCCCTTTGATAATTTGTTTCCCTTTGCCTCACTCTGCTCTTTTCCTTTGCACATGTATAAACTAATTGTGGGGAGGAGACCCTATGAAGAAAGGTTAAAGCATTTATTTGTACAGGAAATGTAGATCTGATGTGTTTACCCTTTCATAAATGCCTTGCAGCGCAGGTAGTTGGAAGCTTGAGCATTTGGATCCTCTCTGATTTTCACAAAGCTTCCTATTTAAGAAACTAAGGGAAAATGCCTTGAGCTGTTCCCACCAGAAAAGAAAGTTTCACCTCTCCTTAATTGATTCTACCACAGATAGAACACTGTAGGTTACAGGAGTTGGCTGCTGGAATATATGGAGAACATGCTCTGTTTCCTCCCCAGTTACTTCTACCATTTACCACTTCTGCTATAGTTGAGCAAGACAGAGCAATGTGGAATGGAACTAGGTTCAAGAGAAAGTGAGTTGGCTTTGCAACCAGATACAGTTAGTTTTGAATCTCATACTGTGTGCTTTTAGGTAAGTAAATCAACTTTTTGAATACCAATTTTCTTTGATAATTAACACCTATTTTGACAACAACATGTATTTTCAGCATGCTGCAAAAATTACAAAATATATGTGGAATGTGTCTGGCACCATATAGACATGCAATGAATTATATCTATTGTTCAATAGCCACTTGACTCCATTTCAGTTATTTTTCCTTCACCAGAGGTAGGACAATTTTTAATGTATGTTTTAATTGATAAATATAACATAGATATTAAGAATTTTTATATACATGTTTAGTTTAAAGGGTAATAATGAAATGAACTGTAACTATAAGATATTGATGGAGAAAACTGAAGAAAACACAAATAAATTGAAAGATACTCTATAGTCATGTATCGGAAGAATTAATATTGTTAAAATGGTCAAAGTACCTAAAGAAATCTACAAATTTAACAAAATCCCTATCAAAATTCCAATGGCATTTTTCACAGAAATAGAACAAACAATTCAAAAATTTGTATGGAACCTGAATAGACAAAGCAGCTCTTCCCCCATGTACAGTATTTTCATGCACTTGTAAGCATGTTTTTTAAATGTTGTAGTGAGGATCTTTAGGTGTTTGTTCAGAGATTTATCTGGGCATTTGTTTCACCACTGATGGACATATGAGTTATTTCAATGCTTTAGACCCTTGCAGTGTCCCTTCCTGCAAGGACCCATTACTCTCTAATCAGCTCCTGGTGACATAGACACCTTTCCCATTGCCCTTCCCCTGCCTCTAATGAGTTCCTCATACAATTTTCTTTGCTCTGGACCTATACTTTTTTCTTGTCCCAATACAAATTTTTTCACCTGAGCTGAATAGAGAAAACAAAGACTCAGATTTGATCTTGTCCCTGCCCTTTCCTCACATGTGATTTGGGGTAAATCACTTAACATTTCTAAGCTCAGTCTCTTCAACTGTAAAATAGAAATAATAATTCCTGCTCCACTTGTCACAAATAATTGTGTTGAAGAGCAAATGAAGTAATGTATGTTAAAAGTTTTATAATTGGTAAAGTGTGCTAAAAATGTAAAGCAATCATAGAACTTGACCTAAAAATTAAGGGTGCTTCTCTCCATCATTTTCCCCTATGGAAATATGTGTTTAATGGAGAAACATGCCTAATATAAAAGAAAGCAGCAGCTTTAAGTGTTTTCAGGATGCTGGGGTGGATATTTTTGGATGGTGGTTTTCCTTTTTTTCTTGTGCCTCTGTTATCAGTGCATACACATATACATGAGGCCAACATTTCTATTATCTCCACAAACAATCTCACTCTAATTTCTAATAATTGCTGGTGTAGCAGTAATGACTGCAGAAAGGGAAGGCCACTGCAGAGAACATACAACATAAGCCAGCTCCTACCAACTCCTATGCAGCAGATCATAAAGCTCTGATGGATGCCAATTCGATAATATATAATACTAGAAGTTAGTTTAACACTTCCCCAAGAGGTAATGCCTGATGCCCTTATTGGAATTTAAACCAGCAGTTGGCTCCAGCCAACTGTTAAATGGCAACAGAACCCTCTCCCGCATATTCTTCCATGGGCCAGTGATAATACCGTGGCTATTCCTCTGCCCTACTGGGAATCTAGGTGCATGGAATTCATAATCAGGGAAAAGAGCAGATGTGCAGTGTAAGCCAGGGAAAACGTGCAGAAGAAGGAAATGCAGCATTTAGTATATATGCAAGTAAAAGAGATCCTCAAATGTTTATTCATTCTGAATATGTTAAGTTGGCAGGAATTCAAGTTTTTTGTGTTTTATCGCATTCCCAATATTTTAGCATTGGCCTAATTCCTGATAATTTATAGAAACATATACATACACTCTTGATTTGGAGGGTTATTATGTCCTTGTTTTGAAGTACTGAAAGTTGGTTAAAAACTACTATGTACTATTCTCCTGTCCTCCAATATTCCAATTTTCAGTGATCTTTGGCTAAATGTAAATTTTATTAGAACAATAGATCTGAGGTGAATCTGGCAGCAATCTGAGATGCCCATTGGGCAGGAGCAGAAGTGCAGGGCTTGCCATATGAAAGGGTCAGCAGCAGTGGCCCATCTGCATACCCATTAGCTCATGAGGTCACCTTGCTGTCAAAAAACTGAGATGATAGAGGCAAGAGTAAACAATGGGCCTTCAGAATAAGGAGTGAGGGGGCAGAGGTAGGTGCCTGGAAATACATAAAGTTTATCCAGAAGAACAGGAGCAGTGCAGACAGGTGGCGTGGGATGACTCACTGTATAAATATGATGTACTCACCAGTATTATCTTTGGGCTGACTGAATCTGATCTGACAGATTTCTTGTGCTGCTACTGTGAACTCACTTTAATTTTTACCCAAATGAGTACATAGTCATAGGCTGATTTATTCATTGTTGAATGTAATACCTTTTAAAATATAGGCTTGGAAAATCTATATGTCCTAATTTCAAAGAGTAAAAAGCAAGCTGAACATGCAGAATAGTCATCAAGTCTAGATTCTAAATGCCTTAATAGAGCATCCAAGTATCACCACAATATGTATTTCCTATCTCCCAATCATTCTCTTGCTCTTCTTCACTCCCCAAAATTTGTTCCATTGTTTCTCCCTGATTAAGTTATATTCAGGCATCTCTCAACTTTTCTTATAACTTACTTCTTTTGTGGAAATCTAGCATAAAGCAAAGCTATATGCAGAAACTGAGTTATCAAATCTAAAATCAGTCTCAGGTGTCCTGAGAATTAATTGTAGAAAAGTTTGATAAAGTTGTAAGTCTCCTAGGAAGAAATCAGGTCAAAGAGTCTCCATGATTTTAGTCAACTCCTTGATTGTCTTTAGAGAGATTGTTGATTTGAAGTTATTGGCATATAACCTTATTTGAAGTACACTCTCACAAGAGAACAAAGCCATGAGAAAAGGGAAGGTGGTGCCTGAACATAGTTAATCAGGGAAAAAACAAAGTGGAACAACTTTTAAGTTGGAGAGAAGTGGGAGAGAATGACCAGGAGAAAATAAATGCGGCCTTTGGTGAAGGCATTCAGAATCACCCTGAGAGCTGGTGGCTTTCAGTCTCTGTTCAGGACCTAGGGCTCCTGTGGTTGTGTCTCAGAAACCACCTTGAGGGAAGAGAATGGGAAGAATCCAGTGTTTATCAGGGCAGCTTTATACTGATCTATTGTATATATGGGGGGTTACATAAACATGCAGTTAACTGGTTGTTAATTTAGAGATAGAGATTAAAATTCTCAACTCTTCCACTCTCTCAACTATTTTTAAATGGATCCAAACACAAACCAGAGAAGTACATTCATAAGACTTATCACTCAATTTATTCCAAGTAAGCATCAAAATGTTTTGATTCACTACTTGATTTGGTTTCACAAAAGAAACTGTTTTATCATTTTATTTTTTTAATTTTAAATTAGAGTTGACATTCAATATTATATTAGTTTCAGGTATATAACCCATGATTAGACATTTATGTAACTTATAAAGTTATCACCCCAATTAATCTAGGACAATCTGACACCATATATAGTTATTGCATTATTGCTGACTATATTTTCTATGTTGTACTTTATTTTACATTGCCATGACTATTTTGCAATGATCAATTTGTATTTCTTAATTCCTTCAACTTTTTCACCCATCCTCCAGCCTTCCTTACCTCTGGGAACCATCAGTCTGTTTCTGTTCTACTTATTTATTTATTTTTTAGATTCCCCATGTAAGTGTGATCACCTGGCATTTGTCTCTCTCTGTCTGACTTATTTCACTTAGCATAATACCCTTTAGGTCTATCCATGTTGGTGCAGATGTCAAGATTTCATTCTCTTTATGGCTAAATAGTATTCCATTCTATATATGCACCACTTTTTCTAGATCCATTTATCTATTGATGGACACTTAAGTGGTTGCTTCCATTCTTGGCTATTATAAATAATGGTGCAATAAACATATGGACTATGTCTTTTCAATTTAGTGTTTTGGGTTTTTGTGGATAAATATCTAGAAGTGGTGTTGCTGGGTTCTTTTTTGTCTCTTGTCTTGCCTATAGTTTAAAATCTATTTTATCTGGTATAAGCATTGCTAACCAAGATATTTGTGGGTTTTTTTGTTCCATATTCATGAAATATATTTTTTTATCCCTTTACTTTCAGTCTTTATGTGTCTTTTGATCTGAACTGAGCCTCTTGTAGACCAGATATGTGAGGAACTTCACATTCAGTTATCATATATGTCTTTTTATTGGAGCATTTTATCCATTTAATATAAAGTAATTGTTAACAGATATATAGTTATTGCCAATTTATTATTAATATTTTTTATCTATTTTGTTTCTTCTTCTTTTTAAAGAAGAGCTTTCAACATTTCTTGTAATACTGTTTTGGTGGTGAAAAACTCCTTTAGTTTTTTTTTTTTTTTTTTTTATCTGTGAAGCTCTTTATCTGTCCTTGGATTTTAAATGATAGCTTTGCTGGGTACAGTAATATTGGATGTAGTCCCTTGCTTTTCTTTTTTGTATTGACTTTATTGAGGTGACACTAGTTAACAAAATTATACAGGTTTACCTGACCAAAGCACCCAGTCCCAGCAGAGGAAACTGGAAGCTGTGGAAAACTTCAAACAGGATATTCAAGACCAGTCACAAACAGTGTCTGACATTGGCTGGCATCAGAGATAATAAAAAAGATGAAGAATCCTAGCAAATCTACATAATAACAAATCCAAACAGGCAGCCAAAATGAAGAGACAAAAAAGCAAGCCCCAAATGAAAGAACAAAAGAATTCTCCAGAATAAGAGCTAAATAATATGGAGATAAGCAATCTATCAGATACAGAGTTCAGAATACTGATCATACAGCTGTTCAAAAGCATGAAAAAGGTAAAGAAACTATGAAGGAAATGAAGAATGACATAGTAGAAATTTAAAAATCATTGGAAGGAATTAACAGAAGGTTAGGAAAGCTGAGGATAAGATCAGTGAATTAGAACACAGGGTAGAAAAAAAATCACTCAATCAGAGAAGCAAAAAGAAAAAAATCAATTAAAAAACAAACAAACCACAGGAGGATAGTTTAAGAAAGCAGTGGGACAACATCAAAAGTAACAATATTCACATTATAGGAGTTCCAGAATAGGTCGAAAGTAAGCAAGGGTTAAAGAACCTGTTTGAAGAAATAATGGCAGAAAACTTCCCTAACCTGATGAAGGAAAAAGTCACAAAAGTACAGGAGGCACACAGAGTCCTAAGTAAGAAGAACCCAAAGAAGATCATGCAGAGACACATCATAATAATTAAGATGCAAAAAAAACAAGACAAAGAGAGAATATTAAAGGCAGCAAGAGAAAAGCAACCTATTACCTACAAAGGAGCTCCCATAAGGTTGTTAGCTGATTTCTCTACAGAAACTCTACAGGCAAGAAAGGAATGGCATGAAGTATTCAAGGTAATGCAAAACAAGGATCTGAAACCAAGACTACTCTATCCACCAGTCTATCCTTTAAAATAGATGGTGAAATAAAGAACTTTCCAAAGCACAACAACTTCAAATCTATGGGAAACAACAAAAGCAGTCCTGAGAGGAAAGTTCATAGCACTACAAGACTAACTCAAAAAACAAGAAAAACTTCTAATAAACTCTCTAACCCTACAACTTAAAACTTAAAAAGAGAACAACAAGAAAAACACAAAGTACAAGGAAGGGAATAATAAAGGTCAGAGCAGAAATTAATGACATAGGGACTTAAAAAAAATACAAAAGATCAATGAAACCAAGAGCTGGTTCTTTGAAAAGATAAACAAGATTGATAAACCTTTAGCCAAACTCATCAAGAAACAAAGGGAGAGGACCCAAATAAAATCAGAAACAAAGGAGGTCAAATAACAACAGACCCAACAGAAATACAAAAGAATGTAAGAAAATAATGTGAACACCTATATGCCACAGAACTGGACAACCTGGATGAAACTGACAAATTCTTAGAAAAATACAACCTTCCAAAACTCAATCAGGAAGTCAGAAAGCCTGAAAAGGCTGATAACTGCTGATGAAATTGAAGCAGTAATCAAAGGGCTCCCAGCACATAAAAGTTCTGGCCAGGATGGCTTCATAGTGGAGTTTCACCAAACATTCAAAGAAGAATTAATACATACACTCCTCAAATTATTTCAAAAAATCCAAGAGGAAGTAACACTTCCAAACAATTTTTATGAGACCAACATTAGCCTAATTCCAAAACCAGGTAAAGACAATACAAAAAAAGAGAATTACAAGCCAATATCTCTGATGGACATAAATGCTAAAATCCTCAACAAAATATTAGCAAATCAGATCCAGCAATACATTAAAGAGATCATACACCATGACCAACTGGGATTTATTCCAGGGATACAAGGCTGGTCTAACATTCCCAAATCAATAAACATGATATGTCACATAAACCAACTGAAAGACAAAAATCACGTGATCATATCAGTAAATGCAGAAAAAGCATTTGATAAAATCCAACACCCATTTTTGATAAAAACTCTCAGCAAAGTAGGAATAGAAGGATCATATCTTAACATAATAAAGGCCATATATGACAAACCTATAGCCAACATCATACTCAATGGGCAAACATTAAAACCATTTCCTCTAAGAACAGGAACAAGACAGGGGTGTCCACTTTCACTACTCATATTCAACATAGTACTGGAAGTCCTAGTCACAGTGCACAGACAAGAATAAAACATAAAAGGCATCCAAATTAGAAAGGAGGAAACAAAACTGTCATTATTTTCAGATTACATGATATTGTACATAGAAAATCCTAAAGACTCCACTAAAAAACTATTAGATTTAATAAATGATAAAAAAAACTACTAGATTTAATAAATAACTCCAGTAAGGTAGCAGGATACAAAATTAACACCCAGAAATTGATAGCATTTTTATACACCAATAATAAACTCTCAGAAAGAGAAAATTAAAAAACAACCCCACTTACCATTGCAAATAAAGAAATAGAATACTTAAGAATAAACTTAACCAAAGATGTAAAAAGCCTTTACTTTAAAACTACAAGACACTGAAAAAAGAAATAGAAGAAGATATTAAAAAAAATAGAAAAATATACCAGGTTCATGTATTGCTGAAGAATTAACATCATTAAAATGTCCATACTACCCAAAGCAAAATACAAATCCAGGGCAATCCCTATTAAAATACCAATAGCATATTTCACAGATCTAGAAAAACACTTCAAAAATTTATATGGAACCAAAAAAGACCTTGAATAGCCACAGCAATCTTGAGAAAGAAGAACAAAGTTGAAGGGATCACAATACCAGATATCAAGTTATACTCCAAAGCTACTGTAATCAAAACAGCCTGGTGCTGGCACAAGAACAGACATATAGATCAGTGGAACAGAACAAAGAACTGAGAAATTGACCCATGCCATTATTGTCAATTAATATTTGACAAAGGAGGCAAGAACATACAATGGATAAAAGACAGTCTCTTCAATAAATGCTGATGGGAAAATTGGACAGGTACATGCAAAAAAATGAAACTAGACCACCAACTTACACCATACACAAAAGTAAATTCAAAATGGATAAAAGACTTAAATGTAAGACATGAAACCACAAAAGTCCTAGAGAAAAACAGGCAGCAAAATCTCAGACATCTCTTGTAATATGTTTGCTGATACATCTCCTAGGGCAAGAGAAACTAAGGAGAAAATAAACAAATGGGACCACATCAATATAAAAAGCTTCTGCACAGCAAAAGAAACTATCAACAAAACAAAACGGGAGCCCACTGTATGAGAGAAAATATTTGCCAATGACACATCTGATAAAGGGTTAATATCCAAAATATATAAGGCACTCATACAACTTAACAAAAGAAAGACAAACAACCCAATTAAAAAATGGGCAAAGGACCTAGACACTTCTCCGAAAAGGGCATACAGATGGCTAAGAGACATATAAAAAAATGCTCAAAGTCACTAATCATCAGAGAGAAGCAAATTAAAACCACAATGAGGTATTGCTTCACACCTGTCAGAATGGCTACCATCCACATATCAATGAACTACAAATGCTGGGGAGAGTGTGAAGAAAAGGGGACCCTAGTACATTGCTGGTGGGAATGCAGACTGGTGCGGCCACTATGGAAAACAGTATGTAATTTCCTCAAAAGAGTAAAAATTGACCTGCCACTTGACCCAGTGATCCCACTTCTAGGAATATATCTTAAGAAACCCAAAACATCAATCACAAAGAAGTTATGCAACCCTATATTCATAGCAGCAGAATTTACAATAGCTAAGATCTGGAAACAGCCCAAGTGCCCATCAGTAGATGAGTGGATAAAAAGTCTGTGGCACATTTACACCATGGAATAGTATGAAGCTGTAAAAAAGAAGGATATTTTATCCTTTGGGACAGCATGGATGGAACTAGAAAGTATTATGCGAAGTGAAATAATCCAGTCAGTGAAAGACAAGTACCACTATGATCTCACTTATATGTGGAATGTAATAAACAAAGCAAAGTGATGAACAAAATGGATCCAGAGACATAGAAGCATAGGACAGACTGAGGGATCTCAGAGAGAAGGTGGAGAGGTAAAATGGGCAAGGAGAGTTTTATCAAAGAACTTACATGTTTATAAGCATAATCCATGGACACAGACACTGGTCTGGGGAAGGCCTGGGGATGGGGTCAATGTGTGGTGGAGGGGATCAATGGGGGTAAAAAGGGGACTTCTATAATATTTTCAATAATAAAGATAAAAAATCAACAAAAAAAGCATAGGCAGTAAAATCTCAGGCATTTCTCATAGAAATATTAACTTGATATATTTCCTTGGGCAAGGGAAACAAAAAATAAATAAATAAACAAATGTGACTACGTTGAAATAAAAAGTTTTCCACAGTAAAGGAAATCATCAATAAATGAAAAAACAACCCACTGAATGGGAGAACATATTTGCCAATGATACATCTGATAAAGGCTTAATATAAAAAATGTATAAAGAACTTCTAGAACTCAACACCAAAAAAAGAAATAATCCAATTTTAAAGTGGCAAAGTACCTGAATAAACACTTCTCCCAAGTGGACATACAGATGGCAACATATAGAAAGATCCCAACATCACTAATCATCAGACAAATATGAATTAAAACCAAAATGAAATATCACCTCACATCTGTCAGAATATTTATCATCAATAGATCAAGAAACAGCAAGTGTTGGTGAGGATGCGAACAAAAGGGAACCCTCCTGCACTGGTGGGAATGAAGATTGGTGTAGCCACAGTGGAAAGCAGTATGGGGTTACCTCAAAAAACTTAAAATGGAACTGCTTATGACTTAACAATTCCACTTCTGGGAATTTATGCAAAGAAACCTGAAACACTAATTCAAATGTATGTATGCACTTCCATGTTCATTGCAACATTATTTGCAAGAGACAATATTTGGAAGCAGAGGAAGTGTCCATCAGTAGATGAATGGATAAAAAAAACACTATGGTACATTTACATAATGGAATACTACTTGGCCAAGAAAAGGAAGAACATTTTAACTTTTTTGAGAACATGGATCAACGTGGAGAACATTATGCTAATCGAAGTAAGCCAGACAGAGAAAGATAAGGACCAGATGCTTTCATTCATATGTTTAATTTAATGAACAAACTGAACTAACAAGCAAAATAGAGACAGACTCATAGATAGAGAGCAGGCAGACAACTCTCATGGAGTAAGGTTTTTTCTTTTTGGGTGGGGGGTGAAAGGATTGAGAAAAAAAGAGAAAAAACTCATGGACATGGCCAACAGTTAGGTGATTGCAGGGAGAAGGTGGTGGTTGGAGGTAGAAGAGGGAATGGGGTTGTAAATGGTGATGGGAAAATAATAAAATGAAATGAATAAATAAAAATAAAATAAAATTTAAAAAATACTGAATTGCACACTTAAAAAAATCATAAAGAAAGTCCAATACTCACCAAGACAAAGGAATTAGTGATAAGGATTAGTATCTCACCTGTGACTCCATATTTTGTCTTGGTGGCAGAGAAGAACAGTATCATGAATATCTTCTGTGGGTTTGCTAAAATATCCTTGAGAGTACTTTGTAGCACCGCGAATTGATGATCTTTATGTTTAAGAACCCTTTTCTCTATCGTTAGGTATATAATAAAATTTTCATCTTGAACATATATGTTTCAGAAAACATATATTTATTTCTGTAAAGATGTATATCAAAAATATTTGAATGCTTTACCAAAGAGGAGGGAGGGAGAGATAGAGGTGAGAGAGAGAGAGAAAGAGAGAGAAGAAGAAGAAGAAGAAGAAGAAGAAGAAGAAGAAGAAGAAGAAGAAGAAGAAGAAGAAGAAGAAGAAGAAGAGGAAGGAGGAGGAGGAGGAAGGCATGTAGGCAGTAAGGCAGGCAGGCAGGCAGTTTATAATGTTTAAAAAAAATAAAAAAGAAATAAAGAACTTTCCAGATAAAAAAAAACAAAAAAACAGCTAAAGAAGTTTTTCACCACCAAACCAGCATTGCAAGAAATGTTAAATAAGAAGTTGAAATAACCAGAACAAGAAACATAAGCATAAAGAAATAAAATGGTAATAAAGTACCTATCAATAATAACCTTAAATATAAATGGATTAAATGTCCCAATCAAAAGACAGAGGGTAGCTGAATGGATAAGAAAACAGGACCCAAATATGTGCTGTCTACAAAAGACCCACCTTAGAACAAACGACTCATACAGGCTGATAGAAAACAAAAAAACTTCTGGAGGACTTTAAAGGAGAGATTGACAGCAATACAGTCATAGTAGGGGACTTTAACACCCCACTGACTTTACTGCATAGATCTTCCAGACAAAAAATCAACAAGGAAACAGTGATTCTAAATGATACACTAGATCAGATGGACTTAATTGACATTATAGAATATTCCACTACAAAGGTGCAGAATAGGTACTCTCCTCAAGTGTGCATGGGATATTCTCAAAGATTGACCACATGTAGGACACAAAACAAGTCTGTACAAGTTCAAGAAGAATGAAATCATATCAAGCATCTTCTTGGACCTTTACACCATGGAATATGCAGCTGTAAAAATGAAGGATCCTTTACCCTTTGAGACAGCATGGTGGGAACTGGGAAGTATTATGCTAAGCAAAATAAGCCAGTCAGAGAAAGACAAGTATCACATGATCTTACTCATATGTGGACTCTAATGAACAAAATAAACGAATGAACAAAATAGATCCAGAGACATACAAGCATGGAACAGACTGATGAATCTCGGAGGGAGGGCAGGGGTTGTGGGTGAGTGGGGAGAGATTAACCTAAACACTTAAATGCATATATGCATAACCCTGGACACAGACAATAGTGGGGTGAGGGCCTGAGGGGAGGGCTTCAGGTTGGAGGGGATCAATGGGGGGGAAAATTATACAGGTTTAGGTGCATAATTCTACAGCACATCATCTGTATACTGTATTGTATGTTCACCATTCCAAGTCAAGTCTCCATCCATCACCATTTATCTCACCTATTCCCTCCTCCACCTCCCTTCACCCTCTCCTCCCAGCAATCACTACACGGTTGTCCATGTTCATCACTTTTTTCTCTCTTTTTTCTTTTTTGCTCTATTCCACCACCCCCATCCCAACCTCTCCCCATTCCTGACAGCTGTCAGCTGTCAGCCTACTCTCTATCTATAAATCTGTCTCCATTTTGCTTGATAGTTTATATTGTTTTTATCAGATTCCATATATGAATGAAATTTTATAGTACTTTCTCTGACTGGCTTATTTCACTTAGCATAATGCTCCCCAGGTCCATCCATGCTGTCTCAAAGGGTAAGATTTCTTCTTTTTACATAGGCCCTTGTTTTTCATCACTTTGAATATTTCATTCCAGTCCCTTCTGGCCTGCCAAGTTTCTGTTGAGAAATCAACTGACATTCTTATGGAAGCTCCTGTGTAGGTAATGAACTGCTTTTCTCTTGCTGCTCTTAAGATTCTTTGTGTTTAACTTTTGCATTTTAATTATGATGTGTCTTGGTGTGGGCCTCTTTGGATATTTCTTGTTTGGGACTCTCTGTGCTTCTTGGACTTGTATATCTAGTTTCTTCACCAAGTTAGGGAAGTTTTCCACCATTATTTTATCAAATAGGTTTTCACTTTCTTGTTGCCTCTCTTCTTCATCCAGTACCCTTCTGATGTGAATGTTGGTGCACTTAAAGTTATCCCAGAGGTTCCTTATACTACTCTCATATTTTTGGATTGTATTTCCTTTTTAATGTTCTGTTGGGTGTTTTATGCTTCCTTATCTTCCAAATTGCTGATTTAATCCTTTGCTTAATTTATTCCACTGTTGATTTACTGTAATGTATTCTTCATTTTAGTTAATGTATTATTCATTTCTGACTGGTTCTTTTTTTTATGACTTTGTGTCCTTTTTATACTGTTAAAGTTTTCACTAAGTTCCTTGAGCATTTTTATAACCATTGTTTTGAACTCTGTATCTGGTAGTTTGCTTGCCTCTATTTCATTTAATTCCTTTTCTGGAAATTTCTTCCATTTTTCATTTGGGAATTGTTTCTTTGTCTCCTCATTTTGGCTGTTTCCCTGCGTTTGTTTCTATGTATTAGATAGAGCTGCTACATCTCCCAGTCTTGGTAGAGTGGCCCTATGTCATAGATGTCCTATAGGGCCCAGTGGCACAATATCCCCACTCACCTCAGCCAAGAGCTCCATGTGAACTCCCCATGTGGTCTGTGTGCACCCTCCCTCTTGGTGTAGTTGAGTCTTTATTGCTGTTGGCACATCACTGGGAGGCTGAACCCAAAGCCAATAAGCTGTGTGTACCATCTGTGACTACAGTGGAGGAGTTGCTGTGCAAAAACTGACCCAAAAGAGCAGGAATCACTTCAGTGGGGCTTTGATGCCTGCTGTGTGGGTGTGTCATTGCCCCTTGAGTGTGTCATGGAGGTGGCTGGGTTGGATCTGCAGATGTATGGTAATTGTGCTGGACTTGGGAGTGCCCGGGAAAGGCCAAACTATGAACCAAGGCTGGCCACTGCTAGGGAAAGGCCTGGAACACTTAGCAGAAAGTTTGGGGCATTCAGAGACCAGATGCTGCATTTTTTAGAGATTTTAGGAAAGTCCAAAGCATGAAAAAAGAGGCCATTTGTATGGAAAAGCCACTGTGAACAGGTAAGTTGGCCCTGAAATATGGGTGAGGCCAGGTCTCTCAGATTTACCAGAGTAGGGCAAAGAGAGTTAGCCATATTGATGGGGACTCATATATGGTGCCAGCTCAGGGCAGAGTGGGGAGGAAGCAAAGGAAGAAAATAATGGTCGCTGCCATCATGTCTGTCTGAGAGAAAGCTGCTTTTTCAGCCCTGGTCCTGAAGCCAGGCAATTCACTTCCTCCTGATGTGTCCTTGATGCCTTTCAAGCATCTGTTTCAGTGCTGGAACTCAGAGTGAATCCAAGTTTATACATGTCACCTATAAGAAGAATGTTTGAGACTCTAGCATCCCTCTGTCTCATTCAGCCACAATCTTTGCTGGTTTTTACAGTCAGAAATTATGGGGACTACTCTGCCTGACACTGGAATCCTGCCTCAGCTGGGGGTTCTGGTGTTGGACTGGGATCACTAGCTCTTCAGGGAGGACCTCCAGAGCCAAGATATCCCTCCCTATTTTTAACCATATACGGGTGTTGGGGCAGCCCATTCCTTTTCCCTACCCATCCTACCAGTCTCCACATGACTTCTTCATATCCTTAGTTATAGGATTTCAGTTCAGCTAGATTTCAGGTAGTTCTGAAACATGGTTGTTCCGTAGTTTAATTGTAATTTTGATGTGGTTGTGGGATGTTCCGATTACAGTCTTTCCCTATACTACCATTTTGATTGGATATTTTATAATTTCAAATATCCTATCTCTTCCACTTCAAATAAAGTTCTATTGAAAATTTCCAACAAAGAAGATAACCATCAAGAAAATTTTGGAATATAGTGCAATCTTAAGGGGATAAATCCAAATTTCAATAATTTTCCAAAGAAAACATTTTATATGAAAATACAGTAACTTTTAAAAGAACTTCCAGGATATCTTTGATGTATGCCATTGACCACCTTCTAGAAACTTGGTTCCATAGCTTACACTCACACACACAAACACACACAATATGACTATGATTGTTTTTCCTTCTGTAAATAGCAGTGTCAGGAACTTGTGTGAAGCTTTGTAATTGTTTTCTCATTGCTTGCTTGGTGTACAATTATCACAGGTTTAGAAATTTTAAAATGCATTATCTTAATAATATTTAACATTATGTCTTTAACAATGACACAGATTCTCTTCTGTAAAAATAAATTTAAAATATGACTTTTGGATGCCTGAGGGACAAAGTAAATAAAATTTCACAATTATTTTGGCCCTATGTCTCCCTAATTCTTATTTTAGTATTCTAAGATTTAAATGCTGAAACAAAACTTGGGTTAATAATGGAGAGGCTTATTATAAACAGAATTAAGATGAATTACACTGAAAGACCTGTCTAGCACCTCCATCTCAATAATATCCAGAGATCTGCCACTTCTCCCATGAGGAACTAGTTTCTGCCTTATTCCTGTATTTGTTTAACAGTATTTTATAACATCAAAAGCAAGTGCAAGAAGATATGTAGTGTTTTCTCTTGTGACTTAAAGATAGTAAAACTGCTTTCAGGTTTCAGGTTAGGAAAAATAAAAAGAGAAAAAAAGGCATTTAATCCATATCTTCACCATATGCTAAAATTAACACCTAATGGATCATAAACCAAAAATCTAAAATTATAAAACTTATAGAAATTTCATAATATAAAAAAATAGGAAAAATTTCTTTTACCTTGGCTTAGGCAAAGGTTTCTGAGATAAAACACCAAAACCACAATCTATAAATTTACAAAAAAGATAAAATTAAAAACTTATGCTCTTTTCAATTCTGTTCAAGAATGAAAAGATAAGCTACATACTGGGAGAAAATATTTGCAAATTACATGTCAGTAAGAGGACATTTATCCAGAATATAAAAAAACTTTCAAAATTCAGTAATAAGAAAACAAACTACCCAAATACAAAATGGACAAATGATTTGTATATACACTTCATCCAAGAAGACACATCAATGATGTAAAAGCACATGCTCAATTATCTTTAGCTATCAGGGAAATTCAAATGAAAACTACATTAAGATAATACCATGTACTTACTAGAATGTATGAGCATTTTGCTATAACTTCAACTGTGGAACAAAGGTAATGTAAGCAGTTTGCTTATTTATGCTTATTTAATTATTTCTATATTTTTATGAACCATTTACTTGTGGTTGTAGCTTCATTGGACCTTTCAGGGAAAGACAGTATAATTATATTTTCCCAAATTTCCTACTCATCCTAATTTGTATTTATTTTTTGTTGAGAGTATTACATATTTCCCCCATTAACCCCTCCCCCCCCAGTGCCTGACTTCCAGCCAGCTCCTGCCATATCCCAGGCCTTCCCTATGCTATTGTCTCTGTCCATGGGTTATACATATATCATATATGTTCTTTGGCTAATCTCCTCCCCTCTGAGATCTGTCAGTCTGTTCCATGCTTCCAAGCCTCTAGACCTATTTTATTCATCAGTTAATTTTGTTCATTAGATTCCATATATAAGTGAGATCATGTGATATTTGTCTTTCTCGAACTGGCTTAATTCACTCAGCACAATATTCTCCAGGTCCTTCCATGCTGTTGCAAAATATAAGAAATCCTTCTTTTTCAAAGCTGCATATTATTTCATGGTACAAATGGATCATGGCTTTTTTATCCACTTATCTACTGATGAGCACTTGAGCTGTTTCCAGATGTTAGCTATTGTAAATAACACTGCTATGAATATAGTGGTGTATATATTCTTTCTTTTTTTTTTAAATTTTATTTTTGTATATATTCTTTCAGATTGGTGTTTTAGAATTCTTATGATAGATTCTCAGAAGTGGGATCACTAGGTAAAACATCAGCTTTATTTTTAACTTTTGAGGAAACTCCATACTGTTTTACACAATGGCTGCACCAGTCTACATTCCCACAAGCAGTGTACGAGGATTCCCTTTTCTCCACATCCTCTGCACAGTTTTTTGTTCATTGATGTTGATGGTAGGCATTCTGGCAGGTGTGAGTTGATACTTTATTGTCATTTTTATTTGCATCTCTCTGATGATTAGTAATATCGAGCTTTTTTTCATATGTCTATTGGCCATCTGTATGTCCTCTTTGGAGAAGTGTCTATTCAGGTCCTTTACCCATTTTTCAATAGTGTTGTATGTCTTCCTTTTGTTGAGTTGTATGAGTTCTTAGTATATTTTGGAAATTAACACCTTATCAGATACATCATTGGTGAATATGTTCTCTCATACAGTTGTTTTCCTTTTCATTTTGTTGATGGTTTCTTATGCTGTGCAGATCTTTTTAGCTTAATGTAGTCCCATTTGTTTATTTTTTGCTTTGTTTCTATTGCTCTAGGAGATGGATCAGTGAAAATGCAGCTACTTGTGATTTTATTGCCTATGTTTTATTCCAGGATTTTTATGATTTTGCATTACATTTAATTCTTTAATCCATTTGGACTTTGTTCTTCAGTGTGATGTAAGTTAGTGGTATAGTTTTATTTTTTGCATGTACCTACATGTCCAATTTTCCCAACACCATTTATTGAAGAGGCTATCTTTACTCCATTGTATGCTCTTGACTCCTTTGTGAAATATTAATTTACCATATTGGCATGAGTCAATTTGTAGGGTCTCTGTTCTGTTCCATTGGTCTATATGCCTGTTCTTGTGACACTGACAGGCTGTGTTTTTAAAATTTATCTTTATTGTTGAAAGTATTACAGATGACCCCCCCTTTTCCTTATTGAGCCCCTCCTCCCCACTCCCTCTCTCCCCAGACCATCATTGCAAGTCATTTTGCTTACAATGCCCTTGCAGTATAATTTGATATCTAATGTTGTGATACCTCTAACTTTGTTCTTCTTTCTCAAGTTTGCTGAGGTTACTCAGGGTCTTTTTTAGTTTCATATAAATTTTTGGAATATTGATTTAGACCAGTGAAATAAGTCATTGATATTTTAATAGGGGCTGTATTGAATCTATACACTGCTTTAGGTAGTATGGGCATTTTAATGATGCTAATTCTTCTAATCCATGAACACAGTATATACTTCCATTTATTTGTATCTTCTTTAATTTCCTTCTTTAATGTACTATAATTTTTCAAGCATAGGTCTTTTAGTTCCTTGTTTAAATTTATTTCTAGGTACCTTTTTTTGTTGTTGTTGCAATAGTAAATAAGATTGTTTCTTAATTTCTTTCTGATAGTTTATTATTGGTGTATAAAAATGCCATTGATTTATGGATGTCAATTTTATATCCTGCTGCTTTGCCAAATTCACATATTAAATATAACAGTTTTGCTGCTGTTTTTTAGTGGACTCTTTGGTTTTCTCTCTACAATACCATGTCATCTGTGAATAAAGACAATTTTACTTTATCCTTTACAATTTAGATGCTTTTATTTCTTCTTGTCTGATTGCTGTGGCTAGGAATTCCAGCACTATGTTGAATAAGAGTGGGGAAAGCTGATATCCCTGTCTTGCTCCTGATCTTAAGGGAAAGGCTTTTAGTTTTTGCCCATTGAGTATGATGTTGGCTGTATGTTTGTCATATATGACCTTTATTATGTTGAGGTATGATCAACATAATCTCTATTGCCACTTTGCTGAGGGTTTTTATCATAAATGGGTGCTGGATTTTATTGAATGTTTTTTCTGTGTCTGTTGATATGATCATGTAATTTTTATCCTTCATTTTGTTTATGTGAAGTATCACATTTCTTGATTAAATAAACATTGTACCAACCTTGCATCATTGGAATAAATCTCACTTGGTCATGGTTTATGATATATTTAATGTATTGCTGGGTCCTATTTGCTAATATTTTGTTGAGGATTTTAGTATCTATGTTCATCAGGGATATTGGCCTGTGATTTTCTTTCATTGTAGTATTTTTATCTGGTTTTGGAATTAGACTAATGCTGGCCTCATTAAAAGAGCTTGAAGCCCGGCCAGGTGTGGCTCAGCAGTTGAGCATCGACCTGGGATCCAGGCGATCAGGGTTCGATTCCCGGTCAGGACACATGCCCGGGTTGTGGGCTCGATCAATGACTCTCATCATTGATGTTTCTATCTCTCTCTCTCCCCCTCCCTCTCCCTTCCTCTCTCTGAAATCAATAAAGCTGTATTTTAAAAAAAATTTAAAAAAAGAGCTTGGAAGTCTTTCCTCCTCTTGAATTTTTTTGAATAGTTTGAGGAGAATAGATGTTAGTGGTTTTTTGAATGTTTGGTAAAACTTGCCTGTGAAGCCATCTGGTCCAGGACTTTTGTTTGCCTGGAGGTTTTTTTTATTATTCTTTCAATTTCATTAGTTGTTTTCAGCCTATTCGTGTTTTCTGATCTTTTCTGATTGAGTTTTGGAAGATTGTATGTTTTCAGGAATTTGTCCATTTTGCCCAGGTTGCCCCAGTTTTTGGCATATAGTTGTTCATAGTATTTTCTTATAATCTTTTGTATTTCTGTGATGTCAGTTCTTACTTCTCCTTTTTCATTTCTGATTTTATTTATTTGGGTCCTCTCTCTTTGGTTCTTGATGTGTCTAGCCAAATGTTCATCAACCTTGTTTATCTTTTCAAAGAACCAGTTCTTGGTTTCACTGATCTTTTGTATTGCTTTTTTAGTCTCTATGCCATTTATTTCTGCTCTGATCTTTATTATATCCTTCTTTCTACACACTCTGTGCTTTTCTTGTTGATCTTCTTTTGGTTAGATTGTTTATTTGAGCTTTTCCTTGTTTTTTGAGGTAGGCCTGTAGTGTTATAAACTTCTTTCTCAAGATTGCTTTCATTGTGTCTCATAGATTTGGGGTTGTTGTGTGTTTATTTTTATTTGTTTTCAGGAACTTTTTTATTTCTTCCTTTGTCTCATTGGTAACCCATTCATTGTTTAATAGCATGCAATTTAGTCTCCATGTGTTTGAATGTTTTTTATTGTTTTCATTGTAGTTGACTTGTACTTTCATGCCATTGTGACCCAAGAAGATGCTTAATATGATTTCAATCTTCTTGAATTTGTTAAGATATATTATGTTCTAATACATGGTCTGTCTTTGAGAATGTTCCATGTGCACTTGAGAAGAATGCATATTCTGCTGTTTTGGGATGAAATGTTCTGGAAATATCAATTACAGTGAGCCCTTGATTTTTTGGACCTCAATTTAATGGACTTTGAATTTAGCTGACAAATTTTCCAGTGCATATGTAATATGAAAAAATCAATACTCTGTTAATTTTAAAATTATTTTAACCAAGATTTGCTTATAATTTCATTAACAAGTTATTTTTTGTTATTAATTCAGTTTTATTTTTAACAACTTTTAGCCAATAGGCCATATGTTGGAAAAAACATTGTATTAATTTCACTGACATATATATTACATATCTACAATATATTTAAATCCAAGAGTCACCACTCCTAAAAATATTTAGCAAATGTTTAGCACATTATCATACCATATTGCACATAATAATTGATGCTCTTGTTGCATGCCATGACTTCCTACAGCAATTTGTGTTGTGTTTTTTTGGTTAGTTCTCACACAAGGATATTTTTCCCATTGATTTTTTTTTTTTAGAGAGTCGAATAGAGGGAGTGAGTGGGGTGGAGAGAGAGATAAACATTGATGTGAGAGAGACACATCGATTGGTTGCCTCCTGCAATGCCCAGACTGGGGCTGGGGATCAAACCTGCAACCCAGATACATGCCCTTGGCTGGAATTTGGACCCACAACTCTTTGGTGTGTGGGCTGTTGCTCTAACCACTTAGCTGCACTGGTCAATGAGCACTACTGGTTGATGTTCCAATAATCGCTAAGCCAAGTCCAAACTGTATGACTTTGTTACTCACAGTGACTGGTGAATGCATGCATTTGCTAGACCTATTCTAAGTATGTATGCATGGTGAAACACATCATTGTAACCCTAACCTTTAAATATGGACAAACAGAAAAGAGTTCGTTTAAAGCTAAATAAAAAATTGGAAGTCATACGAAAGTTGGAGTTGGGAGTATCTGTGTTTTGTATATGTGAGCAATATTGAATAAAAAAGCAAACTTTATCAGGCACTAAAAAAAAAGACAAAATAAAAAAATATATATTTGAATTGATATGTGAATGTAGTTGCAAACACCAATCCCAGAAAACATGAAATTGGCACAAGAAACCTCAGTTGAAGAAGCATTTTTGAAGTGGTATGCACAACAACCTTCTTCTGGGGTTCCAGTTTGGGTAGTTGAATTGAAATCTGCAGCAATTAAATTAGCAACTAAATCATATGGACATACCATTCAAAGTAAGCGATGGTGACTGCTGCTTTCACAAAAGGCATGGCATTGTGAACAAACAAATTTATGGTGAAGGTTCAATTGCTCCAACAGAAGACATTGAACCATTTAGGTAAAAATTAATAGAATGTATAAATAACAAAATGCTATTACAGTCTCAGATTTACAATGTTGACAAAACTGTTTTGTTCTTGTGTTCTGTGCCTGAAAACACACGGATTTCCAAATATGAAAACTTGACATCTGGAAGAAAAATCAACAAGGACAGGATCTCGGTGTTGCTTTGTGCCAATGCCAATGGATTGTATAAACTGACACCTGTAATTGTTGGCAAACCTTGTAAATCTAGATTTAAAAAAAAAAATAAAATAAATCATCTACCCATTTTGTATTATAACTCTAAAAAGGCATGGTTCAACTCAGACATTTTTTAAGACTGATTTTTTAAAGAATTTGTACCTGAAATCTGGAAATTTCAAAGCAAAGACTCTGGAATGGCACCATAAGATGCAAAATGTTTGTTGCTTTTAGACAATGATCCTGCTCATCCATTCAAAAATATTTTATATTCATAAGATGTATTTTTTTTTGCCACAAAATACATCACCACTTTTCCAGCCCATGGACCATGGTGTAGTTCTAGCAAACAAACAAATACACCACAAAAAGTTTTTAGAGGAAGTAATGGTTGTATTGTAGGATGAAGATAATGAAGAAGATACAAGATGACAGCATACCTTACAAAATTTAAAGAGTTACAGTTTAAAATTGGCAATTTTTAATTTTGCTACACATGCAAAGAAGTGAAAGTGCAAACATTGGAAAATGGTTGGAAGAATTTGCCTGGCTTGGATTTAGGAGTAGAGATTACCAATTAATGGAGAACAGTACAGAATATTGGTGAAGAAAAGTTATATTGAGGAAAAGTTATACTGTGGTTAGAAGATGAAGGTGACCCTGAGTATCACATCATGACTGAAAAAGAAGTCACAGATGAGGTTATGCTTTGGAAGATGAGGATTGGAGGGAAGATAATGAAAAAGAAGAAAAAATATGCCCCCAAATTAAGTTATCAGTGATTAGACTGTATCTTGGTGATCTAAAAACATTTATTGACAATTCATCAGGTAACATAATTCAACTTTATTACAACCATTTTTGTAATTTTTTGCAGTTAATTATTTAAAAAAAGCAGAGTTCAAAACTTCAAACAAAACGATAGTTTTTTCAAAGCAGGATTACCTAAAGCAAGAGCCCTGACATTGAACATTAAGGTCATGCCACAATGGGAGTGTCTGGATAAATCATCATTCAAAAATGATCAAATAGGAAAAATTCTTTTTTTGTAAAATTTAAATTTTCTTTTGTTTTTAAGAACATTGTTTACCTGTTTAGTTGAATGTAATTAAAGTGTATTTGCAGAAAAATATTTATTTTGATATAGATTGCATGCTTGTTTATGACATTCTCAAATCTACAGTGACTATGTAAGCAATAATATACACAGAAAAATTTTCTATAAAATTAAACTTTTCATACATAATTTTAATTATACAATCGTGTCTACATAAGTTAAAAACAGGTAAACTCTTTTAACCTATGCATCAGGAAAACCTACTTTATTACATAACAAACTTTCGGCTTTAACAGACACCTGCTTACCAAAATTAATCCATTATATCAAGGTTTTACTGTAAATATATCTCAACTATTGTGTCCTTTAAGGTTGCTCTTTCCTTGTTGATTTTTTGTCCGGAAGATCTATCCAGTGATGTCCATGGGGTGTTAAAGTCTCCTACTATGACCGATCTCTCCCTTAAAGTCCTCAAAGAGTATTTTTATATATTTAGTTGCTCCTAGGTTTGGCATATATATCTTTACAAGGGTTATTTTCTAGTTGGGCTTATTCATTTAGTATTATGTAGTGAAAATTTTTGTCTCTTTTACAGTCTTTGTTTTGAAGTTTATTTTGTCAGATATGAGTATTACTACCCCAGATTCATTTGTTTCTTTGTTTCCATTTATGTGGAATATTTTTTCCTTCACTTCGCTTTCAGTCTGTCTGAATAGGTTGTTCTGAAGTGTGTCTCTTGTAGACAGCATTTAAATGGGTCATGTTTTCTTATACACTCCACTACCTTATGTCTTTTATTATTATTATTATATTTATTATTGAAAGTATTAGATGCCCTCTTTTTTCCCACATTGATTCCCTGCACCCTGCATCCACCCCACACCCAGGCCTTCCCCAGACCAGTGTCTGTGTCCATAGGCATAGAAGCACATAAGTTATTTGATTAATCTCTCCCCACCCACTCACACACCCTCTCCTTCCCTCTGAGATCCCTCAGTCTGTTCCATGCTGCTATGTCTCTGAATCCATTTTGTTCATCAGGTTATTTTGTTTATTATATTGCACATATGAGTGAAATCATGTGATACTTGTCTGCCTCTGACTGGCTTATTTCGCTTAACATAATACTCTCCAGGTCCACCCATGCTGTCCCAAAAGATAAGAGATCCTTCTTCTTTGGTGTAAATGTACCACAACTTTTTTATCCACTCATCTACTGATGAACCCTTGGGCTGTTTCCAGACCTTAGCTATTGTAAATTGCACTGCTAAAAACATCGGAATGCATAAGTTCTTTCTGAATGGTGTTTCAGGTTTCTTAGGAGTGGGATCACTGGGTCAAATGGCAGTTCAATTTTTCATTTTTTGAGGAACTGCCATGCTGTTTTCCATAGTGGCTGCACCAGTCTGCATTCCCACGAGCAGTGTATATTCCACAGCTTTGGGGTGGAATGTACTGTAAATGTCAGCTAAATTTATCTGATCTAGTGTGTCATTTATGGGCACTGTTGTTGATTTTTGTTTGGGAGACCTATCCACTAAAGTCAGTGAGATGTTAAAACCTCCTACTATGACTGTATTGCTGTCAATCTCTCCCTTAAAGTTCTCTAGAGGATTTTTATAAATTTAGGTGCTCCTATATTGGGTGCATTTATCTTTATCAGGGTTATATCCTTTTGTTGGATCAATCCCTTTAGTATTGTGTAGTGACCTTTCCTATATCTCATTATGGCCTTCATTTTTAAGCCTTTTTTTGTCGAATATGAGTATTACTACTCCAGGTTTTTGTTTTGTTTTTTTCATTTCCATTTACATGGAAATCTTTTTTCCATTCCTTCACTCTCATCCTGCGTGAGTCTTTTGTTCTGAGGTGGGTCTCTTTTAGACAGAATATGTTTACTTATTCACTCAGCCACCCTATGTCTTTTGACTGGAGAAATTTAATCCATTTACATTTAAGGTTATTATTGATAGATGCTTGTCTATTGCCACTTTAATTCTTTATGTGTATGTTTCTCTCTATTTCTACCTTTAATTACAGCAGTCCCTTTAACATTTCATGCAATGCTTGTTTGGTGGTGATAATTTCCTGTAGCCTTTTTTTGTCTGGGAAGCTCTTTATTTCACCATCTATTTTGAGTGATAGCCTTACTGGATAGAGTAGTCTCAGTTTCAGATCCTTGTTTTGCATTACCTTAAATATTTCATGTCATTCTTCTCTGGCCTATAGAGTTTCTGATGAGAAGTCAACTGACAGCCTTATGGGAGCTCTTTTATAGGTAAGAGATTGCTTTTCTCTTGCTGCCTTTAAGAGAGATCTTAATCTTGAATTTTTGGCATTTTAATTATAATGTGTCTGGGCATGGGCCTCTTTGGATTCTTCTTGCTTGGGATTCTCTGTGCCTCCTGAACTTGTGTAAATTTTTCCTTCACCAGATTAGGGAACTTTTCTGCCATTATTTCTTCAAACAAGTTCTCTAACCCTTGCTTACTTTTGACCTCTTCTAGCACTCTCCTGATGCAAATATTGTTATGTTTCTTATTGCCCTACAGCTCCCTTAAACTGTCCTCCTGTTTTTAATTGTTTTTTCTTTTCCAATCTCTGATTGAGTGATTATTTTTCTACCCTCTCTTCTAATTCACTGATCCAATCCTAAACTTCCTCTAATCTGCTGTTTATTCCTTCCAATCTGTTCTTTATTTATGCTATGTCATTCTTCATTTCAGACTGGTCATTTTTAATAGCTTTCATATCTTCATGCTGTTGAGCATCCTTACAATCATCCTTACTCTGTATCTAATAGATTGCTTATCTCCATTTCATTTAGCTCTTTTTCTGGAGACTTCTCTTGTTCTTTCATTTGCTGCTTCTTTTTTATCTCCCCATTTTGGCTGTCTATTTAGGTTTGTTTCTATGTATTAGGTAGGCCTGCTAGGACTCTAAGTCTTTAAGAAGTTCTCTCATGCATGCCAATGTCAGACATTTTTTGTGACTGTCCTTGAGTACCCTGTTTGGAACTATCAACAACCCATGGCTTGAGTTCCCCTCTGTTAGGGCTGGGTGTGTTTGGACAGGACCAAGATGCACACCAAAGTCTTCTTTTCCAGGGCCTGGGTCCTGAAGCAAATCAGGCAAAGACTCAAAGCACTCTGAAGCCTGCCTCTGCCTGCAGGCTGATTAATCTGATTTTCTTAATGAGCCTCAAGCTATAGAAACTCCACAAGGTAGGGTGGCTAATTGTTATCAGTCCCTTAACAAGCCTCAGGCTATAGAAATTCCTGGGGGTAAGGGGAGAGATTTTCCATCAGGGTGGAGAAATTGCTTCCCCCTCAGGAAAAAGCTACTTAGAAGGCAAATGTCTGCTTCTGCAGTACGGGGAATAACTCAACCCAGGAATCCAGAGTGGTGCCCCCTGAGCTCTTATCTCCAGAGCCCACCACACTAGATTTTCCTCACACAACTCCAGTCCACTCTGCCCTCCTGTTGGAGCCCAAGGTGAGTGGCTGCACATGAAATTTTGTATATTGGCTCTTTAAGAGGGTGCCTGCTTTTCCAGCCATCTCTCCCTAGTGGACAAACCCTGCTGCTTTTCACAGCCAGATGTTATATGGCCACCTTTCTCGGTTCTGTTGCTCTTGGCTAGGAAGCCCAGCCTGGGGTTTAGGCCCCAGAGTTCTCAGTGGGAACCCACACAGCTGAGATATCCCTCTGGACCTTCAGATGCTGCCTGTGGGCACCTAGCCAGCCATCTCTTGTCTCTGCATTTCCTACCAGTCTCTATGTGGTCTCTGCTTTTCCTCCTTGGTTATGAGGGTGCTCTCCAGCTCATCTCCAGTTGCAGTTGATTATTTAGGGTGGTTTTTCTATATTTTAGCTGTAATTTCAGTTTGGTCCCAGGAGTGTCAGTGTAGCTTCCACTCAGTCTGCCACCATCTTTAATCTCCCCTACCCTATATCTTTTGATTGGAGCTTTTAGTCCATTTACATTTAAGTTAATTATTGATAGGTACTTATTTATTGCCATTTTTTTCTTTATACCTAAGTTCTTCTCCCTCTCAGTTTCTTCTTCTTAAGGCAGTCCCATTAACATTTCTTATAATGCTGGTTTGGTAGTAATGTACCCCCTTTAGCATTTTTGTATCTATGGAAGCTTTTTATTTCATGTTCAATTTTAAATGATAGCCTAGCTGGATAGAGTAGTCTTGAGTTCAAGGTCCTTGCTTTTCATTACTTTGAATACTTGATGCCAATCCCTTGTTGCCTGAAGTGTTTCTGTTGATAAATCAGCTGACAGTCTAATGGGAACTCCCTTGTAGGTAACTTTCTGTCTTTCTCTTGCTGTCTTTAATATTCTTTCTTTGTCTTTAATGTTTGTCATTTTAATTAAGATGTGTCTTGGAGTGGTTCTCTTTGGATTCAACTTAATTAGGAGACTCTCTCTGCTTCCTGAGTTTGTGTGACTTTTCTGTCACCAGGTTAAGAAATTTTTCTGTCATCCTTTCTTTAAACAGGTTCTTATTCCTTACTCACTTTCTTCTCTTTATGGTATGCCTATGGTGCCGATGTTATTTTTCATTTGTCTCAAAGTTCCCTTAAAATATCCTTTTGCTTTTTCATTCCTTTTTCTTTTTGCTGGTCAAATTCAGTGTTTTTCTAGCTTTTCCTCCAAATCACTGATTTGATCCTTTTCTTTACTCAATCTGCTTTTATTTCCTTCCAGGGTAATTTTGATATCAGATATGGTAGTTTTCACTTCTAACTGGTTCTTGTTCATGGTTTCTATTTCCTTTTTCATGCTGTTGTAGTTTCCACCAAATTTCTTATAATTCTCACTAAGTTCCTTGAGTATCCTTATAACTATTACTTTCAACTCTATGTCTGATAAAATCCATTTCATTTAGCTCTTTTTCTGGAACTTCCTCCTTTTCTTTCATTTGGGACTTGTTTCTTTGTTTCCCCATTTTTGTTGTCCCTTTGTTTTTGTTTCTATGTATTATATAGAACTGCTATGCCTCCAGTCTTTGTGCAGTGGCCTTATGTAGTAAGTGTCCTATGTGACCCAGTGGTACAGTCTCTTTGATCTCCTGAGCTGGATGCTCTAGGAATGACACTTGTGTGTGTTATTTGGGCTCTCTTGTTGCTATTGGGTTTTGATTGTTGTTGTCCTACTCATGGGTGAGATCTCTCAAGTTGGTTGACTTTGAGGCGCTGCTGCAACCTCATATGTGAGCTGGTATGCAGGTGCTGACATATCGAAACACAACACAACAAAACAAAACAAGAAACAAAAGAAAAACATACAAAATACTCCTACAAGAACAATTAAAACAACCACAAAATAAAAGAGAATTCAAAAAGTGATAAAAGAACAAGAAAAGAAAAAAAAATATGAGAAAAAGAGGAGGAAAAGAAAAAGGAATGTGAAAGAAGAGAGGGAAAATATAAGAATAAAGAATAAGAAAAGGAAAACAGTATAAAAGAAAAGGGGAAGGAAAATTATATATATAGGAAAAAAGAAGAGAAGAACAAAGACAAGAATAAGAAAAGAAATAAAGAAAGGAAAGAAGAACAAAGAAGAGAATACATAATAAGGACAGGAAAGAGAAAAATAAGAGATATGAAAGGAAAAAGAGACAAAAATGATAATAAAGCAATAAAAATATATGAAGACAATAACGTAAAACAGAGGAAAAAAGCAAAGTGGAGTTTGTATCAACAGAGTTTAGTGCCTCCTGGGAACTCCCTTTGGATCCTGCTCTTATGTTGACTGAGGCTGACTGTTCTGCTGTTTCTGGGCCTCCCAGGAGGTACTTTGGTGCTAGTCACTGTCAGAAGCTGTCCAAGTTTGGCTCTCAGCCACCTGTCCGAAGATTCAAGCAATCCACAGTTTGTAGCTGCCTCAGAAGGGCTTGCTGGCATGGAAGGGGCCAAGCTGTGCTCTAGGGCTAGCTTGTTAGCAGCACAGGGGGAGAAAGGGGGTGTCATCAAAATCCAAGGGCACTTCACTCTCTGCCTCAGCCCACCTCTTTCTGCCAGCCACCAGCTGTCAGACTTAGTCACTGAAAAGGATGTTTCTGAAATGGCTTTTGGCAGAATCAGGAGGATAAGACCTCTGAGTCTCACATGACGGGGAGGTGCCATTCAGATTTCAAGGAAGATGTTGGATGCATTTCCCTGTCCCAGAACCACTCATCTGCATCTTTCATGGACTATTTCCCTGGCCTCAGCAGGGGGGACCCCCCCGTATGGTCCTGTGGGTTTCCATCAGCTCTCCTGTGAGAAAGAGCACCAGTCAGATTCCTGGGAGAGTGGGGGCAATGGCTCCACCCCAAGGCTAGTTACTGATGTCCCCTGAGACTGTTCAAACTCCTAGTTGTGGCCTCTGCTGCAGTCTCCTCAGCAGGAATAGAGATTCAGGGTGGGGCAAGTGGGATTCCTGAGTGTGTGGCTAGGTGTATCCCCTCTGGTGGGTATTTACCTTTCTCAGGCTGTTGCTGCTGGGAGGGTCTTGCATGTCTCAGGAAAAATGGTTGTTGAGGTATGGAGAAGGATGACTCATGGCAGGTCTCCCAGCCACAACTTTCCCACGTCTCCTTCCAATGCTTCCCACCCCAGCCTCTCCTCGGGCAGCTGCAACCCACACCACCCTCCCTCCATCAAATCCTCAGGTAAATGACTGCAAATGAAAACCCTGTGCTCTGGGGTTTTGTGTGTGTGTGTGTGTGTGTGTGTGTGTGTGTGTGTTTACATGGCTTTATCTCCAACAAGCTCTGACTCTCTCTGGTGGTTAGAAACCCTGCTGCTTTTCATGACTGGATGTTACATGGGCTGCTATTCTCAGCTCTGGTGCTCTTGGCTAGGGAGCCCAGCCTGGGGTCAGGACCTCACTCCTCTCAGAGAACCCCTCCCACAGAGATATTCCTCCTCACCCTCCACCTATCACCAATGGGAGCTCGGCCAGCCCCTCTTGTTACCCTGCCTTTCCTACCAGTCTCAAGGTGGTTTCCGCCCTTCCTTGTTAAAAGTCTCCTCTTCAGCTAGTCTTCACTTGGTAATTCAAGGTGATGTTCCCACAATTTAATTTTATTTCCAGGTTAGTTTTAGGAGGAGGTGCAGGAAATATCCACCTAGTCTGCTGCGATCTTGAGAACCTAGTCATACTAATTTTTAGCATTTTTTCTCTTTCTTGCCCTCTATCAAAATGTAACTTAGAAGACTTTTGCTTCTATACACTTAAATTATTTGAAAATTTTATTCAAAAAATATCTAAATGGAGATAAAGTTTAAAAGGAAGCATCAATTTTCCCTTTATTTCTCACTATGAGTGTCAACAGTCACTCATGTTCTTAAAGTAAAATGTGAAATGTAGCCTATAAAGCCACATGTGCCATCAAAAGAACTTCTAAATCCTGAAGCCATGCACCAACAACTGACTAAGCACATTATAAACGCTACAAAGGCAGTCACTTGCTACAAGAAAGTTGATGTTGTTTGCAGAGCTTTCCTTTATTAGCCTTATTCTTTTTTAGTGAAACTCAGTTTGCTCCCTCACAGCAGCCTTGTGACAAATGAAACCAAAAAGAACGTCAATCAGCCATGCAGATGGCACAGAGTGTATGTCTTCGTGCATGAGTGCTGCTCTGGCTGCTAGCACCTCATATGCATAAGTCTTGGCTTTAAAGAGCTGTAACGTAGTAGGAAAGCAAGAAAAAGCAAATAAATGTACACAGAGACAAAAACTAGGCTGTATGTGGTGACACTAAAGTCAAGGGTATCAGCACTGAGACCAGCTTCCCTCACTTTATAACACACATCCACCACTTATGGGCTGAAAGATCTTGGGTAAGTTACTTAACCCTCCATGCCTCAGTTTCCCCAGATGTAAAATAAGAATGTTATTATCTAATTCATAGGATTTTTGTAAGGATCAAATAAGTGAAAGCATGTAAATGCTTAAGATAATGCCTAGCAAATAGCATTCATAAGTGTAAGTTATTGTTACTCTTCTTATTAAGGCAAAATCACCAACACTATGTTCAGTAAGGTATGATTCATATTTTTATTTTTGGCTCTAAAATTTATTTGATCTAAAGTCTCCTGCCTTCCATGTCCAGGCCCTCAGTTACCTCTTAGCCTGTCCTTGACCACTTCTTGCTGTTAGTTACATTCTGTTTCCACTCAATTGATTGTTATGCTCTAACCCACTATTTGTTCTGCAAGGAAGGTGCTTTCTATAGAAATTCAAAAAGGAAGAAATTTGGTGACACGCAGTGACACAGGGAGGTATGTGAGCTAGGATTGATAAAGATTACCAGGCTTTCACCCATGCAGCCCAGCAAAGTGGTCTTCAGTCCTTAGGGAATCTGCCACTGTTACTTCCAACTCAGAGGCCTGATTTTGTAAGCACACTACATATAGATACCCTTCTGAGAATCAAATTTACAAACTTATAATATTAGCAAAATTGTGGCCCCAAAGATATCAGGTTCTAATCCTGGAACCGTGCCTAGCACACAAATGCTAAAACAATGTTTATTGCATTCATCTTAACCATGAAGTAACCTTCCTCATATGATTTTTAGGACAAAAACCATATTAAATCTTAACTATATTATGGTACATGGCCAAATGCTCTCCCTCAGGCTTCATTTCCCACTTCCTTGCTGGTCTCCTATGCCTTTCAGAACACTTTCTACCATCTCCACCTGTTCCTCACACTTTCTTCTTCTCACAGCTGCCCCACACACCCATGCTCTGCAGCCAGCCACGTCAAAGGCTCCTGTGGACCACCAGCTCATCATCTGCCTCTCAACAGGTGCCTTCTTCCCCATCACCCACAAGGAAACAGCTCTCAAAATCTCCAGTATAAAAGTGCTGCTGACACTAGGACTTTGCCTGGAATGTTGCTGTTTCTAAAAAATCAAAATAAACCATTGTAAAAACCCCTTAATTTTAAAAATATTAAATCTGGGATCACTCCTTTTCATTTGCATGCTAATGGACTCTAAAATGTCTCATATAAATAACTTCAAGACGAATGGTCATGGAGATTAATTTTTCAGAGAAAGAGAATTAAATAAGAATATTCAGCATAATTAATTATAACTGAACAGAGACATAAGGCAGTCTACCACACTAAATATATGGAAAACTAAAACGGCATACTAGGAAAGGTCATCTATCACAGTAAAGAAAGAGCATTGCAGTGGTATTCTTATGATTAATTCTCACTAGACTCCTTTAATTCATTTCAATATATATATATATAGCATAAATAATGTATGTTATGCAAAGTAGCAGATAGGCCTTGAAAACAAGTGTTTTTTGTGAAATTTCTAATTAAAACCGGTATCTTGCAGAGTTACAGCATCTTTATGTCTACTTAATTCCTTATTGTTAAAATGTCCATTTAACCTGCTCAATAGCTGTCATTAAATTAGTCAGCATTATGTCTCAACATTCCACTTTCCTATATTTAATGGATTTTTATATCCACTTGCATCTTTCAGGGACTTTGAAGAGATAGGGATACATGTGGTGCCACTACTTGCTAATATTTTCATTTGGTTCTCTATTACATATCTAATATTTCACATATCTGAAACTGAAATTCTCACCTCCTCCCCCCAAAAGCAAGCAAAAATTTTCTCCAGCCATAGCCTCCCTCTTTTTAGTGAATGGAAATTCAACTTTTAGCATTTCAAGTCCAAAACCCTGCAATCATCCTTGACTCCTATTTTATTCTCACACCACACATCTGTCAATGTAAGAAATGTTCAAACCTGTGAAGAATTTTTATGAGTTTATTTGAGCCAAACTAACAACAATTGCCATGAAGCAAAACCTCAACGGATTGAAAAAATGCTCTGGAAAACGTTGCAATCAAAAGAGAAGATGTAAGTGGGTCACATGAAATCCACTGATAATAGATTAGGGAGGTGAGAGAAAGCAAAGAAGAGGAAACTTCTGAGAGTGGATAAGAAGTAAAATTATAGACATACTTCTTTTACATAGGTAAATACAGGACAGTTAAACATCAACAATTAACATGATAACAATGACAGGACTTGTGGTTTCTGCTTTGGTGTTGTGGCTGTGCTTTGAGGGCTTCAAAAAAATGGAAATTACTTTGTTTTGCAAAGGCATGTTTATCAGGTATGTTATCCTAGATGCAAAAAGACAACAGAGAGGCTTAGTTAAGGTGAAGATTGACCTTTGTTAGGGAGAAATACTGCCTTAAAACATGACTACCCACCATTGTCTTTGTTCTGGAGGCTAGAAATTCAGGATCAAGACATCGGCAGGGTTATTTCCTTCTGAAGGATGTGAGGGAGAGTCTGTTCCATGTCTGCTCCCTAGCCTTTGGTAGTTTGCGTACAATCTTTGGCATTCCTTGGCTTATACAAGCATCACTCCAGTCTGTGCTTTTATCTTCACATGGCCTTCTCCCTGTGTGTGTCTGTTTCCAAATTTCTCCTCTTTAGAAGGACACCAGTAATATTGGGTTAGGGGCCCACTCTAACCCCAGCATGATCTCATCTTATATTTTCAATGACCTTATTTCCTAATAAGGTAACATTCTGAGGTACCGGGGGATTAGAATTTTAATATATGAATTTGAGGGATATGGTTCAACTCATGACACTAGACAGGATCCACAAGATCTGATTTCAAGCTCCCTCCTTTCCCTGACCCCAACCCTGCCTGTCTCCTACGCAGCCACACTTGCGTCCTGCTACCCATTGCACATGCCAAGCCAAGACATCCCCCCATTGGGGCCTTTGCACTTGCTGTTCTCTGTGTCTGGGAACCCTCTGGATGGCTAACTTTGTCAATTTCTTGAAGACTTTGCTCCAAAGGTCACCTATCAATGAAATCTACACAAAGTTAATGTTTTTCTAGTAAACTTGGTGGCTTCACACTGAGTCGTCCACACTCTCGCCATTCCCTTGTGACTGCAGCATCCTTTTCTCAGATGATTGTGCAGGCTTCAGAGGCAGACTTTCCTGAAATATGGCTGATTTTATGTCTCTGAGTTCTAGGGGCTACCTTGGGATCCTTAAAACAAATCCTTTCCTTAAACTAATCCTGCTACTTCCGACCAAAAGTACGTGTCTGGCATATGTTTTCCGTAGTCTAGACTGTATGGCCTGTGTTTCTTTGATGTGATTTTCCAGCATGTGATATAAACTCTCTCCTCCACAATAAGAATCATTCTTTCAAAGAGACGCTTATTGACAGTAGATACATACAAAGCACCCAGAGGTGAGGCTTCTACTACCAAAGAAAAAGTGCATTAAGCTAGGAAATAGACACAAAGATTCATGGTGTATATGTACAGTTTCTTTGATCAAAATTTTCATATATATGATAGTCCTTTAAATAGTTAAATGACTATTCTATCATTAGGATAAATAAATGCTTAGTCATACTGCCTCAATAGAGTCATTGCTATTATACCCAGGTTTTCAAATATGAATAAAGACAATATATTCAGGTCACTGAATTTTTGCGCTACATTTATTTTCTTGTTTCATTTACATGACATCAGTGAAAATGACTGCTATCATCCTCTTTAGGTGCTAGTGCATAGCTTCAATCCTGTAATTTTAAAATCTGTTATTCAAATCCTATCTTTAATGGTCACTTAAAATAAGCCATTTCTTTCCTTCTGAAAGCAATCTACCAGCCTCCCCTGCCACCGTCTCTTACTGACTAGGATTACTCAGGTTGTTTTAGAAAATAAGGAAAAGGAGGCCTAGGAAAGGCAAATATTCATATTGTCACCCTCATTTTTACAAACTATATCACCCAACAGTTTTCAAAGTCCCTAAAAAGTATGTGTTTTTATTACAGTTTATCTCAGAAGAAGTAACTGGTATAAATATATCCCATGCAAAGTCTGTTATGCTCTGCCCCCACCACCACCTCCTACCCACAGACCCCTGACTTGTTGCACCATCCTCCCATCTCCAAAGAGCCTTTGACCTGTCTCCTGTTTGAAGTGGACATGGTAAACTAAGAAAGTATTTTTATGTGATGGGGAGTGATATTGAAAGATGATACAGAAAGGTGGGGTGATAGAAGTGAAATAGAGATGTAAGTGTATACTATGACCACCTTTCTATTCCAAGATCTCCTGTCCCTAACCCATTTGTTTATCCAACATGGCTTTATTTATCACAAACTCTACATCAGGCTCTGACTACAGCTAAAGAGGAAAGCAAAGTACTGAGAAACACAGCCATTACACAATGGATATAAGTGGATGAATGTTGTGAGAAGAGCAGGTGCTCAGCATACAGCAGGAGAACCACATCCAGGGTCTCTTCCCAGTCCCTGCACCTGCCTGCTTTAGCTCATCAGCACCTCTGCTTGCACAGGCCCATTAGACGGTGGACTGACTCATTTCAGAGATGAGGAAAGTGGGATTAGAAAGGTTCAGGGATTTGCCCAAAGCTGCCTCATGAAACTTCCAATCTTGAGAAAACCAGGATGGTTGTTCACCTTATCAGAGCCCAGGGCTTTTTAATCCATTTCAAGTTTTCTTACCAATCCACCACTACTTGCAAAGTTTCTCCTTTTCATAATTTACTATCTATTTTATGTTATGGAGCTTTCTAGGCGTTGACAAAGTACTCAATGTGTATATCTGTGTGTGTATCAGGGGGGTGCTAATTCATAATAGAAGAAACAAAAATCTCCAGTAACTAGTGAAAAAAAATCTAGTTGTACATTAGCAGATCTAATTGATGAATGATTTTTTTATTAATACCTTTTAGTTATATATATATTTTTATATTACATTGTAAACATTATTAACAGCTTCCTGAGAAAGCAACATACTATGGAAGAGTTGCAATTGTACCCCAAATTTCTATATTGTGATCTTTCATGTTGATTATAGTATTGAGGTTTTCTATTTTGTATTGGATCTTCCTATTTTCAATCATTTTCTAGTTTCACAGTTGTTTTCTATCTGCACCTTCAGAGAGTCATTTCATCTAATCATCTGTTTGATCTCTTTCCTAATGCCTTCTAATATTTCATTAACAATTTCCTTGTTTCTCAGAGTTCTTCTTGAAAGTACAAGATGATCAAGAACTTAAGCCCTGACATCAGGGCATGAATTCAAGTCTCATGCTAGTTTCTTCCTGTGTGACTTAGAAAAGATGCTGTGATTCTCTGTCCTTCAGATTTCTCATCTGTAAATTGCAAATAATCACCATACTACCTATTAGAGTGGTTCTAAGGATTCAATGATTGTTTACATCTGAAAGACTGAAAACAGTTCCTTGCATATAGTAAGTGCTTAATAACTATTAACTAATATTATTTTCATTTATAATTCAATCATTTTATATGTCTAAGATTATAAGATTATAACTCTAAGACTTTTAATAGTCAGAAATATAAAGTTCCTAGAAATATATGCACTAGTTATTTTTAATTAGATGACGCTGATTTAACATTAAATTTTTAAAGAAAATAGATTCCCTTAACAATATGTAACATGACAGTGGAATGGGGAGTGCTTACTAATATACAGAAAGACATTTAGGTCCAGAATTCAGGAGAGAGGTTTGGGCAGATGGGAAAAAGTAAACAGTGATCTTGGAAATGGATGAAAATCTATTCTAGCTCTAGTTTGTAGATCTAAAAGGGAAGAATTCCCAGAGAGAATCCCATGAGCAAGGGCAGAAAATGGATCCTAAGAGAGAGGAGGAATATTCTATCTATTAAGGAGGGAATATTTAATTCTAGACATAGTCAAGTTAATAAAGGTTCAAGCCCCTCCTTTAAAGGAACCAATAGTGTGGTAGGAATGCAGATCATTGTAACCACTATGGAAAACAGTATGGAGGTACCTCAAAAAATTAAAAATGGAACTGTCTTATGACCCAGCAATTCCACTTCTAAATATATATATATATATGTGTGTGTATGTATATATATATATATATATATATATATATGAAGAAACCCAAACTATAATTCAAAAAAATATATGCACCCCTTATGTTCATTGCAATATTACTTACAATAGCCAAGATATGGAAGCAACCCAAGTACCCATCAAAAAACAAGTAAATTTAGCCCTGGCCAGTGTGGCTCAGTTGGTTGGGCATCGTCCCATGCACCAAATGGTCGCTAGTTCAATTCCCTGTCAAGGCACATGCCTGGGTTGTGGGCTTGATCCCAGTAGGGGGCATGCAGGAGGCAACCGATAGATGTTTCTTTCTCACGTCAATGTTTCTCTCCCTCTTCCTTCCTCTCCCTCTAAAAAAATCAATAAAGACATATATTTTTAAATAAACAAGTAAATTTAAAATGCACTGGTACATATATACAATGGAATATTACTCGGCCATAAAAAGAATGAAATCTTACCATTTGTAACTACATGGATGAACTTAGAGGGTATTATGCTAGGTGAAATCAGTCAGAGAAAGACAGATACATGATTTCACTGATATGTGGAATGAGGCACCCCAAGATGTGCCTCAGTGGTTTGCAGATTCTTTTGAGCTAAAGACAATTTTAACTTCAAGCTCAAGAGAACCTCTCCCCCAGCCCCCCACCCCGAAATACCTAGAAGAATTTGAATTAGAGGCCTTGCCCATAAGAGATTATCAGAGATAACTTCTTTTGACCTATCCAAAGGGCAAGGCGAACTTCTGTTTACTAAATATCTGCTCTTCTTATCTTGCAATAAACTTTTGAAGCCTCCAAGGCATCTTTCCTCATCCCTAGCTCAGGGTTTCCTATATACCTCAATCCCCCTTTCTATCTCTGAACCTCTCATGTAGGTGGGGTTATCATGTGCTTGAGGCTAAATCTGATTTCCTCTTGTCAATCTTCCTCCTGTTGATTTGATTATTCAGCTAGCAAAAAAGAACCAGAGGAGGGAAAGGAGATGTTTTTCCCTTCTTCTCAAGGCCATGGAGTTAAAGTCTTTCATTTTAACAATTCACTAATCCATCTAGTCACACAATGATTACTTAGAACAGCTTTATAGTAATTTTATTTAGAGTCTTTGGTATAGATTCTCCTTCCTAGTTTTACTGAGGACAAAATTTTTCTTCAGCAATTCGTCCTACTTTGGCATATTTTAATTTAATGTGTTTTGTTTTTTTTCTCTTCTCCATAAATCACTCAGCTTTTTAGATCACCTACGTTTAACACATTTCTTTCCTCCGCATTCATTTGCCATCTTTCTAAGCATCGCCAATTCTCTAATTAGAGATCAACAATCAAGAATCATGCCCCAGGCATCCTTCATCTGTTCAGAGTTAAACCCTTTTACCCTCTAAGTCTAGGGCGTCTTTGTGCCGTGGGCGGGAACAGGCCCCTCCGCGGTGTCCCTGGGAGAGAACTCGCGGGGCCGGAGATGGAGATGCGGGAGGCGGCTGCCCCGCTCCTGGTCCCGTCGCTCCCAGGCCCGCCAGGGAAACAGCGCGCCCGGTTGTTCCCGATTGGGGTCATCTGCGGGGACCTCTGTTCTTCTTAAGGTCAGCGAAAATGAGTGTAAAGCAAAGTGAGACTTATTGAAAGTGCACTGCAAGCGCGGAGAGGGCCAGCTGAGACAGACAATGGCAGCAAACTCTGTGGTTTAATTGAGGGCTCCGGGCGGAGACTTTCATTCGCATTCAGGGGTGATTGACAGAAAGGGTTTATGTAACGATTTCTTCTGCGCCTGTCCTTTCCCATAGTGCATACAGAAATAGGGGGCGGGGAGGGGGGTCTAAGCCACAATGCAGGGCCCTAGTAAGGCGGCCCTGAGCGCCTGCGGGTTTCCTCGGAGCTTGCGCCAAGAACCCGCGGGCTCCCAACCGGCCCGCGGGCAGGCTGCGGGCTGCCGGGCCACACCCACAGAGGGCCGCTGAGCGCACTGCTGGTCACCGCTGGAGATCCCCAGGGCAGCCCCGCCCTAGCCACCCTGTCTAACTCCCTACCTAGTGGTGTCTTCAGCAGAGTCAGCCGGCGGCCCATGCCCAGAGTTTCTGCTTCACAGTCCTCGGGAGCCACTAGGCTGACTGGTTACATGCTCCCAGTCGTGAGAGAACACAAACAAATGGGGCGAGTTTGGGCCTGAGCAAGAGAGAAAGAACTATTTGTCTCCTGGCATTATGCATTTTCAGGCTTGGGAGGAACCAGAACCTTTTTTAAAATAGCCAATTAGCTTCCCAAATTTTTGCAGGCTTCGATGGGGTCCACCCCCTGATGAGTGATCCCTTTCCTAGGTTAGGCCGACAGGCCTCTATAGGCCAGCACCAACGCCTGGGCCATTTTGACTTTACTGTGCACGGCCTTAGTGCCCCTTCCTCCCCTCTTCTACACACAGTCAGGTACCTAGGGGGAAGGGAGGGGTGTCAGTCCCCTTGGAGGGACAATGCTGCCGGTCCCTGGGGTGTGAGGCAGTAGCTTCCTGGTGAAGCAAACAGACCTCTGTTTCCCAGCTGAATATACTCAACAATGTGTGACTCTTCCTTTGCTTTCTTTCCCTCATTAATACCTAGCTAACAACAGTAACATTAGTACCTATCCCATCTGTCCCTTACCACCTTCCCATTTTCAAGCAAGAATGAAGTAGACCCTTAGCAGCTGTTTATTATGAGTAAGCTGGAGTTCTGGAAATGAATAAAGATGTATTATTAGCTGATATAGTAATACAGGAAAAGTTAAAAAGTGATAGAATTTTATAGAATTATACCTCTCATTGCTTCTCCTACATAAAAATATCATTTTTACATTAGCAAATTGACATTTGGCCCACCAAATTAAGATTTAATAGGAATTAAGGAATAATAAGCACATAAGACCCACCCATCCAAAAAGCCTATGCTAAAATAATGCTTACTCCAATAAGCATTCATATCAGGCAACTGGAATTAGTAGCATGTAACCACTTTAGCCAGATAAAAATGAGCATTTTAATTAATTCATTTTATAGTACTGTGGTAGGCATTTAGACAGACATAAGCAGAGCAAGGACAATGTGCCAGGTACAGATGGTCACCAGGGTGCAAAGCCCCAAGTGCCTAGCAAAGGACAATTGTAGGGTAGAACCTTGCCCCCAGGGTGACCTTTCCTCCATTAGCATATCAATGGTCCTGCAGTTTGGACCCCCTGACCTTTTCTCCTTAGAAATAACATCTAGGCCTCAGGTATATTTCAGCTCCAGGTCCAGAAAAGCGGCAAAACCAGACAAATGACCCTAGGGCTAACCTCAGGACCAGTTGCATTGGATAATGACCCCCTGCTTGGCGCTGACCAATCAATCAGTGGAGGCCTAGACTCTGAAAGGACACACCTGGAAGAGTTGCTGAATATTCTATTGAGATCTTCCCTTGAGACCTCCCCTTAAATCTCCACCCTTAAAACCCTTGGGATGGGGGACCCAGCATACTCTCCCTCCCAGGAGTACACCTACACCTTTCCCTTCCTCTTCCCTATCCCCTCAGGTGGGTAACCTTTCTCACTGAAAAGCTCCTAGGACCCTTCCTTTACCTCTACAATTTGTTTCCTAAGCCCATTTCATCTATGAATTATTTCTTTCACCACTTTGATTTTCCAAATAAATGTTCTCTTGTAGCTTGAGTCTTGTCTCTGAATTCTTTCTGAGCCAGAACTCAAGTACTGAGGTTGCTGAACCCAGGTCCGATCTGACCCTGCCAGTGTAACATCTGATGCCATTCCCACCACCTACAACAGTACCAAAAGGAATTCCAATATCTTAATCCAAGAAAGGGTTGGCCTGTTCCCGTCTGCTAGTCTTGTGTAATAGTGAGAGCATTCTGTTTCATCCTGAGAGCCAACCATTCGACAGGACATTAGCAAACAGGCACTAGTCTAAAGGAGAACAAACAAGATAGAGAAGGTTTTAGAATATGAAAAAGAGTCTGAAAAAACATACAAAGAGTTGAAAACCTAGAGACAACTTAGGTTAAAGCAAAGAGGATTTCAGATAAAGAAATAGCTGAGGTAAAAAGAGAAGCCTATTAGCTCTCTTCTCATACCCCAAAGACTATCATAAGAATGAACTTTTCAAGTTGTGATAGGGAAAAAAATGTAACAATTTTAGTTCTGGAATGTTTTGTTGCTCTTTATTATTTATCATAATACCTTGCTGCCTTCTAAGAAAGGTGGATTCTGGACCTGGTGGGTTCTTTGTTTGCTGAACACAAGGAGGTTGTGGGAAAAAGAGAGGAAGGACTAAACTCCCTGAATAATAATAGGAGATATATATATGTATGTATATAAAGACTCTGAGAGGACTGTGCTCAAAGGGGAACAGGACCCAGGAAGATTTGGAGGTTGTCCTGGGACAGATAATTCAAGTACATGGCAGCCATAGAGAAACTCTGAAGAAGAAATAGGCAAGTATAATAATTTGTTTTACCACAATAATACATGGTATGGTTAAAAAGTTAAATCATGCAAAAATGTTTATAATGAAACAGTCTCCCATTACAATACTCTTCACCTTCAAAACTCCTTTTTAGAGGCAATAACTTTTATTTTTTTATTCTTTAGTCAATATTTATTTATTTCTAAAGATTAAATAGGTGATATTTCAAATAGGTAATATACAAATTACATGATTCAAAGATCAAAACTGTATGGAAAGATACACATGGTGATACCTTGCGTCCAAATTTTAAATATGCCTGGTTTTAATTCTTCCCTTTGTTTTCAAATAACATACTTTTATTTGAAGTGCTATAATTATATGTTATCTATTCATTTTTCAACTTTAAAAAGTATTAGTTACACTTATAACTGTTAGTATTTAATATGCTTAAAATGAGTTATCCTCTCTCCATTTCCCAATATAGCCCAATATCATTAGGTCATTTTTTTGGTTTTTACTAAAATGCTTATAAAATGTTACATCTGAAATTTACATAATGTTATTAATCAGTGTTACCCCAATAAATTTAACAAATTAATAAAATAATGTAAATACACGCAAAAAGCTACCACCATGAAATGCCAGTCAACAATTGTGATTGTAAGCAATTATTAACAAAAAGGAAAGGAGCAAACTGAATCAGCTGGCTTAACTAGGAAAGGACAGTTTCAGTCACTCCAGGCATCAAAGTAGGCAGGAAAGATGCTTTCAGTCACACCCCCTCCCCACAGTAGGTCGACCTAATGGGAGAGGGAGAAATGGCACAGAGGAAGTCCTTCCAATGAGTGCACGCACAGTAGAAGCCAAAATGGCAACCACAAAGGAGAGGAGACAAACCTGGGAAAATCTGGGGAAAAGATTTGATAGTATAAGGACGCAAGCCCTGGAAAAGCCAGGAAAGAGGCTGGATAGCTGAAAAGAAAGCCTGTTGTTTTCCCCAAGCCCAAGGAAATGCAGTGGGACCCAAAGGCCCATCTCTGGGTGGTAGCTGTGTGGGCTGGAGGGTGGTGCCGATTGTGGCAAGCACCATCGAGCCTTGCGGTAGTCATGCAGATGGGGAATTGAGGCAGAGGAAAGGTGAGTAGCTTTGTGAGGACCCACCAAGACAGAGGCAGGCCCCTAGGCCCCGGGGCAGGACAAAAGGCATCCATGAGTGACTCAGTAAACTGCAGAGGGTGGAGGCAGTTCCAGGAATTAAGTTAAATCGGTGGGTTTGACGAATACCAGGTGCACTCCAGCTTCAGGCACCTGTGGTTGAGAAACATCCTGAGCCCACCCTTCCTAAAGAATTTATAACCCATGTAACTTTGTAACTGACAATGATTGCTTGCTCATTGTAGCCCTATATAAGCTTGTGGGAAATTTAGATCGGGGTTCGAGTCAGAATTCTACTGCGTTGGATATGACCGAACCCCAACTAGCTGGAATAAAAGTCCCTTTTGCTGTTACATTATCAGCTCTGGAGTGATTGTCTTTCCGTCGCATAGGGGATCTGATTCTCCGACATAACAGCTTGTTCAAGGTCAGCCTCGTGCTGGGGGTGACTGCACGGCATGTCGGGGTCCTGGGCCTGGTGGGCCCAGGTGTGGGTCTGCAGCCCCAGAAGCTGGACTTCCACAGCTAGACGGAGCTGAGCTACCTGCTTGTGGATGGGGCACCTTAAACAGTGTATCTGGAGGCAAACTGACAACTTCAACCAGCTTCTGCCAGCAAAGCAGCTCATCGAGTATGGCAGGTTTTTCCAGGGCACCTGTGCCCCGAGCTCCCTTCTAATAAATCTTGCCACTATTGCTCAAATCCTCCCTCACCAGTGTCTCTGAAATGCTTTTCCCATGACACCCAACCTATTTCCAGACTGCTCTGCCTCTGGTAACAAAGTAACTTATTAAATAAAATAAAATGCTTATACCTCTATTTTTATCAGCTATATTTACATCTTTAACTTTACCCTTTCCTGCCTCTCTCCTTCCGTTTTCTCACTTCCAAACCTGACATTATCAATGTTGAAAACATTTATATTTTATTCTGTAGCCATAATTAAGTATTCCTTGCTTTGTCAGTAGATGATTGAAGAATTAAAAAGGAATACATGGCATTTTCACTTTTATTGATAAGGGAAAACTGGGTCTAAAATGGCCAACGGCTGTTGTCATGCCCCCCCCTCCCCTATTGCCATCCTGCTGTGTTCCCCAAAGTGCCAAACCAGAAAGGGCTTTTCCCCACCCTAAGGAAAGTATAGCTGCCAGGTAGGCGGAAGCATGTACCGTATATAACTCCTTGCCTGATTGTGCTCGGGGCTCAGACTTTGGAGTTGGACTCCTCTGGGCCCGCTGGGCTAAAATAAACCTCCTGAACCCCGAGCCCCCCAGTGCCTCTTGGTCTTTCCGTAAGGTGAACGTCTCCGGTTCCACAACATTATGACTGAGTAAATATTGTTTACTTCAGAAACTAGTAGTGTGGTTTCTGAAATAAAATAATTCCTTCATGATTTCTAAGCTCAAAATGTCAATACTACCATAAAAAAACTACACAAAGGAGTCTCATTCTTATATTCCACCAAGAGCCCAATCACATTGCATTTAAATGTCTCAGCTGGAGTATGTCTTATCTGTAAGGTTTATGTGATAGTGTTTTACGTGTAATATCAGATTGCCTTTTGTGAGTGTTGTCAAAAAAAAAAAAGAAAAAAAGAATTATACTAGACAGAGTTAAACAGGTGAGAAAGATTTTATTCAGAATCATTATAATAGAGCAGAGAGACTAACTTCAACTTCAGGAAGCACAAAGTGAGAGGATTTTTGCACTGGAGTAAGCTAGTGAAAGAGTACTGGAAGACATGTGGGGTGGTCTTTGAAATTAGACCATTTGTGATTTCGAATTGTCACTTCTTTGAAGTTAGGCTTCTGCCCTCCCCTAGAGAGTGGGAGACAGGAGTGCCATCTTTAAAAGAATGGCTCTCAGGTTCTTGAGAGAGACATTCCTAGGTTGGAAAACTGGCAAGAGGTTGGGAAAAGATTTTGTGTCTCAAAGGGGCAGAGGAAGAATTTATAATTGGAAGCTTTCTAAAGTAAATTAAAGAAAAGGGAGGTCAGCATCCCATAATCAGGAATAAATCTTTACAAAATTTAGTTAAGCCAAGGGGTAAATGTTAAGGTTCTCTCCCCTCCCCTCTCTTTCTCTTCTCTTTCTCTCTCCAGGCCTTCTCTTCTCCCCCCCCCCCCCCGCCCGTGTGTGTTTGTTTTTCCATATCCCTAAAATATTCTACCTTTTTGTCCATTCTTTTCCCCAATTTCCATTTTTAATCCACTGTCTTACTGTTTTATTTTTGGATCAGTTGCATAGTACCCAACATTCAATAACTGCATATTGAATGGATCAATAAATGAATCTGTTAATGATGAAAAATGCATCTGTCTTTCCCCATTGCTAGTAAAAGTGGGGCTTTTGGGGTACCACTGGAATAAGCATTTTCAGAGGCTCTCATGGGAGGATGAGACGTGGTAGAAAGTTTTATTCCATGGAATTATGTCCCTGGGTTTCCAAAGTCCCATTTCCCTTAGTCCAGTCATGAAAGAAATATAGCTGGGGTTTTAGTAGGGCTAAAAGCAAAGCCAGTGTCCAGAGTTTCCTTTCCATATTGGAACCTGGTCCAGTTCAGCATCATGCTCGCTGCAGCCCATTAGTCCATTGTGTGTGGGGTCACATGGCTGTGGGCCATCTGGGCAAAAGCAGGGAAGCAGGAGCAAAAGAGCCCCACAAGCCCAGAGTCACACAAGTCCCAAGAGAGCCAAAAGCACAAGAGAGTGACTCCTTTGTTTAGGGAATATCCCAAATCTTTGTTGGCTTGCAGTGGCCATGCCCATTCTGTCCAATGACCTCTGTTCCTAGATATGGCTGACAAACACCTTTCCTATGTCACCCCAACTTTACTGGGCATGCATCTATCTTCCCTTTGTCCAGTCGTCTTCCCCCAGTGTTTTGCAGGGAACATGTCTATAATGCCTGCTTTTCCTTTGCAACAGTGTCAAACCAGGTAGAAGATTTGATACAATTATTGTATGTTGTCACAGCAGCTGTACTGTCATAATGTAACATGCATCAGAACCTACCTTCCATACTGTGTGTGCTTTCAGAAACACCATTTCTCCAAAATGTCCCCTATACACAGGGAAGTAATAAAAGTTGGTGTGCACTTGCCTATGGATTCCCTGCAACTATAGGGATCCATTTGGGTTAACAAGGGAAATGTAAATGCTCCTGGGAGGGATAAGTTATGTCTAAAAAACAAATCTGATTGATATTCACCTGCTTAATGAGTCTGATGACTCCCCAATGTGAAAAGGGTAACTGAAAAATATTGTACCTTTGCTTTTAAAATTCTTTATAATAAAGCTAAGGCTTACATTTACATCCCACTTTCTTCCATACCACCCTGAACTCTAATCACCCAAGTTATTTCCTGTCCTCCATGTTATCTGTTTTCCTGCAAGTTATTTGCTGTCCTCCAACTGGAGCAGATGTCCTCCAGCTGGGCATCTGCTCACATCATGTATTTCTGAGAAAAAAGAAAATAACCCCTATTTCTTACTGATTTGATGTTATGCTGATCATGTTTACAGTATTGGTCTTTGTATGAATAAAATCACTCCCTGAACTTGGGAATAATGCTTTAGCTGAAATATGAGCTCAGTCAATTTGTCGATCATTATTGTTTTCAAAGACCCTTAAAAGAAGGTGTGTCCTTCAGGTCAGAAAATGTAAGGTAACCAGTTAGACTTCCTATCTTCACCTTGGCAACAAAGAGATGGACGCCCAGGGGAACTGCTCCCATATGATGGGGAGCAATAGAGCTCCTTCCGTAGGGAAACAGGTGGGCATCTGAGAAGTGAGTGCTCAGATAAGCCCTTGAGATGTTTCAAGTCTTGAGGACTAGAGAGAATCAATCTCAAAAAGCAACAAGTACTAGTCAAGACGGAGGCTCTGGCCAGGAAGTAACTATAAATAGGATAGGAAAGCGAGCACTTGTAATCTACCATGCTCTTAAACTCCCTTACTTTCTCCATCCTCTGTTGATATTCAGTAAAGACCTGTGAGCTCAGCTCTTTCACTGGAGCTAAGAGGAGCCAAGTCAATGGTCCGTGTCCACCTCTGGCCAGAGCTGGTGGTACTGATGAGAGGAGAAATCTCTAGTAATAGTAATTCTCAAGGGCAACTGAGTCAGCTTTACTTGATCAGAAGACTGTTCTCCATATGGTAAGTCTTATTCTCTGCTTGACTTGACATTTCTGAGCATTTTTAAAAAACAGGGAGGCAATTCGCTTACAGCTTTTAGTGGTGAACCCTTTCTACTTCTTTTGAACATTGGAAAGCATGGCCCGTCCTTCTGGCTTCCTCCTTCTTTCTAGCCATACTTGACTCCCACTACTATGGTTGTTCTTTTCACATGTGGCTCTAATACCCCTAAATTGTGTCCTCTGTGAGGGCAGGGGCTGTATTTTGTTCACTGTTACATCCCTAGTACCTAACACAATGCCAGGGACAAAGGACAATAAGCATTGGCTGAGCTGAATAAAGATTTCGTTTAATCAGTTTACTTTCCTATTAAAATCTATCTAAATTCAGACTAAATTGAAGGTGCTTGGCAAATATTAAGACAGTGAGGTTTTTTTAAACATTTGAAGTTATTTTGCTGCAGTGTAGTGACTTTAGGACACCAAACAATAGCACAGATTGCACTGGAAGGGTGATCATGAAGAGACGCAGAATGGTGCCATATACAAACATTACTCATTCCAGCAAATTCCCTTGAGTTCTATTTGAGGTAAAGTATTTTTATTAACAATCCCTTCCCTGGGACACATACAACTATAAAAATTATCCTGTGTTTACAGGAACACTTGGACTTTTTATTACAGACCCAGGTGTCACCTGATACCTAGTGGCAAACTGGAATGAAGACTGGAGAAATAGGCTGACCTAGATGCCAGAGTCCACTCTCCTGTGACATAAAAAAGACTCTATGATTCCTAAGTGGATGGACTAAACCTCAGCTACCTCATCAAATAACCCCATTCTTCTTTCTTCAGTGACCTGTTCAAAGAGAAAGGAAGCCATGTACTGAACGCCATTTCTGGGTCAGACACAATTCTATGCACTACACCGTGTCTATTCACTTTTGTCTCACAAAAGTATCTCATTTCCATTTTACAGAGTAAAATAAGGCCCAGTGGAGTTTATCATCTCTAGTAGGTAACGAAGACTAGATTCACCTTTCTGTTTCCAAAGCCATTACCTCTGGCTATCTCTCGCCAGTATCCTCAGGCTAGAATGCAGTCCAACTTTCCTAGTGGAAACCTGGGATGGTGGTAAAGGTGGCTGTTGGCTATCACTCCTGGGCCCCAAAGACAGTGACAATTTCCTAACACACACAAGTATACTTGGATGTGGCCTTTGCATTTGTCGAGATCTGTATATTTTGATAGAGTACATTTACTTACAGTCCAATCATGAGTTTCTATTGGGAAATTCAGCTTTTGGTAGAACCAGAGATGCTGCAGTGATCCTTCTGTGTCTATATTTAATTTGTGCTCATTAAAATACTTATGTGCCACTTCAGGAAGTATCAGGATTAATACTTTTAAACAAAATGAGCCACTTTAATACAGCCAACATAAGAATAAATACTACCCCAATAGTTTATTATGTCTCACCAGATGCTATTAGATTATGGGTGTATTTTTGATAACTCGATGAAAGGTGAGTATTTGTTGCATGGCCTGTAGTTGGTACTGAGAGGACATAGAATGATAGCTTTTTCTTTTCGGTTATTGGAGAGTAGGAACAGTCAGTAAATTGCTATGACCTTTTTTTTTCTTTAATATATCTTTATTGATTTCAGAGAGAGGAAAGGAGAGGGAGAGAGAGAGAGAGAGAGAGAGAGAGACATCAATGATGAGAGAGTCATTGATCGGCTGCCTCCTGCACGCCCACGACTGGGGATTGAGCCCACAACCCAAGCATGTGCCCCGACCAGGAATCAAACCCCAATCGCCTGGATCCCAGGTCGACACTCAACCGCTGAGCCACACCTGGCTGAGCACTATGACCTTTTGAAAATAGTATACAATTTGTTGAAAAAAATATACTCCTATAACTGTATCCCTTAATCTCTTTCAACAATGGAGATCATGTTCAAGGGTAGAACTTACAAAAGATTATGTCAAAATCCTTGACTATCCCAACCCTGTTTCTCTGGGGATACCAATCTTTGTGTGTTTCATTAGAACAAAACTCAAAAATTATAACATATTTATATGGCACTCTTCAGTTTATAAATCACTGTAACATGTATTACCTTATTTTACCTCAACAATCATCAGCTATGGACAGGTAATATTGTCTACATTTCATCAAAGAGGAGATACAGAGATTCGGAGAGGTTACGTGATTTGTCCTAAATCACAAGATTAGTAAGGGTGGAGTATGATCCAAGCCTACACTTCCTAACTCCAAGTTCAGTGATGCCTCTATTCTGCCTCACCAGCTCCCTCATGAAATGTTGGTGAAGATGGAACTATCACATTCTTTTGCATCTGGACTTTTACTCCTAGTCCTTAAAAATCAAATATTTTAAGATCTTGAGACCAAATAGAGGTCTTAAGAAAAAGGCCTTGCCCGGCCGGGTGTGGCTCAGCAGTTGAGCGTAGACCTAGGATCCAGACGATCGGGGTTCGATTCCCTGTCAGGGCACATGCCTGGGTTGCGGGCTCGATCAATGATTCTCTCATCATTGATGTTTCTATCTCTCTCTCTCCCTCTCCTTTCCTCCCTCTGAAATCAATAAAGATATATTTTTTTTAAAAAACGCATAATAAAAAGAAATTAATAAGATTATTTTTAATTACTAAAAATTAATTCTCCTTTCACCTTCTTTGCCATCATAAGATATAAGAACCTAAAAAAGCTGCTTACAAGCAAACTGAAAGGTGATGAGTGATGGCTAAGACCCTAAATACAGGCAACTCTTCTTAACCAATTGCCATTTCCATTCTACGCATCTTGAAGGTTTTTTGTTGTTGTTCTTTATTACAAATGTGATAGAAATGGACTTTTACCTTATTTGCCTATTTCTTTATGTAACTGACCTTAAGTAATTGCATAACAGCCTAAGACTGTGACTCAGTACACTGTTCTTTCCCACTAAGTATTATTAGGAGTTATTGGAGAAACACTGCTGGTGCTCTTCAAAAAGGAATCTTTTACTATTCTATTTAAAAATCTTATGTTTTTCCTATAAAAAGGAATACAAAATAAAATTGTTATATGTAAGATGGTAAAACAATAATCATTGGTTTTTATGAAAAAGGAACACCTTTACAATACTTTGTGTGGTTGACAACTAAAAAAATATATAATTAATGCATGATACATGCACAACAGGTATGTCATAGATTACTTGTTACCAAGGACATCAGCATGGACAAGTATAGTTATTTTCTTAAAATTCCTACCTAAAATAGTATAAAAAGATAAAACTATGTTGTATTCATAATTGTCACTGTTATAGGATTGTAAGAGGCTAGGAAAATTCCAAGGCAGGAGGAATAGGGAAACTGAGACAAGAAAATCAAATAAGTCCAAACAGTTTGGCAGCCTACAGTCGGTTTATAAATAGCAAGCCCTTATCTTCCCCCAACCAAGGACACTTGAGAGCAAATGGTTAATGTCTCTCCAATGAATGCAGGAGAGGAGAGAGAAAGGGTAAGGGGAAAGGAGGAGGAATCTTACTGCAACTAGAAAATACATAGCTTAAAGCACCCTGAAACCAACAAAAAGACAACAGAGAGGAGGAAGGAGGGGGAAGGGAGAGTACAGTCTTAACTCATTCCACTCTTTAAACAGGGAAGCCAGCAGCCTGGTTTCACTGGCAAGGAGTAGGTCATCCACGTACTGTATAAGGTACAGCCTCTCGAGGGTAAGCAGCTAAGCCAGCGGCTAGAGCCTCCCCGAACAGGGTGGGTGAGTTCTTAAAACCCTGTGGTAACCAGGTCAAGGTCTGTTGCACCAGTCTTCCTGTGTCTGGGTCTGTCCATTCAAAGGCAGATAAGCGTTGGCTCTGGGGTGCGAGACAAAGGGCAGAAGAAGGCATCCTTTAGGTCTAGGCAGGTGAACCATATGGTGGTGCCAGGGACCTGGCTGAGGAGGGTTTGGAACCACTGGATGCAAGGAGACAGTTACTTTGTTGATGGCCCGGAGGTCCTGTACTGGCCGGTATCCACCCCTGGGTTTCTTGACAGGCAGCAGGGGAGTGTTCCAAGCCGACTGGCATTCAGCCAGGATACCAGAGTCCCTGAGCTTGACTAGGTGGTCTCGGGTACCCAGGTGTGCCTCTCGGGGGAGGGATACTGCCTTTGCCTCTGTGGGTGAGCCCCGGGTGTTAGCTCAACTAGCACTGGGACCCGGTTGAGGGCGAGTCCAGGAGTATTATCTTCAGCCCAGATGAGAGGAAATTCCACCCAGAACTCAGGGGGGTGGGGTTCACTCCATTCCGGAGTGCTGAACAGTCTCCACTCTTCCTCTCTTAGGGTGATGACTACCATAATGAAGGGTGTGGAGTCTGCTACCAGCGTATAGCTGCAGGGTGGTAGTCCCGCCTGGTCCAAAGGTGTCTGGGCCCCTAGCTTAGAGAGGAGGTCTCAGCTGAGAAGAGGGATGGAGCGTTCAGGCATGTACAGGAACTCATGTCGTACCCAGTGGCCCCCGAGTTCACCCAAGCGAGCTTGGAGCTTGGCAGAAGGGTTTCTGGATGGCCTGGTCCCCAGTCACTCCAAGTATTGTGGCTGTCTTCCTCCCCGGGGGGGCCACAGGCATAGTGACTACCAAGTGGTGTGCTCCAGTGTCTACCACAAAAGTCATATTTTGGCCCCCCACAGTCATTCTGAGCATGGGCTCGTGGGAGCCGAGGAGTATCGAGCCTGGTCCCCTTCAGTCAGAGTCTATGCTGGCTAACCCAACAAGGTTGCCTTCTTGTGGCTCCCCTTGATATTTGCTAGGTTTCTGAGGTTTTCCTTTATTGGGACACTCATTTTTCCAGTGCCCAGTCTCCTTGCAGTAGGCACACTGGTCTGCTGCCAGTGGGGTCTGTCGATTTTCCCCCTTTGGTGGGCAAGCCTTCTTTTGCCCTCTTAATTTCTCCTTTCTGAGGGCCACTGCTAGGAGGTTAACTTTCTTCTTCATCTTCTTGTCAGCTTCCCTCTCGGTGGCAGCTTCTCTGTTGATGTAGACTTTGTTGGCTATTTCTATCATCATGCTGGCAAAACCCTCCTGTTTTTGGAGTTTTCTCTGGATATCAGGGGTGGGCTGTGCTACAAAGGCAGTGTTGACCATTTGCTGGCTCTCTGGTGCCTTGGGATCAAAGGGCATGTAGATACCATATGCCTCACAGAGCTCTCATAATAGTCCCCAGGGGTTTCCCCTGGTTGCTGTGTTACTGAGGAGGTTTTGCCATGTTCATTGGCTTTTGGTGCCCCCTCGAATTCCACAGAAGATTGCCTCCTGGTAGCGCCAGATGTGGCCCTGGCCTTTCTCAGTGGTGAAGTCCCAGTTGGGGTGCTCCTCAGGGTCCACCCTTAGGGCCCAGCCTGCTGGATCGTTTGCCTCTGCAGGGGCGTTATCTTCTAGCCATTGACAGGCCCCCCTGATAATCCGACGCCTCTCCTCCTTGTTGGCAATCTTCCCAGGTTGGCTGGTGTGTCTGGAAGATGGATTCCATGAGGTTTATCATGGCCTGTGGCTTCTCAGAATATGATGGGGTGCTATGCTTCCAGTTGAGGAGGCCAGTGGTGGAGAAGAGCTGGTAGTACATCATGGAGCGGACAGGTTGAACTATACCATCTTCATTCAGCCTCTCGGGTTCTCAAGACTCTCTCACTGGGATCTGGAGGATTCCTTGGTGTGGATGAAGTCTCCCAGCCCATCCTGGTGTGAGAGGGCCTTCTCCTCCTTAGGGTGGAGGTGACACCGATGGTGATAGAGTATTAACATCTGGCACCAGAGGGGACCATAGGCTCTCCTCTGGGATAAGGGGGATGGCCCGATAAGAGGCTCATCTTCTTGGTCTCTGGCAAAAACTTGAGGAGTCTGTTTTCCTTCGGGATGAGCAATGAAGACCTTAGCCTCTCCCTGCCTATTGGTGCAGAACCATACCCAAGGGGGAGAGTCTGCACTATTTCTAACCAGGAATCTATATAAGGAAACTGGTCTGGGTGGTTGGAGTTTTTGGTGACAACTTGCCAGACCTGGCGGATTGTGGGGACATCCAAGGTTCCCCCCGAGGGCCAACCGACCCTGAAGGTCATCCATTCAAGTTCTCACAAAGTGCAAAGAGTGCCAGGAGTCATTTTGATGCCATAGTCTCCGAAAAAGCCCTTCTCAAAGTTTTTCAGCATGCAGTCTAGGACGGTGGCCTTTGCCTGACATCCTCCCATGTTCTTGTGTATGGTGTCAGATACAGACAAAGGGTGGGGGAGTCACCAGAGGGACCTTTCAGATGCCCATCAATCCACTGCCTCGAGGTGACTTGGGCTGGCCTTGACTAAGGTGCACCTGTATAATCCCCGGGCCTGGTCAGCCAAAACTGAGTCACCATTACGTCATTACAGCCGACTATGGATATGAATTGGGGCCCACTCAAATCCCGTGGCTAGCACTGTGGGATCACAGACACATTCACTCTCTCAGTCATGCAGAGGTTATTAGATTCCTTCCTTGATTAACCCTACCTGGGGACAACTAGAGGTCCTTGGGAGGTGATCGGGCTCCCCTTCTGCCCATTTGGGCAGGCCTAACTCAGTCGGGGCCCCAGGGCCTTATCGTGTCTGATGCCCTCGTTCTGGTCCTGTCCTGCCTCGCCTCCTCGAGTCCAGTGGGGACCGCTGTGCGGGGTGAGTGGAGGCAGCCGCGTGGGAGACTGCCAAGTCAGGGCAGGGCGTGCCTTCTCGGGGAGTCCTCCTTGTCCTCCACTGCCCTACGCTCCCACCCAAACTGGTGGCTGCATGGGGTCAGCACGGTTGGGCTTCCCGGTCAGGGGACCAAAATGTTGTGGAACCGGGATGTTCACCTTACGGAAAGACCAAGCAGCACTCGGAGACTCGGGGTTCAGGAGGTTTATTTTACGCCAGTGGGCCCAGAGGAGTCCAACTCCAAAGTCTGAGCCCCGAGCACAATCGGGCAAGGAGTTATATACCGCACCTGCTTTTGCCTATGTGGCAGCTCTACCTTACTGAGGGCAGGGAAAAGCCCTTTCTGGTTTGGCGCTTTGGGGAACATAGCAGGATGGCAATAAGGGAAGCCCCGGGGGAGCTGTTGGCCATTTTAGACTGAGTTTTCTCTTATCTTCACCCTGTTACTCTGCCTTGAACCCATAACCAATAACTCTGCTTGTCTTAAACCCCTATTGGCTGCTGCTAACTTACTAGCCAGCACTCTCTGAAATCACTCTTGTTGGGTATGTGTGCAGGCCCTAGGCTAGGCCGGTCTGGAGAGGCATGGCTTACTTCTCTAGAACTCTGGGCTCAAACACAGGGATTCATGTACTACTTTACTTCTTCTGGGGACCAGGGCTTATGTATCCGCTACCAGAAATGGCCTCACTCACCCTATTATAGGACCCATCTGTCCTGGGGTAAAATTCAGGCTCCCCTCTGTCTTCATTCCCCTAAATTTTCTCAAGGGAACCCTGTAGGATCTCTAAGCAACATATCTTGCAACTTTACTGTTCAGATACACTTCAACAGCCCAATGTTCTCATCTCTTACAGACCTCCCCCACTTATAACTAAGCTCACTGTTCCACCAAATACATCCATTTCTCAAAGACAAAATTATACTGGAGGGTTCTGACAGGGAAGACCACTAAGTTCTTCCCACCTAATTTTAATGGCCAATTCCTATTAGAAAAGTAAAAAGGCAGACAACTGCGCCCTCATTTATAATAGTTCTCAGGGAAGTGCCTTTATTGACATCATCAGACACTCTATGTTTTGGGAGGACAAAACCAGCAGCCTTCTCACAATAGCATCCCTTGTTTAAACCCTTGAACTGCAGCAGCTTTTGCCAATACATACTTCTGGAAATACACCTTTGACAATAAAAGAAGCCAATTCAATATATTTCATATGTTAGGATGTCTCCCTCCTCAGAAGGAATATATTTTATCTGTGGAGACTTGGCTTATCAGTGCCTGCCTGCCAACTTGACAGGCTTGTACCCACTATGTCTGTTGCTGCAGCTCGTATACCCATCCCCTTGAACTCTACTCCTTGGATCTCTATAGGTCCCCTGATTCCCATTCTAATAGGAATCAGCACCTTAATTGGAGTAGCGGGGGCTGCCATGGGGACCATGGCAGTAGTCTCAGCAAAAATCTCTCCTCTGAATTGACTCAGCTTAATACCCAAGTTGCAGCCTCTTTCTCTACCCTCCAGACTCAAAAATAAACTCCTTGGGGGCAATTGTTCTCCAAAATAGACAGGGGCTAGATATGCTCACAGCTGCACAGGGTCTGTGCCATGCTCAAGAGGAATGCTGCTTTTGGGTCAAGCAAGCAGGCCAAGTCCAAGACCATATCCACTATTTTCTAGACAAGGTCAGGGGACTCCAGGCCTACGCTGAATGAGGGTGGAGTTCCTGGTCCAACATATGGTCACGGAGCTCTTGGCTCCTAGCTTTCTTAGGCTCCCTGGCTTCCCTGTTTCTCCTACTTCTCTTTGGACCTTGTCTTTTTCATCTCCTTGTCCATTTGTATCTTCCAGGCTAGAAACAGTTCACTTACAAATGGTCATCCAACAAGGATATATGAACATACCTCTCAGTCCCTTGGACCAGGCTGTGAAAATTTCTATATAGAGCCCTACCTTCTAACTGCCCAGATAGGGAACAAGTGATGCAATCCCAGAACCAGCTCTGTGTCCTCAAATCAGCAGGAAGTAGATATGGAAAACTGACCATTGACCCTCAACATCCCAAAACAGTTTGTAAGGTATCACTTGAGGGGGAATGTTATAGGATAGTAAGAAGCTAGAAAAATTCCAAGGCAGGAGGAATAGGGAAACTGAGATAAGAAAATTAAATAAGGCCAAACAGTTTGGCAGCCTACAGCCAGCTTGAAAGTAGCAAGTCCTTATCTTCCCCCAGCCAAGGACACCTGAGAGCAAATGGTTAATGTCTCTCCAATGAATGCAAGAGAGGAGGGGGAAAGATAGAGGGAGAGGAGGAAGAATCTTACTGCAACTAGAAAATACATAGCTTAAAGCACCCTGAAACCAACTAAAAGACAACAGAGAGGAGGAAGGAAGGGGAAGGAAGAGTACAGTCTTAACTCATCCCACTCTTTAAACAGGGAAGCCAGCAGCCTGGGGATTTGATTGCCAGGTGTTTCTCATAAATTTTGGGAAAAAGATAACAAAATAAAAGGGAGAGAGACCTTCAGAGTTAACCTGTACCAGATTACCTAGCAGAAGGATTTTAAAATCTATAGACAAAGTATATAAATGCTAGCTACAACCCCACCCCACTTGCTCTTCAGATTAGCTGAGAGCCCACCTGAGCTTCAGTATGCCAGATGTATAGATTTGTTTGCCTTACTTTTTAAATAAATTTGCATGCTTTAATTTTTTAATAAATTGGCTTTATCAAAACACAATTATTTGGAGTCATTCATTTGAACTTGTTTATATGAAAAGACAAGAATAGAGGTGGAGACAGTCCTCTCCCTGTGACTCAGGGGGCTGTCGAGTGACGCCTCTCTGGTGTCTGTGAGAGATGCCTGTAACACCACTATATTGTAAACATAAAATAATCTTGTATCAGATTTTCTCCCTAAGAATTCTATAGCTGTATGTATAAAAATATGCTGAAAACTGAAAAAAAAAAAAAAAAATTGCTCCGTGACCACAAAGCACCATTAAAAATCGGTGGTATGCTTCACACACATGCATGAACGCACACACACACACACACACACACACAGGTCCAAAAGGAGCTGTTTATAAAACCAACCAAATAACAGGAATAAAAACCATTAACAAAGCAAGTTTCCCAACTTTCTTTCTTTTTTTTTGTTCTTGATCTTGTGATGGCTACATGCTTGTGCCATTGTGCCATTTAGTGGCAATGACTTTTTTCATTCCCTAAAATTATTTGTTTCCTTAAAGCAGGCACCATTCAATTGTCACTACTCCAGACTTGTATCCAGAATTTTCAGTCCCTTGCCAAAACATTCATTTTTTACCTTTTAGCCTCCCTCAGTTATTTTCTCTTATTTATCAGTTCCAATCTGTGAGAAATTTATTCTACATAGTAGATTTATTTAGTTTAAGGTGATTGATATAATCAATAAACTAATCTCTAAAGGAAGATTGCTTCCTTTTGGCATCACCATCTCCTGCCTCACTTTATCCACAGTAAAGTTCCCTTATCTCTTAGGGTCTACAGGATAACAACATCTGAACCACAAATTTAAGATAGTCTACATATGTTAAGAAGGAGCACCTAAACTCTAACAGACAGGTCCTTGTCTCCCAAGGCAATGCTCTAAATTTAAAAGAAAACCTACTTTGTACTTCTGAGTGATTAACTTGAAGAGTTCTACCAAATCAGAAATTCTGTTAACATCTACTCTTTTTTTCTCAACATAGAGAACTAAATCTCTAGAGAGGGGCCAGCTCTATTTTGGAACCTGAGGTCTACTTTCATTTACTGGCAACTCATTTCTAAAGCTGTAGATAAACTGGAAAAGGCTCATAAGGAAAGAAGAATGATTCATAGTTTGGAAGAAATGATTAAAGGGGGTTTAGGAATCTGCAGACGTACAATTTGACCCAGAAAGTCTCAGGGAATTTCATGGCCACGTATCTCATGAATAAAAATGTGAGAAAGGCATATGAACTTCTTGGCTTGGTTAAAAGGAAATTAACCAAAAATAGAATTAGTCTTTATCAAAGGGGAAAATTTAAGCTTCAGGTCTTCTTTCCTCTGTGCCCAAATTTTACCATATCAGGACTCCATTTTTATGGGTAGAAATAAAGAGATTACTATTTAAAAATAAAAACAAAATGAAACTACAGTGCAGTATACCTCTATGTCAAGCCCCTAAACAAGATTCAAATGTACAACTTGTGCAGGCAGGTTTCCAAATAGGCAAAGACATTAGAACAATCATAGAGTGTAACGGACAAAAATAGGGGTAATAGCAAAAACACCTTCTCTTAAAACATAAATAACTCAAATAAAATGATACGATGCCTGGGACGTCTTTAAAATAATAAGCCAGGTGAGCCCGGTCGGGCGTGGCTCAGCGGTTGAGCGTTGACCTGGGACCCAGGCGATCAGGGTTCAATTCCCGGTCAGGGCACATGCCCAGGTTGTGGGCTCGATCAATGACTCTCTCATCATTGATGTTTCTGCCTCTCTCTCTCCCTCTCCTTTCCTCTCTCTGAAATCAATAAAGATATGTTTTTTAAAAAAATAAAATAAAATAATAAGCCAGGTGAAGTAGGGTGCAGGAAAACATAGAGTTAAAACAAGATTTGGCTATAAATTTATAATTGATTAAATTGAGCAGTATATACTCTATTATTCTCTTTTCTCTACTTTTGTATATAATCAAAAATATTCATAATAAAAAGATTTAAAAGGTACTAATTTGATAAATATCTAAAGAGAACAATTCTGGGGCCTGTTTTTAATAGCACACTGGACAAAAGAAAGAAGAATCAAGACAGTTAAAATGGCCTTTGTGCTGATTAATTTCCCTAACACTAAAAAGGTTCCTGTGTGCGAATGGAATACTAAAGATTATAAACTTTGATCACTTCACCTTAAATTAGTCGCTTAGTTTGGTTTCTAGTTATATACAGAGTGATTTATCGATTAAAGTACAAACAATTTTAATTATCTTCCTGTTTTCTGAAGATGTATAATATAAAATATCTTGAAGAGGATTATATCCTGAGTTTAACCTTTATACTTAGAGAGACAAAATATTCTCTTTGTTGGGAAACAGTTCTCCATAAGTCTTTTGTGTTTCTACATGTCTTGCAAGCTTAGGCACAGACTGCCCTGGGTTAGATTATCTTTTCAAGAATTTTAGGGTAGAAATAGCCTTGAAAGATGAGACTACATGTGCAGGTATCATCTGTCTCATTTTACAATGCCCTGTGAGGATTGGGTATCACAGAATCAACATAAAATATGCTGATGGTTATGCTTCTTGCTCTCCCATAAGTAATAAAGTCCTTTGTCTCTGACCCAGGAGTCTCATGACTTTTGCTAGCATCCATGAAACAATAGCAGGATGATCTATGAGTTCACAATTAGAATAAAATCTCAAAGCCTTCACAAATCTTTACCCTGCTAAAACTGAAATGGTAAATATAATGTGCCTGGCAGGAAAGTGACCTACATTGAGATGACTGACTGCAAAGGCTTCAGCTGAATTTATTTTGAAAGACTCTAGTTAAATATTAGCAGTGCCTGCCAAGTAAACCAGCAGGTGGGCTGCATCATGCACACCATTAATGCCGACCTTGTGAAGTGACTTTTTTCCCTGGCAGCTACTTAGGAAGTGCTCAATAAATCATTACTAAACTAAAATGTTTGTTAAAATTTTAGAATCTAATTCTGGATTCTAATGGATTGAATACTGGAGAATTACACATTAGTTATGGTAATAATTTTGATTTTTTAATCCTTTTTATTTTTTTATCATGTTCCCTCATGTTTATTTTTTTCATGTTTTAATTTATCTTTATTGTTGAAAGTATCATAGATGTTCTTTTTTCCCCCCACTGACCCCCTCCACCTTGCACCCCTACCCCTCCAGGCCTTCAACAAAATATTGTCTGTGTCTATGGGTTCTGCATATATGCATATAAATTCTTAGGTTAATCTCTCCCCACCCCCCTCCCACCCCTGCCTTCCCTCTGAGATTCATCAGTCTGTTCCATGCTTCTATTTCTCTGGATGTATTTTGTTCATTGGCTTATTTTATTTGTGGGAGTCCACATATGAGTAAGATCATGTGACAGTTGTGTTTCTCTGACTGGCTTATTTCGCTTAGCATAATACTCTCCATGTCCAACCATGCTGTCTCAAAAGGTAAGAGATCCTTAGTTTTTACAGCTGCATAGTATTCCATGGTGTAAATGTTCAAAAGGGTGCTTGATATGATTTCAGTCTTCTTGATCTTATAAAGACTTCTTTGTGTCCTAACATGTGGTCTATCATTGAGAATGTCCCATGTGTACTTGAGAAGAATACATTCTGCAGCTTTGGGGTGAAATGCTATGTAAATGTTAATAAAATACATGTTATCTAATGTGTCTTTAGAGTCACTGTTTCCTTGTTGATTTTTTGTCTGGAAGATCAACCCAGTAAAGTCAGTGGGGTGTTAGAGTCCCCTACTATGACTGTATTGCTGTCAATCTCTGCATTAAATTCCTACAGAAGTTTTTTGTGTGTTTTTTTAGCCTGTGTGAGTCTTTTGTTCTGAGGTGGGTCTCTTGTAGACAGCATATATTTGGGTCATGTTTTCTTATATAATCAGCTACCCTATGCCTTTTGATTGGACCATTTAATACATTTACATTTAAGGTTATTATTGATAGGTACTTATCTATTGCCATTTAAATTCTTTATGCTTATGTTTCTCATTCTATTTCAACTTCTTATTACAGCAGTCCCTTTAACTTTCTTGCAGTGCTGGTTTGGTCGTGATAAGCTCCTTTAGCCTTTTTTTTTGTCTGGGAAGCTCTTTATTTCACCATCTATTCTGAATTATAGCCTTGCTGCATAGAGTATTCTTGGCTTCATATACTTGCTTTTCAGTACCTTGAATACTTCATGACTTTCCTTTCTGGCCTGTAGAGTTTCTAATGAGAAATCAGCTGCCCATAGGAGCCCAGCCAGCCCTCTCATGCTTCTGCACGCCTTATGAGTCTCTATGCAGTCTCCACTTCACATCCTTAGTTATAAGGGTTCTGTCCAGCTATTCTTCAGTTGATTAGTCTGGTTGGTTTTTCTATATTGTAGCTGTAATTCCAGTTTGGTCCTGGGAAAGTGTCATTGTAGTTTCCTCTTACTTGGAATCTCCTTAATCTTCCATTTTAAAATCAGAAGTTCTTCAACAATTAAATTTAAAAAAGGCATTTTATACTTTGTATGCAAGATATAACTATTGAAAGTCTTTTATTTATTTTTAACATAAAAAATTTAGGGAACCCTGGCCAGTATGGCTCATTTGGTTTGAGCATCATCCCATGCACCAAAGGATTGTGGGTTCAATTCCTGGTCAGGGCACATACCCAGATTGCAGGTTTTATTCCCAGTAGGGACTCGAGGCAACTGATTTATGTTTCTTTTTGTGTCTCTCTCTCTCTTCCTCTCTCTCAAATCAATAAAATATTTTTCCTAGGTTGAGGTTTAAAAAAAAATTTAGAGAATTCCTCACTATTGAAAGAATTTAAAAACAAAAATTATTATCATAAGTAATTTTTATTATTTTAAGTTCTAAATAACTAAGAAATAAAACTATTCCAAAAGTGTGGCATAGTGTATTATGTCAAAATATTTGCCAAGTTCTCACAAAGCTAAAATGCTTCAATTTCTCAGTGTAAATAGATAGTCAAGGTCTTCAAAATAATCAGAGGCAATGTCATCATCTAGAGTTAAACCAGGACGGGTGTTCCATGACAAATCTCTGAGATAATTTTTATTGTTAACAAAGAATATTGTGTGACTCTTCCCAATGGACTTATGAACAGAGTTTTTTAAATGGGGAAAAACAAAAGCTTGATTTTGGACTTTTTCTACCATTGCACTTATCTGGTATATGTTCATTTCCTAGAAATGCCATATGTACATATAAAGATATCACTAAAATTTTTTAAAAAGAAAAGGAAAATTTTATTGCTCTCCATCTCAGGATAATACAATATCTTTGATTATTGTTTTTTTAGTGAAGTGGTTATGTGGGTAAGCCCAAGAATAGACTTGTGAACCTGCTGTTTCTATCAAAAGGGTCTGTAAGGATGAGATATTAATGTATTTTAGCAGATGTAGCTCCAGACCAAAAATAAAAAAGGTGTCAATGGCAATGAACATTAAAAGTATGACTTTTACCATTTTATTCTGTATTGAATATGCAGTGTTGATTAAATGCCTGGAAACTGTTCTAAACACATTTTTGATATTTGGCTTCATGCGTATATAATAAACCCATAGCAGAAACTCAGATTAAATAATCATGGCTTGAGGTATTCCCAGGATTCCAGTTGATTGACTGAGCAAATTATTTACTAAATTGGGGAAGATTAGAGGGGGAATAGTTGGCAGGGAGGGGAAGGAAGTTGTTTAAAAAATACTCAACTGAAGATGAAATGTAAACTACCTAATAAAGGATGCCCAGCATCAATGAGATGACTTTAATAAACTTAATTTGAGATCTGTCAAAATACAAATTATATCTAAAGTCCTGACAGTGAATGAGATTATCTAGAGAGAAAATGAAAGAGATAAGGGGTTTCTGTACTAAGTTTTATAAAACTCCAATATTAAAGTCTAGTAGGAAGAGATAATGAAAGGAGACAGAGAAAATATGTCCAGTGAGATAATTGCAAACCAAAGAGATAGTCTCAAAAATGGAGAAATCAACTTTAATGAGAGTTACTGATTGATCATATACAATTAGAATTTTGAGGCTTTTAAAAGATGGAAGTATCTAGTGATCTTGAAAAAGGAGTTCCTTTTTATGGAAAGAAGAAAGAATGGAATGAGTTGAAGGCTGAAAAAAGATGCGCACAAGGAGAGAAATGTGTAGAGAACATTTATGAGAATTTAAGTAACAGAGAATAATGGAATGGTAACAAGGGTTTTGAAGAGTTTTTTTGTAATTGAAATGACATGATATAAAGGAAGGAGTTGAATATACAGAAAAGAGAGGATATTCCTGAAGAAAGAAAGCCCTCAGGATGATGAAGTGGAAGCGATCCAGAGCACATGTGGTGAGTTTGGATGTAGGATGAAAGGAAAGATGGGTGCAGACACATGGGTAGATTTGGAGATGGCAGAATAAAGATATGCCCTATTAATGTTTTATATTTTCTTCAGTGACATGTAAAACAAGGTCATCAGATAAAATGGTATGTTGGGCTAAATGGAAAGTTTGAGAAGAGAGAAGTATGAAATTGTCATTGCAGAGGGTAAGAGAGTGAGTTACTTAGCAAAATAGATTCTCAATAATAGATTAGTTCAGGATTTGTAGCTAAGCATAGCTTTACAGTATACTATTTATCTTCATATGCATAACTCTTCTTAGTGAAACTAAGGGTTCATTTAAATGTATTGGTTATACTTTATAGAAATGTTAGTGTTATTAATAATTTTGGCAGCCCTCAACTATTTCATTTTCCCTCTGTGAAGATTCATTGACTAGGTTTTTATGAACCTGTGGGCCCTCAGAGATTTAGGAGTAATGTGGTAGGATCAAGACTCCCTGGAAGTCTGGTGCCAAAGAGACAGATTCCTTAACCATCTCAGTTTGAGTCTCACAATCCACAAAATTAGGTAAATGATCACTCCAAGCCAACATTATGCTATTGAGCCCTTTCACAGGGATTTTTAAAGAGGCTAGGAAAGTAATAATTCAGTGCCCACTGAATTTCTTGGACAGCCCAAAGGGAACAATCTTTTAAGGTTGCTATATCACTAAAGGACATACAAAGAACAATGCAATAATAAACCAAAAGACGGATAGTCCAAGACTCACAATGTCTGCTGCAGCTTCCATTAAAGGGCTTCCTGTCTAGAGCTCCTTCTCCTTCTACAAAAGTCAACATGACCTCATCGTACCACCCTCTCCTTTGCTGACAGCCAGCTAGACCGCCGTAGGCCTAGGACTACACTGAGGTTGGGTGTGAGGCTCTGCAGAATAGGGATGTAAGATAGTGACTAGTTGAAACAATCATAGAGAGAAAGAGCACACACACACTGAGCTACTGGTAGAGAGGACAGAAGCCTAATAATGTACAAAGAGAAGAAGAAATGGTAGTGGTAGATTATTAGCATAGAGATCTGTGAAATTCTGGTATAATGTGATAACCCAGTTATAATAGGTGTGTTTCTTGACAGCATCTTGGGATTTCTGAGAGTCTGTGTTATTCATGGCACAAACATCTAATTAAGGGCAACCTTCAGCATTCTCTCGAGGTAGATTGTTGCAAAGGGGCCCCTAAAGATCCCCGCCTCCCAGTATATCTTTGTGTCATCTGCTCCTTCACTGAATCTGAGCTTATCCATGTGGGCCACGCAACATGAGCAAGTGTGATGCAGTCTGAGGCTTAATAAATGTTTGTGCATTGAGGCTTGTCTTCTTGGAATGCTGTCCCTTGAAAACAAGGCACCATGCAGTAAAGAAGTTCAAACAAATCTAATAAACGATAAGAGGTCATGTGGGGAAAAGCCCTAGAGGATGAGAGGCCATCTTGGTGTTCCAATGCCAGCTGAGTTCCCAGCTGAATATGCTGCAAATGGGACATGAGCTGCACCACATGGAACTGAAGAACTATCTAACTGAGCCAGTCAACCTTCAGGATCATGAGAAACAGTCAAGTGTAGTTGTTTTTAGCCCCTGACTTTTGCAGGTGGTTTGTTACACAGCAACAAATAACTGAAACATTTTCAATAACTTGATAAACCTTCCATAAGTAACCAGTCTGCTCCTGAAACAGAGGCAGAGGAACTAGATTAGGAGTTTAAAAAGCTTGATTTCAGTTCTTACTATGCTACTTAATCCTGTAAATAAGATCTTTGTCCTCACTTTTTTTTCCTATGAAATGGGAATCAGAACCTTTGTCCTGCTGCGCTAGAGGATTGTCCTCACACATAGTGAGTGCTCAATCAAGACTGGGGTATCAAATATATAAATGAATAAAATCTGTACTATTTGCTAGGGCTGCCGTGATAAAATACCACAGATTCATGGCCTAAACAGCAGAAATTAATTTTCCCATGATGCTGGAGTCTGGAAGTCCAAGGTAAATGTGTCAGCAGATTTGTTTTTCCCTGAGGCCTCTCTCCTTGGCTTGCAGATGACCACTTGTCTTCTTGCTGTGTCCTTATGTTGCCTTTCTCAGTACACATACATCTCCCGTGTTTTTCTCTCTTTTTACTAGGACACAAGTCCTGTTAGAAGAAGGCCCCATTCTAACAACCTCAGTTTAACTTAATCATCTCTTTGAAGGTCCTATATCCAAGTACAGTCTCATTGATTAGGGCTGACCTATATGACCTAATTTTACCTCTTAAAAGCCCTATCTCCAAATATGGTTACATCCTGAGGTCCTGGGGATTGGGCTTCAACATACGAATTTTGAGAGGGATACAATTCAGCCCATCACAATAGCTAACAATAGCTAAATGATCTTAGAAACTCTGAATAATTATACAAATATCTGATATTGCTATTAAATCCATGAGCAAGAAAGAAAGCTCATAATAAATCACATGAGAGATGATACATGAGATCTTAATCTTGAGCCACATGTGATATATAAGTTGTACTATAAGTTTGTTAGTGTTGGGTAGCAACAATTATTTTCATCTTTCTGTTTAGTTAGGGCTCCTTAGAAGAGCACTGATAGCCTGTGCTAAAGATGCTGACTGGAAAACAAGTCTTAGCAGTTAAAGATAGAGATCTCTGGAGGGATTTACTGGTTTATTTCCATCAGAGCCATTTGTTTACATTCCAAAAAGTAACCTGGGTTCCTCTCTCTAGAGAGGCTTTTCCATTCCACAGAATAAAAGCTCGAAAGTGTTTTTCTCTCTCTTCTCTATCTTCTCTCTCTCAGAGAAGAGGGGCAACTGTGCAAGCAGCTGCTATATAAGTTCCAAAATTCATAATTTTAGATCTCTCCTGTGGTACAGATCCCCTGAATGCACAGGTGATATCTGCCCTCATCATGTCACTCCATGAGGAGACCGAGGCCTGGAGAATTGTCACAAGATGTTTCGTAAGCAAATAATTAATCGTTCTCTAACCCAGAAACCTCATGTTTTCTGTGAGAATAAAATAAATACATAAAGACTAAAAAACTTAACAGTTAGAGGCTATAACCTGTAGATTCAAGATTCTAGAACTCCTAAAGGCAAGATCTAAAGAAAGGTAGGTAAAAGATACTTAAAATAAGATGCCTTTAGTGCTAAGCAATCAAGTATTAGAACCTTAGCTATTTACCCCCTTCCAGACAAACAACTCTATTCATTGCAAGAGGTATTTTTTAAAAGTCTTTAGTTTGTAAAATCTTAATGAGCTTTTTCCTGGTCCAACTTTTTACCTATTCTTTTATAATAAGCACAAAATATTGTAACATAGAGATCATTTTGGCTTTGTTGCTGATGCGATGGTAATATGATGATATATGTTAGAGTTATTGTTTGTTTGTGGGGTGTTATACAATGTAACATGATGCTGCATGAAACTCCACCTGTGGTCTTTAAATTGGTGGGTAACACTCTATAGCTGCAAAGATATGTCCCCCACACTGAGCTAATCAAGAGACAGAAAGAGCCCGACAATATGCTCAGAAAAGTTTCTTATCTTATGAAGTTTCTTAAAAAGAAATTAGAAAAAATACTATAAACAAAGAGATAACTATTATAAATGAAGAAATAACTATTATAATTTAAAAACAAAAACAAAATACCTTGTCTCCAAAGGTAAAGTTTTCCTCAAGATAGTGCTCCTTTTAGCTGCTCTTACAATCCTTTATGCAAGTTTTCTGCTTCTTCAAATATCATAACAAATATAATTGACTCCTTTGTTTTAACACCTTCTTATCTCTCCTAGAAAATGTCTAATGAAAAAAAAATCAAAAAGAAATTAAAGAACTGCTGAAATATATTTATTTATAAACAAAGTATATTCTTATATTGGCCAACAGACTTATTGATTATAGATGTAAACCAAGGTGAACTTCTCAGGGATTATGTTCAAGTGCAATTCAATCTCCACCTATTGACTATGTGTGTTTCTAAAACTTCTCTCACAGTCTGGCCGGGCGTGGCTCAGCCGTTGAGCGTCGACCTAGGATCCAGGCGACCGGGGTTCGATTCCTGGTCAGGGCACATGCTTGGATTGTGGGCTCGATTAATGACTCTCTCATCATTGATGTTTCTATCTCTTTCTCTCCCTCTCCTTTCCTCTCTCTGAAATCAATAAAGATATATTTAAATAAATAAATAAATAAATAAATAAAATAAAACTTCTCTCACAGAATTTGAGTTATAGAGCATCCTGGGTCATCTAAACTAGTCATTCATCTACTGAAAATTTACAATATTCATGTAGATGGACATGCATCTTGAACAAGTAAAAGGGGTTTATAAATTCACTTATTCCATCACTGGGACTTTCAAAGTACTAGAACATTCTTTTCTATATTGAACCAAATTTTACCTTTTCATAAATCACACTTATTAATTTTAAGTCTAGCCTCTGCATCATAGAACTTGTCTTTTTTCATTCAATAGTTCTTCACATAAATAAAGATCATGGCCACGTCTGTTTTCATCTTCTTCTTCAGTTAGTTTTTTATTCTAATATTTTGTGCTCTTTTGATCAAAGTTTTTTACACCTGGTAGATGACTCAGCACTTACACCAAGATCAAACTCTCCATCATTATCCAGTTGTTTTACCTTTCAGACATTATAGACACATTGCCTTAGGCCTGCAGGCTTTTCAGAGCTGAATATATGTAAAAGTGAGTTGCTGACTCCAAAGTATTAAATTAAATCTAAAAAGTTGAAGTTAATAAAAGTTTTTTTAGATATATAGGAAACATACCATTATGCCACATTCATTATTAAATTTAATATTTATTAAAAATCACCACACATGAAAACAATCTGTAGGTTAGTTTTAACTTCTCAATAATTTCTGTGTATGCACAATAATTGCAGAAAAATAAGTGCTAATAATAAATTAAGTAGATTATTAAAGCTAAATCAATTCAAAAGCAAAAAATCATAAAAGTCTTTAGAAAATATAAGCAATATAATATATATATATTCATAATATTAATGATATTTGCATTTTAACTTAAAGTCAAGGACATCAACAGAAGTATAAGAGCTTATACAGGTCTTAAAAATGGCCTTCAGAGTTATAAATTACAACCTCCATAAGAATATCCTAAGGGATATATGATAAATTCAGGGTTCTGGGCCCCACCTCAGCTCTACTAAATTTTTTTTTTTTGGTAATTGACAGTTCAAGCAGACATAAGTTTAATAAGTATACAGAATATTTGAATAGCACAGTTAATTTTGAACATATATATTGAACACATATAGAACAATTTAACTAACTGCAGAATAAACATTTTTAAATTTTAAGTTTAGAAGTTTTGCCATATTTTATTTTAAAAATAAGGTTGAAAGCTAAGTATTTGGCTTATACTAAATTAATAGCCTAAAGTTTCAGTGCTATTGATTTTAACCATAAAGTTCTAGGTCCTATTCAGAAGTTTTCTTTATTATGTAGTCAACCTTATCTCTGACTTCTGACCTGCACCCTGCATTTCATCAGGTATTATGACAGTTATATTGCTCGGTTGGCTCTAAGCAGTCAATCCTCATGTTATTACCATAGTGTTCCAACTATGGAACAAAATGAGCATAAAATATTAATTTTAATTTTATTCACAATAAATACCAACAGAAAAATGACAAGATAAATTATCAAAATGAAAGAATCCCCAGGACCCCCAGTGCATAAAGTACCACTTTTATTATTTTTCCTTCTTGCTTCCAGCTTGAATTACCTCAGGGATATATCGAAACTCTGCTGTCCCCATGCAGAAAAAAGTTAATCCCTCCAAGGAAAATGAGGACCCTGTTCCGAACCTGGGTGGGGTGACCTCATAGCTCAAGAAATGCATCTCTAGAGTTAGACTGTCTTGAGTAAGAGATCCTGAAGTGAGAAGAGTCTCATTTCTTGAGCCCCTTAAATAAATAGGCAATGCAAAGATATTTTTAAACACTCATACCAAGCCAAGGAGCATTGCCAGTTTTTTCTGTTGTTGTGTGTTTTTCCTCTAGTGGGAAATTTTGGTTACTCATTTTCCTAAAAATGATTCTAGTACTTACTGTGCCTTAAATGGCCTCCAAGGAAACTGAAATAGTGACAGTCTCTTTAAATACTATTGGGGTATGACTTAGAGCCCAAGAATTTATTATAGAGTTAAATTAATATTAATAAAGTTTAATGTTAACATCAAAATTTTTCTATGGGATATCAGCTTATCTGTCTCTTAAATCATTTTCTACAGGAGAATTTCATCTACTATAAAGAATGACCAGCCAACAATGACCTAACAGTAATATCTGAAGAGATGAAACATTTATCATTGTGAGACTGTTATAAAAAATAGCACCTTCCTCTTTCTTAAATTAAAATCAACTTCTTTGATACTAAAAAAAAACATGCACACATACCCACAAAACACTTGGGGAGGGCTTTTAATATTACATTTATCAATATATCTGTCCTTTGCTAAACATAAGTTAAGCAGAGTGCTAACAGATGACTTTGGCAACAGAATTTAACTACTGAATCAGATAATTAGTGAATCTTCATAATGAAATATTTATAAAAATAAACACTGGACATGTGCCTGAGCCATATAGAAATTGAACCTGGATTCGCGTAAAGACGGCACATTTAACACATCCAACTAATTTTGCTATAGATTAGCGAACTCCTGAAGAGCTATATATAATGGACTTTTTTTCCCCACAAGCATAAATTCACAGGACAAAGAGAAGAAGAGAGGCGATAATAACAACAGAATTTTGGAAACTGGAGAGATAATGGACGAGTGGAAGCTCACTTGGCAGAACTGAAAAGGCCAAATCCTAAACTGGTAATGGGGAATCTAAGTAGTATGATTTACACAGTAGATGCTCAAAAGGCTAGGAATTCAACCCCTTCTGGAGTATGGCTCTAGGCAGGGGTGGTGAACCTTTTTTCTGCCAAGGGCCATTTGGATATTTATAACATAATTTGAGGGCCATACAAAATTATCAGCTTAAAAAATAACTATGAAAAAAGCTCCTAGGTTTATTGAATTTCGAGCCCCACCTGTGGCTGCCTTGGCAGGCCAAATGATTTTGCAGGCATTATATGGCTCATGGGCCGGATGTTCCTCATCCCTGCTCTTAGGGGGGTGCTATAATGAGGAAGATTGGTTTAAAGACATATAAGAGGTATTATATACCTGTATCTCATACTCACTTTATGAGGCTGGGTTACTGCCCCTCCCCCAGTACAGCAGAATGCTAGAGATTTATTCTCTGGAGAGAGTAAAGCACAGGGTCTCTAGACTGAGAGGAATACACAGAGAAAAGTGGGGATACCTCACCCAAACAGGGGAGTTTATCAAACTTTGACATGATAGATGCTAAGATACCCCGGGTTGATTCCTTTACTTGGCTCCCAGAACAATAGCAGCTCTATCATTACTCTTCAGGCAAGAAGTTGTAAGAATCTTCTCTGGGGAATTAGTTCAGCTTTCTAAAGATAACAACTTCCATATCTGGGATTTCCTCAACAGTCATATTCCCCCAAAACAAAGGACACAAAAGAAAATCCTATCCAATGCTCTGAGTTTTCAATCAGCTTTCCTAGTCCCCACTCTTATGCAAGCAGATGACCAAAAATCACCAGATATCTCAGGAAAGCTCAAGATGGATACCAAAAGATAGCAACAGAAGAAAGCAACTTAGCAAAAACAGACAATTTGGGGAGAAGACAATTTCAAAATTCAAATTCCAAAAACATTATCAAATATTCTCAGAGAAATAAGAGAAATATTGCATCCATAAAAGAAAAATATGATAATCTAGTAGAAAACATTTAAAGCAGGAGTTCTCAAAATTTTTAGTCTAAGGATCCCTTGCCTTAATACTCTTAAAGTACTGAGAATCTTTAAAAGCTTTTGTTTATGTAGATTATATCTATCAGTATTTATTAGATTAGATATTAAAACATAATTTTTAAAAAATATGTTTTTATTGATTTCAGAGAGAAGAAGGGAGAGAGAGAGAAAGATAGAAACATCGATGATGAAAAACAATAAATCGATTGGCTGCCTTCTGCACATTTCCTACCAGAGATCGAGCCCACAACCTGGGAATGTGACCTGACTGGGAATTAAACCGTGACCTCCCAGTTCATGGGTCAACCCCCTACTGCTGAGCCGCACCAGCTGGGCAAACAGATACATTTTTAAATATTTATTTATTCAACATAACATTATATATACTATTTTATCAATATAAAGCATAAGTAATATATTTTTATTTAAAAATAATTACATTTTCCAAAACAAATTTAAAAACCAGTGACAATCATAACTTTGTTTTACATCAATTCTGTTTAATGTCTGACTTAATAAAAGACAATTGAAATCTCCTCATACCTGTTTCTGCATTCTATCTGTTGCAGGTCATTCAAGAAGTTTCAGAAAAAAAAAGAAAAGAAAAAAAAAAAAAAAAACAGAGAAAGAATACCGTTAAAAAAATGATTCAAGAGAATTTTTCAGAACTGAGGACATGGGTTCCAGACTGAAAAGTGTTATGAAGTGCCCAAACAGATAAATAAAATTAGACTCACACAAGTCTACATCACTGTAGACATTTCAGAATTGGAGCTAAAGGGCAAGCATACATGCCTCCAGAGAGAAAAAGTAATAATAATATGTCACATCTAAATGACCAGGAAACAAAAACCCCTCAGATTTCTCAATAGCAATTCTGGAATCTAAAAGAAAATAGAATGATTCCTTCAGTATTGTGAAAGATAATTATTACAATCAAACTCTCATCAAATGTATGGGTAGAACAAAGACATTTATAGAAACACAAGATCCCAGAAAATTTTTCTTCAAATATTCATTCCTAGGAAACTATCAGAAAATGTATTCCAACAAAACAAATCCTTAAACCACATGTTAAAAAACAAAAACAAGGAATGCAAAAAACAGAAGATTTGACAAAGGAGAGAGGAAAAGGGGATCCTGGTAATGCTCAAGATGATGACAGAAGATTCCCAAGATAACACATCTGTGCCCCAGATGTAGAGAACAGCAATCCAGAAGGAAGCAAATCAAAGGGTGATAAATAAAGACTTCTAAAAAAAGATGAACATAATGAGAATACAAGTTTTGATAACTGATTTAGACCACTAGAAAGTTTGGGATTAAATTAATATTATATAAATAGAAAACAAAGCAAGTAAGCAAACATAGTAATTATAAACTCCAGGAAAAACAAAAGGTTGTGCATGAAAAGCAATATGTGATCATAGCTTACTAATTGCCTCAGCTCTAAGTAGCATTTACATAGTTTTATTATAAGATGTAACAAATTATAATTGATCTATATTGAGACAAGGCAGTTGTGGAAGACAAGTATACCTGTGAAAGTAAAATAAGGGAAAGAAAACTAGCAAATTCCTCATTTTCTAAAGTGGAAATTTAATAGAAAATATAAAAATTGACTTTAAAAAAGAAGGAGTGATACAAGCATATTATTTATAGAAATGGAGATAAATTCTAAAACCTTAACTAAAAATATTTAAAGAAGGGCACCTCTATGAAAGAGAAAATAAGATTACTTTATATCTTCACAAAACTGCATAGTTAGTTAACTCTTTAAATGTGTAATTATAATGAGAATACAATATTTATAAAATGCTGCACAAGTTTAAAAAAGAAAATTAAAGTCTATCAACAGTCAAGCATTTGGGTCATTTTGGTTAGGTCTTCTCAAATATTTGAGTTTTTCAGGAGATTGAACACATTTACCACAAACCAAAGCTAATGTTCTTCAACAGTATGTCTGTTATATTTTAAAACTCCAAGATAAATAAAGATAATGCCATTAGCTCATGTGAACTGGTACAATTTACTTGGCAATCTAAAATTTTGATAATTATTTTCCAAGTTAACTTAACCGATTGTACAAGGAACCTTGTCATTACTACTCTATAAAGGCATGTTTGTTTTAGGATTATTGCTTCAAAGATCATACATATATTAAAGCCAAAAGTAGATCTCACATGCAGTCTCACTAAAGATGAAACCAGAATGAGATCTTCATTGTATTTTATAGGAATTATGTACAGAATCACCTGCAAGGCATTTCAGTTGAATTTAGCAAATATTTATAAAATACTGTCTTTGTTCCAAGTGTTGCCAGAGGAAATAGGATTCTTCCATGGTATCACAGAAAAAGTATTTTAGGGCATACGCATAGGAGTATTTGAGGTATAGTGGCAAGATTTATTGGAGCAAAAAATCAGGACTGCCCTCAGGTACACCATGCCTGATATCTCATCCACAACCAGGTGACTCATCTCCATCTCACTGTGGAATAAGTCCAGTCTCTGGGGCCACAGGCCTGCACTTGTCCCCACCAAGCCCAGGAAGAAGGCCAGCACCCAGAGCTGCTGTGCCATTAGTCTGTCATCCAAGGCTCCAGTAGTCTAGTTTAATCTTTGCTCAGTCTGGCCTATCATCTCACTGCACTTTGACCCATGAGGCTGGTGAAGAGGAGAGCATCCACAGGAGAGCCCCGGGCCTTTATTAAACTTTGATTATATTTTCTTGGGCTTGGGAAGTGGTAAGCTTTATTTCAAACTATCCAATCTCTTTCCTGCATCCTCCCTGGGCTATGCTGATGCCTCTCCCTATCCAATCCCTTTCCAGAATTTTCCAGAGTTTCATGCCCTTATCCTATGATCTTTTCCCAGGTTTTTCTCCTCCCTTTATGGTCACCCTTTTTGCTCCCGCTGCATGCCTCATAGTAAAAGGACCTCCTTGTGCCATCTTGGCTTCTACTGCACATGCTTCAGCAGAGGACTTCCCCTCTCAGTGTTTATCCCTCACCTCATTAATCTGGGGAAACAGGCCAATTGTTCCCTGGGGAGACTGGAAAGCTGGTCTTTCCTGCCTGCTTGAGGATTAATGTCCCTTTGGTGGAGGAGGATGCTTTTCGTTGGGGTGTCTGTGAAGCTGTGGCTTCCCCACTTAATCAGGCTTAACCAGTTTTGCTCCCTTCTCTTTTGTTAATACCTAACTACCTAACATAGGCTCTGTGTCAGGCTGTACAGAAAATGGGATGTTTATATTGTGAAGCCTAGATACATGCTTGGATTATTTCTCTATATTAGTCATAACTTTGTAAGAAACTATTTTTGTTCTTCTCATTAAATTCCAGTATGCCTTGTCTGTGCCAATCATCCAACTTATAGTGGAACAGAACTGGAGTTGCTCATTGCCTGGGAAAAAATAGCCATCAAATTTCCCAGTGACAGCAATGGGATTGGGTTCTCTGAGCTTTCCTGAAAGCCATATCTTTATCTCATACAGTCACAGGCTCTCCTGCTTTGGGAAAGATCTTAAGCTGTATTGAAATGGAAATGGAAGAATGAAGTATGAGGAGCCAAACATAAGGACATTTGGGGATTCACTAGTGCTCTGTGTCATGGGGAATGAGACATAATGGGTCCTCAGACATACAGAACCAGACCAGCAGAGAGGGATCATGAACAAGGAACAGGAGAAGGCCCACTCACAGTGGTGGGGGGTCCCTGGGGAGCCAGGTGGGGAAGCAGTAAGGAAAAACAGAAAACACATTGGTTTGAAATCAAAGACCTATGTTTAAATATCAGTCCTGCCCCTTTCTCACTGTATATTTGACAAATAGTTTATCATTTTTGAGTTTCAGTTTTGTTTGTAAACTAAAAATGTTAATACCTATTTTAGAGATTGTTTGAAAATTTTAAATAATTCATGTAAAGCTACAAAGCATTGGGCTGTGGTGCTGTTACCATAGGAATATAAGGCACAGTGATCCCGGGGCAGATCAACCTCAGTTATGACACTGAAATTGACCTTCACAGACACAGTGAATCCACGTGGCAGCATTCAATTTTCTGGTGTCAAGCAGGAGGGGTTGTCACTAAAACTCAAGTATATTGAGACAGTGTTCTGGCCAGGACACTAGGCCCAGGGGCAAGTTAGGCACCCCCAAGACATTCACATTCTAATTCCCAAAACCTATGAGTATGTTATGTTGCATGACAAAAGGCAGGTATGATTAAGTTAAGGATCTTAAGATAGGGAGTTAGGGAGAATACCTTGTGGGGAATCCATTAGTGGGCCCATGTAATCACAAGTGTCCTTATAAGAGAGAGGCAGGGAGGCCAGAGTCAGAGAAGGAGATATGACAAGAGAAGCAGAGGCTGGACTGATGCCTTTGTTGTAAAGGAGTCATAAGCCAAGAAATGTGGGTGGCCATTAAAAGATGGAAAAGGCAAGGAATAGGCTCTCTCCTAGAGCCTCCAGAAGAAATGCAGTCCTGCAGACACCACAATATTAGCCCAGTGACACCCATTTTCAGACTTATGACCTCCAAAACTTTAAGGTAATTGTGTTGTTTTATTCCACTAAGTTTGTGACAAATTGTCACAGCAGCAATACTGTGACACAACACAGGCTTTCCCTGAACACTACTAACTTGTACCCATCCCTTGCTTCTGACCCTGGAATTTCAGAGGAGCCAAGTAATTAACTCGGTCCTTCATCTCTCCCTTCTTCCTGTGGGGCAACACTTGCAGGAAGCACATACCTCCGCTCCTCCGTGTCTGTTGCTTCTACAGGCACCACCCCCATGCAAGGTTGACGGAGGTGTAGGTCATCTTTTAGCACTGCCTGCGTGGATAAGTCCAGTTCTGGAGCTAAGTATAAGGAAACTGCTAGAGCAGCATATGGAAGCTGATCAGTAATAAAGTTAATGTTTTGATCCCCATCTGTCTGCTTTATCTCTCAAATGATTCAGAATTCATTTGGAGAAAGAAATACAATCAAGCTTCAAGCAGTGAAATCTTCCAAAGTTGTACATGATCCTAGGGTGAGTATTCCATTCTTAAGAGGAGACATTAGGACAGAAATCCAGCCCTTATAATGAAAACTGAAATTGCTATCCTTAAAAGTAGAAGAGTATAAGGATCTGTCTCAAGGCAGGCAATATAAAAGCTTATCTGACAGGTTGGGAGGGAGAGTTATTGATAGAGACTTTGTCTCTACCAGGATTGATTAAGGCACTAGGCCAAGTCTGAGACTGCAGGTGGAGGTCATCAGTGATCTGGCTTCAGGACATTAGAGAAAGCAAGACTATAGCTGGTGTTCTAGACACAAAGCTTATGAAAAGCCTAGAAAGCCAGCCGAACCTGCCAGCCTAAGATGTGTCCATGTTCTATCTCCAAATAAGTACTATCTTCAAAACGAGACAAAATATTGCAAAAAAATGAGTTGTTATCCTCAGTCTTCCAAAGAAGGGAAGGCCATTGCCTTCAGATTTCCCAATCAATTTCACAAGCTGATGTTCTGACAATTCCATCATTAAAATCCTATTTGAGGCCCTGGTGGGTATGTTCAGTGGTTGGAGCATCCGTCCACACACAGAAGGGTTATGGGTTTGATTCCTGGTCAGGGGCACATATCTGGGTTGCAGGTTCAATCGTTGTCTCACATTGATGTTTCTTTCTCTCTCTCTCTCTCTCTTTCTCTCTCTCTCTCTCTTTCTCTCTCTCTCTCTCTCTCTCTCTCTCCCTCTCTCTCTCCTTTCCTCCTCCCTTCCACTCTCTCTAAAAAAAGAAAGCAATAGAAAAATATCTTCAGGTGAGGATTTTTAAAAATCCTATTTGAGGCCACAGGAGAACTATTGAAGGCAAACATAAATGTATAAAGCAGAACTGTTGATGTCTACTTACTGCTGATTTATTAGAGCAAATATGTAGAATTCCATTCCACTCACTTCCAGATGACTTGTAAATATTTATCATTCTCTCATAGGCATGAAGCAAACAAAAATTTTATATCTGTGATGTTAATTTTCAGTCAGAAGAAGAACATATTGCAAAATGATTAAGAAACATATTGATTGTAATTATCAATCATTTCACAAAATAAGGAAGGTACTTCCCAGCTGTGGATTAATCCCTGGAGAAGCAGACATTTGTAATGAACTCAGTCATCATAGCTAGGAGCAGCCTATGGGGAGCCTCAGCCCCCACAGCTAGGGTTTATAGCCCAAAAGGAATTTTATTACCCAAGAAAGAGAAAAACCAACATTCCTGCCTTCCTTCTCTTTCTTTGCTTATCTTTAGTTTTAAGAGCCTTCCCAAGGCTAATTCATTCTAGAAAATTATCCAAGGGAGTCAGGGGAAGTTCCTCTTAATTTGGGGCATGTGGATATCTGAATGAATGAGGAAAGTACATAGATAAAGAAAGTGGAGAACTTCATGTTAGAAACACAGAAGAAATGAGGAATAAACTTACTTTCTCTGTTTCTCTGTTCACAGAAACTATATTTCTCCATTTATAAACAATTAAAGTTTTGAAGAAGTATTTGAAAATTAGGCCCCATGACATCTGAGCTGAACATTACCTGTGTACATACTGACTTGGCATACACTAGAAAAATTCACATTATAGAAGAGGTCTGATTACAGACAAATTACCAGTTCTCAGACAGTAGGGAAGAAGCTTAGAACACAGTAAGTTAAATGGTTTTGAAATTTGAATTGGAATAATGCATTACTTCTTCAAAAAGGTCAACAAAAAAATGAGACCCTGGGAGGGATTCTTTTAATCGGTATCATGTGGGCATAAGGGATCAGAAATAAAAATGTTTCAAGTATACAGCACAGTGGTGAGACAGTCATACACTTCATAAAGTGCTCCCTCAGAACAATTTGTACTTCTTAATACCTTCACTTTTCTTGTATCTCCCAGCCCCACCTTCTCTGTGTTTTAGAGACTTCATATTAAAACTAAGTTAAATAGAAACACTTTAGAATCCTTTCCCAACACAACATAGCACCCAAACCCCCCCTTAACTATAAGAGTTTCAACAGTCTTCTTAAAACAGATTCATTGCAAAATCTCGAAATCTGCCTAAAGATTCTTTTACTGCATAGCCTGGGAGTATTCTGGCTATCTAGAAGCCTAAGAAAAATTTTATTTGTCCTGCAAATAAAATTTTATTTTTTATTTTTAAATTTTATTTTATATGTTATATTTAAAATTAAGGAAATTTTATAAAAGTCTAGAAATTCCCTTTCCTTAAAACACACACACATACACAAAAACATGTAGTAACATAGGCCTGCAGCTCTTGTATTGTGGCTAGGGAGATGCAGCTCCCCATCTTGTTCACCTATCCTCTGTAGATATTTGAATTTACCACCTTTGCTTTTCTTCATTTCATTGGTCTGGTTTGGGAGGTTAATATATCCTTGCCAGTCCCCCCATATTTGCCTTGTCTATAACATTTTGTGGCTCAAATAGGAAACTGGGTTTCCCTGTGGTAAATAAAATGTGGACAGGTTGTAATTTTTAAAAACATCTCCTAGTTCTGGTTCAAGAAATTCTGAGATAGCCCAGCCGGGCGTGGCTCAGTGGTTGAGCATCGACCTAGGATCCAGGCGATCAGGGTTTGATTCCCGGTCAGGGCACATGCCCGGTTGCGGGCTTGATCAATGACTCTCTCATCATTGATGTTTCTATCTCTCTCTCTCCCTCTCCTTTCCTCTCTCTGAAATCAATAAAGATATATTTTTTAAAAAAAAAGAAATTCTGAGATAATCAGAAAATGAGATGCTTTATAAATGCCAAGCAATATAGACAACTCCTAAAAAGATGGATAATAAAAACCCTATACTCTTGGAATATATGGAAGAAGAGATTTTGTGTATCAAAATGAACTCCTAGAAGAGGAACTTGAGAAATCACCTTTTTCCTATAGTCTCTTGATTTCATGAAGATTTATTTACTCAACAAATATCAAGTACATGATATTTAGCAAGGGTGTCCTATATATCATGGATTCAGCTGTGAACAAAATTAAGTTTATATCCTTTATAGAGTTTGTATTCCATTGACAAAAGATAGATAATAAACACCCCTACCCCCCTAAAAGCATAAATATGTAATGAGCCAGAATAGATTCAAAATTTAGAAAAGTACTTTAAAAGCTAAGTATCATCACAAGTTCCAAAAACAAAGACATTGCATACTGTACAACTATTAAAGAATGAAAGCTATGTTGTATTTCAGCAATTAATCATCACTTACTGTGATTATGTCTACCACTCCTAATGTGGATTTAAATCAGTAATATTAATCCTACAAAGTAATTAATATGGAACTAACAAAATAATTCAAAAATAAAACTAAAAGGGAAGCAAATCATTCCAAGATATGAAATTGTATGTCATATTTGAAGTTTAAAAATAAAGAATGAGAATATTTAATAACCTACTTCAGTGAAAGGAATAATTTATGTTGGTACATGGAGTATAATTAAATATAAGAGAATGAATAAGAACATGAAAATTGAATACTAGTATGAAAATTCCCAGGTGGTGGGAAATAGAGATTATCTCATTGTTATGTACAACATTTATTAAACATCCTGTTTTCAAAAAGATTGTCAATTATGAAATTCCAAGTGAATATGCCTTAATGAAGGATCTGACATGGTTTTTAGACATAGGAAAAAAAATGGCAAAACTGTCAAAATTTGTTTTTGAATGATCTTCCTACCTACCTTTCAACATTCCTTTCAAATCAATTCAACTACTAGTTAATGGAAAACTACTCAGAATGAGGCACTGAGTTACACATAAAGATATAGCTCAGACTCTGGCCTCTTGTCCAGGCTTTCAACTCATAAATTATCCATCTTTTATACTAGTCCTTCAAAATTCTTAGTCTCTTATCTAGATAAAAGAACAATTGGATTCAAGTAATTCACACTGTATGGGGAATGACTAATAGGCCTATTCCACAGATAGTAGAGCTGTCATTGCCTATACCCTAGGAACCTTACAAGCATCTCTGTACCTGGGGTTGTTTTCAGAGCTGCGCAAAGCCAAATTGTGTACAAATTAGGTGAGAAGTACTGGGGATTTAACACCAGCTTGGAGCAGCCTTCAACCAATGATTTTAGGGAACTGGTAGTATAAATACCTTACCTCCCTACCCTCGTTAGGAAATTCTGAGAAGTGTGTTTTATATATTTACTTTGAGTTTCCCTGCTGGATTAACTTCTAGCCTCCCACTATAGTTGCTGGAATCATGATGCAACCCTTAGTGGCTGATTTATCTCCTCTGTCTAACTTCTCCACTCCTTATCAGTGTTCCCTGCATCTCCCAAATAAATTACTTGCACTAAAATTTTTGTCAGGGTCTACTTTTAAGGGATAGGAACTAAGATACCATCCGTTAAGATATTTGCATATCAGAAGCTAAGTTTGTTTACCCAAATGAATTTTCTCTATACCAATAGGTAAGGGGAAACTGTGATTGTGGGGGCTGCCCTATGCCTCTTGCCTACATCAGCACATCTTTCTCTGGTATGTCTGACTTCTTTTGATCTTTCTGTCCTACTCAGTTACCGGGCCATTCCAAGTCCCTACCTCACTCCCAAGCTTCTCTGTTGCTCACCAGCCCCAATGATCTCTTCCACATCTAGAATTATGTTTTATTTATGGTTTCTACCACTTGCTTAATAGTTATTTCCATCAGAAGAGGACCTTTGTGGAAGAATTGGCCAAGTTCCCTTGTGTCAGGATCTGTCTTGTCACACTTTCTGCAAGGCCATAGTTTCCTTAAGGGTAAAGGTAAGAAGTCCTAGATCAAGGCTTTAAAATGGGCTCACTCCTTTTGGAACCTGAGATCTGGACTTTCAGCTGCTCCTGAATTCTTTCTATAATAATTATTATTTTTTTAAACATTTTTTTTTATTTTCCAATTATAGTTGACATACAATGTTATATTAATTTCAGGTGTATAATATAGTGATATGTAACTTACAAAATAAACACCCTAATAAATCTACCCATTTGACACCATGCATAGTTATTACAATATTATTGAAATATTCCCTATGCTGTACTTTACATCTCCATGACTATTTTGTAACATTTAATTTGTACTTCTTAATCTGGCCCCTTTTTCACCCATCCCCCCCACCTGTACTCTTCTCCCATCTGGCAACCATCAAAATGTTCTCTGTATCTACGAATTTGTTTCTGTCTTATTTAGTTCTTTATTTTGATTTTTATATTCTATATATAAGTGACATCATATGGTATTTGTGTTTTTCTGTCTGTTTTATTTCACTTAGCATAAGGGAATTTAGGTTGTTGCAGATGGCAAGATTTCATTTTTTTTTTTTTTATCTTTATTCATTTCAGAGAGAAGAAAGAAGAGGGAGAGAGATAGAAACATCAATGATGAGAGAGTCACTGATCAGCTGCCTTCTGAACATCCTCTACCGGGGATCAGGCCAACAACCAAGGCATGTGCCCTGACAGGGAATCAAACCTGGGTCTATTAGATCATAGGTCTATGCTCAACCACTGAGCCATGCCTGCCAGGCAAGATTTCATTCATTTTTATGGCTGAGTAATATTCTTTTGTATGTATGTACCACTCTTTTTTTGTACATTTATCTACTGATGGACACTTAGGTTGCTTCCATATAATTTGGCTATTGTAAATAACGCTGTGTTGAACATATGGATGCATATTTCTTTTTGAGTTATTATTTTTCATTACTTTGGATAAATAACACAAAGTGGAATCACTGGTCTTCTTTGTTTCTTCTTATAGCCTTTGTTTTAAAGTTTATTTTGTCTGTCATAAGTATTGTTACCCCAGCTTTTTTTCTTTGTTTGTTTCCATTTCATGAAATATATTTTTTCATCCCTTTACATTCAGTGTCTTTCAATCTGAAGTGAGTTCCTTGTAGGCAGCATATGTATGGGTCTTGTTTTGTTATCCATTCAGCCACCTTATGTCTTTTAATTGGAACATTTAATCCATTTACATTTAAAGTAATGGTTGATAGATATTTAGTTATTGCCATCTTATTATTCATATTTTTCTTCTTCTTCTTCTTAAAGAAGTCCGTTTAACATTTCTTGTAATACTAGCTTGATGGTGATGAGTTTCTTTAGCCTTTTCTTGTCTGAGAAGCTCCTTATCTGTTCTTCGATCCTAAATGATAGCTTTGCTGGGTAGAGTAATCTTGGTTGTAGGTCCCTGATTTTCATCACTTAGAATATTTAGTGACAATCCTTCTGACTGAAGCAATGAAGCATGTAACCCTCATTTTTAATCTGTCAACCCTGTTCTATAACCCTGAACAAACAGTTACAAGCTAGTGCCAGGAAATAGGCAACAGTAACAGTTAAACAATGCTTGCTTTGGCTTCTGTACATTGCTTTGCTTGGCTCCCACTCCTCTCCATGCCAACCAGGATGCAGTTTTGCCTTTATATTCTCCCTGTGAAGACTGTTCAGGGCTGTGAATTTGTTTAGGACAGGAGTCCTCTTACAGTCCCCAGCTAATAAACTCCAGTCAATTCGGTCTCTGTGTGAATTAGTCTTGTGAAAACTGGGTATAGCATGACCTTCAAAGTTTCTATTGAGAAATTGGTAAGAAAATTCAAACCTCTGGAGAATTTTTGTGAGTTTATTTGAGCCAAACTGCCAAGAAGCAGAATCTCAAGGGAGTGAGATAATGCTCCAGAGAATGGCAGTTTTGCACTTTGCTTTATAGATTACAATCAAAGGAGGAGACATAAGTGGGTTACATGAAATCCATTGGTAATAAATTAGGGAGGCAGGAGAAAGCAAAGTGGGGAAACCTCTGGGGTTGGATAAAAAGTAAAATCATAGACACACACTTCTTTTACTTAGGTGGGTGCAAGCTAGTTAACAGTCAACAATAAACATGATAACAATGATAATGAGGGCGGGTTGTGGTCTCAGCTCTGTGTGTTGAGGGCCTGGAAAAAAAGAATATTACTTTGTTTTGCAAAGGCATGTCAATCAGGTATGTTATCTCAGATGCAAAAAGACAACAGATAGGCTTAGTCAAGGTGAAAATTAACCTTTGTTAGGGAAAAATACTGCCTTAGGACATGGCTACCCACCATAAGCTGCTTTTAGTTTAAAAAAAGTTTTAATTTCAGACCATCCTTTTGTTGGGGATAGAAATAGTAATCATGCTCTGTTAACCATGATTGTTTATTCTGATTAGAGAAAGCATATTCTAACCTGGCTCAGAGTTGTACACCCCCAGGATATGGGAGTAAACTTTGGAATTTGGTCCATACTTTTTTATCATCATAGGAAGATTAACAGCCTTATTGCAACCTGATTAGCATTATACCTTGCCTACTTCCCCATACCTATAATTTCTACTTCCCCATGTAATCTTTGTTCTTCTACCCAATATAAGCTTATTGGGGAGGAGGTGAGAGACTAGATTTCTCAGAATAACCTTACTGCTCTCCCATATTGCCAGTAATATTGGAACAAATGCTCATTCAACACTCTCTGCTTGGCTCAAGTAGTGATAGCCAACTTGACCCATTGTTGTCTGTTTTCATTTTGTGGTTACTTTAGCTCTCTGAGCTTGCAAAGTCTCCATGCAGGCCTCCCTTGAGCTTGTCAGGTTTAGTATGTGGTCCCTTTTCATCCAGAAAATCAATTGACATTCATACTGCTTTTCTCTCGCTGCTTTTAAAATTCTGTCTTTATCTTAACTTTTAACAGTTTAATTATGATGTGTCTTGGTGTGGGTTTCTTTGTGTTCATCTTGTTTGGGACTCTCTGTGCTTCCTAGACTTGTGTGTCTATTTCCTTTGCCAGGTTAGGTAAGTTTTTCATCATTATTTCTTCAAATTGGTTTTTGGTTCCTTGCATTTTTCTTCTCCTTCTGCAATCCCTATGATGTAAATGTTAGTAAGCTTGATGTTGTCCCAGAAGCTCCTTAAAATATCCTCACTTTTTTAAATTCTTTTTTCTTTTTCCTGTTTTGATTGGATATTGTCTGCTAACTTTTCCAAATAACTGATTTGATCCCCTGCTTGATCTAATCTATTGCTTACCTCTAATGTATTCTTCATTTTAGTTACTGTATTCCTCATTTCTGACTGATTCTTTTTTGTTTTCTATTCCATTTTTATGCTTCCTATCTCTTTGTTGAAGTAATCACTAAAATGGTTTATTTTTTCCCTAAGTTCATTGAGTTCTACATGTGGTAGATTACTTGTCTCCACTATTTTAAGTTTCTTTTCTGGAGTTCTGTTTTGTTCTTTCATTTGGGACATGTTTCTTTACCTCCTAATTTGGCTGCCTCCCTGTATTTGTTTTTATGTATTAGGTAGAGCTGCTATAGCTCCCAGGCTTGGTAGAATGGCCTTGTGTAATAAGTGTCCTGTGGAGCCCAGTGGCACTGTCTCCCTGGTCACCTGAACTGAGTGCTCAAAAATGTGTCCCTAGTGTGAGGTGTGTGTGCCCTCTATTGTAATTGAGCCTTAATTGCTGTTTCATATCAATGGGAGGAATTGACTCTCAGGCTAATTGGTTGTGAGGACTGGCTGTGACTACAGTGGACAAGTTGTTGTACAGGTGCTGACCATATCAAGGACTCCCTTTAGCTAGACACTGGTGCTTGCTGAGTCTGCCTTTTGGAAGCATAGTTTGTGGAGGTGATTGAGTGGTGCTCTGGTATGGTCTGAAGCTGACCACTGAAGCCTCTTGGAAGGGGATCTGGTGCATGCCAAGGTGAGCCACTACCTGTGCCCTGCCCAGGGTCAGTTGATATGACCTACAAAGTGATCAGTAGATGGTTATCACTTATGCTGGGCTTCAAGGTAGCTGGGAGAGGCAAAGCTGCTAACTGAGGATGACTGCCCTAGAGCTGGAGTTGGGACTGCTTAACAAGAGGTACAGGGCATGCTGAGGCCAGACACTCCTTGTTTCGGGTTTGTGAACCTTTGAGAGATTTAGGAGAGTCCACAGCATGAACCAAGACAGGCCGTTTGTATGGAAAAGCCACTGGAAGTGGCTGGGGTGGGCCCACAAGTTTGGTGGGGCCGAGTCTCAGGAAGTCCCTTGGTCAGGGTGAATGGTGTTGTTAAGTTAATGGGGACTCAGATATGGTGTCAGCCTGTGCATGTAGGATGGGTGGGGGGACTGCTTAACAAAGGAACAATGGCGTCTGTCAGCACTTCCGTCTGGGAGAAAGGTGCTCCTGAGCCTTTGCCCTGAAGCCAGACAATTCAGTTCCTTCCCGTATGTCCCTAGCACCTTTCAAGCTGTTGCCCTAGTAATGGAGCTAAGAGTGAGTGAGTCCATTGGTGAGTAAGTCCATGAATGGTCCCTTTAAAAGGAAAGCCTGGGACTCTAGCAACCTGTCTCACTCAGCCACTACCCCAACTGGTTTTCATAGCCAAAATTAATGGGACTTTTCTTCCTGGCACTGGGGAGGCTAATGTAGGGCTGGAAACCTTGCTCCACAGCAGGTACCTTCTCAACTAAGATATCCCATCCAATTTTTAACCACCACATGTGGGTATGAGACCACCCCATTCCACATCTCTGCCCCTCCTACCAGTCTCCATGTGACTTCTGTATATCCTTCATTATAAAACTTCTGTTTGGCTAGACTTCAGGCAGTTCTCAATGATGGTTGTTCTACAGTTTAGTTGTAATTTTGATGTGTCATGGGAGGAGGTGAGCACAGCATTTATCTACTGCTCCATCTTTACTGAATATTCCTGAATTCTTGTACAGAATTATTGGCAGCTCATCAATGCAGGTGGTTTATTTGTGATTTATTGATGGCATCCTTTCATGTGATTACTTTAAATGCAGCACTCTTTTTTAAACTTTTATTTCTCAAAACACTAATCTGCCAACATTCAAATCCAAGCTCTCCTTTCCCACCTTTAAAAAAATCCTTGCCAAACATCCAACTACAGATTCTTCTTCAATTGGTTCCTAGAGCTGCTTGGTTTCACAGGCTACATTTAAAGGTAAATTTCTTGATGCTGAGCTTAACTTCATTCTGCTTCTGAGCAATGAGTTTAACATCACCATCAGCACCTTCAACAGAAAAAGATCATTTTCATAGACTGAAAAGTTAGTGTTGGATTTATTTCTATGTGTGTCTTTTAGGAAGTGTCTCTTAGCTTCTTTGTGAAGTCCTTATTCTACTTTGGTTTAAAGGCATCCATAATATCTACACTAACCATAAGGAAACTTTCTGTGGCAGAAATAAAATCCAGGTTACATCTTTCTTTTGAGAGGTACACACCAAAGTGTGTATCCTCCAAATGGACACTTTGCTTTTCAGTTATCTTGCCCTGTGTTTTCACTTTTTTTTTTCATAAAGTAAGGTTTACAGCAGAGATGGACTTCTCTGTGATCTATGTGACACCTTCCTAAATATCTAACAATCTTTACTATATTCCAAGGGAATTTCTTCCTGAGCTTTGTCCAAGTTTCAAATAGTTAACAATACAAAATTAGCTATGGTTTAGACTTCTAGCACTAATTGTACAATGCTACATCTTCATCATTCAACCTTCTAGTCTAAGGAGATCTCAGCGCACATATTGCACATTGCCTACTTTTTCTCAATGTACGTAAAATGGTGTGAAATTTCTCAGTAGTAAAATCTTGAAGGCTTGCTTTCTAGCCACATGGATCTAAAAGGCAGCTGTTTCAATGAATTATTTACTGCAGAGTACACACATGCCACAGAAACTAGTATTCTATTTCCATGTTGCTGTTGCTCCCGAATTTGTTTCAATCTGTTTCTGAACCTGTTCTGATAAAACATTATACAACAAAATGTAGTTGTCTTGTTTCCAAAGAATATTTGCAGTTGATTCTCACTGCCCTACAGGACTCTGTGATAGACTTCTTTGTTTAGGGCATTCTCTCAAGTCTATTTCCAAGTTCTACACAGGATTCCCAGCTCCTCATTTGATGACTTTCTGTTTCAATTTTCTTGTCGTGCCCCAGAATGTTCTTGGCTTGGTTCACTTTTTCCATTTGAATTTCAGTTTTTTTGTAATTTCTCTGCAGGTAGTTATCCAGCTCCTGCACTGACAAAAAAAAAAACAAAAAAAAAAAACTTGCCAAACAGTATAATTTGGGTCTATATGTAAACCAGCTCCCATGACCTTTGAAAAAATATGGGACTTGGAGACAATAGGTTAGTTGAATGAAAATTACAAATGTCGAGTTCATATGAGGAATGGGATAGCACAGTGGTCTAGAGCCAGTCCATCTTGCTATATGTCCTCATTCCACCATTTATCAGCTATTAAATAGTTGCTATTTGAGACCTTGTAAAAATACCTTAACCTCTCTGTTTCTGTTTCTTCATCTGTAAAATGGGCAATAATAGCACCTATCTATTAGGATGGCAGTAAGGATTAAATTTAAAAAATACATGTTGGTAATTGCCTACCTTCCTTAAATGTTCACTATTTTTATTGTTCAGTCTAATGCAAAGGGGATTATGAAGGGAATGTTTACTTTCAAGAACTGCGTACATGTCAGTTTGATCATAGAGCCCAGCAGATAACCTGTATCCTTTCCACCTCCTCACTAGTTGTATGTTAAAGTGTCCCAACTCAGTCTTTCTGCACACACCAACACATTGTTTAGTGTTAAATCTCTTTTGAAGGCCAAGTTACAGTTGACATGCTTTCTGGGTGAATGATACTTCATGAATCGAACAGCTGTGTTGAGACACAAAGGAACTTGATAAGTACCTCTCTTCCTTACAGAGGTTCTGAACTAAAGGAGAAATAAAACTACATAGTAAGGCGTGTATGTGTGTGTGTATCAATATCACCTTTATTCTAATAAAAATGATATTGAAGAAGACAGCTTATATCTTCAAGGAAGTGGGTTTCCTTAAATCCCCAAAACATACAAACTTCCTCTCTCAGATTGTAACCATAGATCTCCCCAACCTTTACTGCTAAACTGACCACATAGGTGGGGCAAATGCATTCTGTGGGCAGACTGCTCTCATGAGAAAGGGAAAAGGAAGAAATTTTAATGTACATGCCTGCTTTCTCCTTTTCAAAACTCCAAGAGATTGTCACTTCTCCTCTAGAGAACTTGTGTGAGGAGATAGAGGCAGGCTAAGACTGAAATGCTAGTGACACTGCATCTATAGAAAGAAAAAACCAGGAGCAGAAAGAAACATTTCTTCCCAAATAGCCTGGAAGCTCTGACAGCATAAAGCTAGTCAATAGTCACATTAGAGGAGAGACCAATGTGCAAGTTCACAATTCTATTATCAGAGCCTTGTTTTCCTGTTTTCTGCCCTGTATTAAGAGAGAAAAAGAAAGAAGAAAGAAGAAGAAAGAAAGGAAGAGAGAGAGAGAGAGAGAGAGAGAGAGAGAGAGAGAGAGAAGAAAGAAAGAAGAAGAAAGAAAGAAAGAAGAAAGAAAGAAAGAAGAAAGAGAGAGAGAGAGAGAGAGAGAGAGAGAGAGAGAGAGAGAGAGAGAGAGAGAGAGAGAGAGAGAGAGAAAGGAAAGAAAGAAAGAAAGAAAGAAAGAAAGAAAGAAAGAAAGAAAGAAAGAAAGAAAGAAAGAAAGAAAGAAAGAAAGAAAAAGAAGAAAGAAAGAAAGAGAAAGAGAAAAAATTACCAAAACAAACCACATTTGAGTCTCATATAACTCAATTTCTTCAATTTGGTATGTCAATATTATATTCCCTACACTCCAGGAAGCCCTGCAAAACTAAAATATACAGCCAGTACTACAAGGTGTTTTTTGGTGCCACAGATATGCACTAAATGATGGTAGGGATTAACATCACCTACATCTACATTTCTTTTCTCAGTCCAGTCTTGCAAAATATGAGATGACACCTGACAATGATCACAGACAATGTCAAACAGTACTTTTTGACATGCCATTAAGCACATTGACCCTAGATTTGTTATGGGGAAAAACATGGTGGGCTGAGAATGTTGTCTTAATTATGAATTTTTGGGTTTTGTTTTAGTTGTTTCTTAAGAAAAGGTCACAGTATTTAATGGTTAAACTTATTTTCTTTTTGTCTTTCTTTAAACAACTCCTCTGCTTTGTCCAGGGTTGTGGCAGAGGATTTCAGAGATTATCCTTTTCTGCACCACATTCAAGTAAACACATCAACCTTTTAACCAAGCTGTTCTTTTTTCCTCTCCTTCTCAACCAGTCTTTTCACTCCATCTTATGGGTGTTGTGCTAAATTTCAGAATAAGCCCAAGTAGAAAATAAAAGATAAATTATTCCCTTTAACTTTTAGAGGTACCATCTTCTGATGCAAACGCTGGAACCTTAGCAACCCAAGGTCTGAAAATCCAGGTAAGACAGGGAGATAAGACAGGGAGACCCATCTGGTTCACAAGGGCATCACTGGAAAAAGAGACATTTTGGAAAGTATTTTGAACTCTGAGGTGGAATCACTGAAATAAAGACAAGGTTTTTTAAAAATGTTTTTTAAATAACTCAGTGTAATGTTAAGAAACACCATGGGTATATTAGTAACATATAATCTTTATGCTGCCTACCCTTTCTCTCACACTCCCAAATTAAAGCATTCCTTCAAAGAATTGCCAACAGAATACAAAATGTTATTACCACGTCCAGGTAATCAACAATTTTTCTTTAAATAGGCTGTTTTGTCTCTCTGCAGTGCTGGTTTTCTTTCTCACTGAGAGATAATAGTCACATGTTAGGCAAACAAAGTGAACTTTCATGCCTGTTTCCAGAGAGTTTGAGGATTCTGAACAGCATGATAGTACAAAATCATCATTATTAAACACATTGACAATGCAAAACAGTACCACAAATTATATAAAAATGTGTTTCTTTTCATTTATGCTAAAACATTTAGCAATTGCAGGATATAACCATCTATTTCCCCAGGGCCTACTTATCAATTTCTAAATATTACAGTTTGCCAAAAATCAAAAATTAGCTCAAAGTTTGTCCCATTTAGCTACCAAATGAAATACACTATATTTAAAACATCTATAATTTTTTAAAAAATTTTGGATGTGGGCAGGGACAGGTACAAAATATGTTTCAGAATGTAAAGGATAGAACTATATTACATCAGTTTGCCAAAGACATGATAGTGTCATCACCCTGAAGAGACACGCTGCCTGGAATGATTGGCAGCACACCTATTAGTGTTGCCAGATAAAGTCCAGGAGGCTAATTAAGTTTGAATTTCAAATAAGCAACAAATAATTCTATTACTATAAGCAAGTTTAAAATATTGCATGGGCAGTACTTACAAACACAAATATTATTGTTTGTCTAAAATTCAAATTTAACTGGATATCCAGCATTTTTATATGCTAAGGATAGTAACTCTACACCTTGACTTCCTACCAACCATTAAGCTGTTTCTTGAGCAACATAAGGGCAAAAATGGTAGCATTAACACTGGCCAAGTTTTGTTTTATATTTCATCACTAGTTCAGAGGAAAATTTTGTGAAAGAGAAGGCAAACCCACCATTATACTTCCTTAAAAACAAGAATGTATCTCAAGCAATTGAGTTTTTTTTATTAAAAGCTAATATCTATAAGATTGTTACTATATGCCAGGCAATGTTCCAAACTGCTCTACATATGTCTTTATGAAATTGACACCATTATTATCACTGTATCACTAATCAGGAAGGTCAGGCAAAAAAAAATTAAGGCATTTTACCCAAAGCAAGTGATAGTGGAGCCAAGCATAGAGCCCAGGTATTTTGAGTCTGGAGCTAGCACTTTAAACAACTAAGCCACATGCTTCCTTAATTAGTTTTGAGTCCTTAACTATGAATTTAGATAATTATTTTGAACTCAATGATATTTCTTCAAATACTTAGTAACATATCTTAATTCTTTTTAAAAACTGTATAAATCATTTTTCAATACTTCCTTAAATATTTCTTGAATTTACTTTCTTCTTGACCACACTCTCTTAACCAAATGACTTCCAGAAATTAACTGCCTGCCCTATGTCTTAAAAATTATTTATTTCAAGCATATAAAGTGATCCTAGTTTTGGGTTCTCAGATTTGAAAAAGAGGTTCACGCTCTATCTAATGAGATATATATGATTATATAAAATTCAACCACAGCAAATTTCTTCTAATTTCACTTTCATTAAAATGAAGAATTAATCCAACAGCTTTTTAGTAGGGTTTCCCAAACCTTACCCACCCTCCTCCTATATTTATTGAGAGCAAAACAGGAGCTGAGATCTGGGAGTGCCCCCACCCTGATTCTTCACAATGACAGCCAAGGCTTTGTTGCTAATGACCTTCCCTTTCAGGCAAGATTCCTAGGATTTGGTACTGTCTGGCATAAATTGATTATTCATCAGTGCATCAAATGTTTGATGAAAGATTATACTTTATATAGTATATGGACTGATAATTTTTTAAAAAAGGAAACAGTCTGTGATCTCAGGCAGCTTGTAATCTAATGATAACACCTAGAACTGCTTATAGTGACTTATTCCTCTTTATCTGGTTTTGTTCTATCTGCTTAAAGTATCTTGCTTTATTCATGCTGGATCTCAGATGGCAGGTGGGATAGATCTTTTAAGATCTTCCAATGCCTTTGAACACCAGCTCTATACATTACTCTAGCACAAGAGCCAATGTGTGAAGTGTAGTCAGAGATGGTTGATGGCTCACTCTTGCCTGAGTCACTGGTCATTATTCCACTGCCTTCTGCCAAGTGAAAGGGATCTTAGTGTCGCCAGCACTGTCGACCCATTTTCCAGGCAACTTCAACTGGACAAAATGCATGACAGCAGTGATCATGTTTTAATTTAAATAATGTCAGTCTTACACAACCTTATAAGTTTATAATTTTTGTGTGTGTGTGCGGTTTACATTTTATTTTAATTTTTAAAATTAAAGTTTACTTCCAATATTATTTTTTATTTGTTTCAGGTGTGTAGCATAGTGGTTAAACAGTCATATGCTTTACAAAGTGATTACCCCAATATTCCCAGTACCCACCTGGCACCATAGATAGTTTTTACAATATTATTGGCTATATTCTCTATGCTGTACTTTACATCTCTGTGACTATTTTGTAACTGCCAATTTGTATTTTTTTTAAAAATTGATTTTAGAGAGAGAGGTAGGGAGGGAGAGAGAGAAATAGAGACATCAATTTGTTATTCCACTTACTTATGCACCCATTGGTTGATTCTTGTATGTGCCCTGACCAGAGATCAAACTCACAACCTTGGCATATCAGTATGATGCTCTAACCAACTGAGCTACCCAGCCAGGGCACCAATTTGTACTTCTTAATCCCTTCACCTCTTCTACCCAGTGATGGTACCTGCCTTTTCCCTTATTTCATCTGCCACCTTAACCACTTGTTTATGAGTTGACTTAGGTTTCCTTTTAGTTCCTTTCCCAATGTCTTGTTTTCAAATAGGCCACAATAGACTAATTATTTAAATTAAAATAATCTTTTAATTTAAATAAAATTAACTTTGTTTTCTCAATTTTTCCTGTCTTATGTGAGACTCACTTAAACTCTTCTTCATATAGATCACAAAATCTAGTGTTAGCTGCAGGTTCTTCTACTGTGATTCTTCTGATACACCTTATTCAATGTCCTTCACTCTCTTCAGATTCCCTCACTCGCTCACCAGGTTATTATCAAGTATTTCCCAATATCAGAGTAACTTGTGGTGTTGTCACTTCTTATAAATTTCCATTGTCTCCTCCATTGAGAAATGTTGCTTCTGCTGATCACAGCTACCTCACCAAGCATTGAGCTCGCTATAAGTGATTGCAGAATTCTCTGCCAAAGCTGCCAATGCCCTAGAACCTTTGATGGGCACCAGAACTGTGCAATATTCTCAGAATATGAGAGAATGCTTCTTTTTACCATTTACATCACATTCTATTAGAGGAAGTCATACCCAAGTAGACTATGGTAAAAATAGGGTTGTAGCATTTGCTTATAATCTCATCCCTTTAGGCCCAGAAATGAGTCCCAGGGTTGCTGGGTTCACTTCTTCTGGAAACTGAGGGCTATTATTGGGCCAAACTTATTGACCTGAATTTCCCTTCTTAGGTTGTATTATTTTCCAAGCAGAAAACCTCACACCTTCATGGTAGGACCTTTTGAAAGTCTCCCAGACAGGTAGAATCTTAAATCTATGGTTTGAGCTGCAACTTTGATATCTTTCTGAGTTCTTTTCTATTCCAGAGAGTGTTCTAGCTAGTTATGAAGCCATTTAATCTTAAACAATACAAAATAGAGTAGTATGCTTTGAGATCACAGGAATTTCTAGACTACTACAATGCCCTGCTAATATAAATTGGACTACATAAAAATTTAAAACTTCTTTACAGAAAAAAATAAGTAAAAAGGAAAATGACATGCAGGTTCACACGGTGGACTACTTTTTTCCTTAATATGCAGATAGTGCTTATAAATCAGTAAAAAAAAAAAAAAAGATGAACAGTACAACAGAAAAAATGAGCAATGTGAACAGAGAATACACAAGAAAAGCAATACAATAGCCAAGCAATTTATGAGATGCTTATCTCACCCATAATCAATAAGATGCTCTTTTCCACCTAGTAGTTTGGAAAAGATTTAAAAGAGTAATAATATCTAGCGCAGGTAAAGTAGAAAGAAATAAGCACGTTAATACACTGTTGTAAGAAGAACAAATTATTTACAATGACTTGGAGAGCACCTTGATGATACTAATAAAAATAATTTAAATACCATTTGCATACCATTTGACCCAGGAAATGCAGGAATTTAACCAACAGACATACTGTACTTGCAAATATTTAGGACATCCATTCAATAGGATAATTGCCCTTAGAAAAATAAGATCCATCTTTGTGTATTTATATAGAAAATGTTTCTGTTAACAAAGCAATTTCCTGAAACTTATGTATGGAATAATATTGTTAGTATAAAATAAAATGAGTTAGGTAGATAGTGAATGGATTGACAGATGACTGACAGGCCAATAGTGGATGAGTCTGGGAAATGGGAACAAGGGTGTTGTTGGAGTAGGAGTGTGGGCAGTAGTGGAAGAATTAAACTTTTTGCTTTATTCCCTTTGCACTATCTAAATTGTTTTAACAATGAATATATATTATATTTGTAAATAAAAATATTACTTTTATTAAAAATAGAAAATAAAAAAGGAAAAATAGGCCCAGCTTAAATCACTTCTTAAAGTAGCAGGGTAACCATAAAAGTGTCCCTGTTAAGGAAGAGGTCCTGAACCATTTCACCTTCTCCACAGTTGTATGTGTGTCTTATTCTCTGACTTTTCTGCTTCCAACCTCACTGCTCTCTCTAGCATATGGTCTCAGTCTTTCTTGAAATGACACATATTTAACTTTCTCCTGGTCATAGTCACAGTTGTGTCATATATTACTTCCATCTTTCATCTCATTAACACAATCACAGGTGACTATAGCTATTGACTTTTCAGCCTGGTGCCACTCCAGGGTTCACCAACTAGACCCATGCCAGGCAAGGTTTCAAGGGTATGCTAATGAATTGGAAGAGTAGCTATCATAGTATTTAGAACACCAAATAAAGTAAAATAACCTCTCAGACTGGGGACCCAAATAATTTAGTAACACAGCCTTCACACATGTAAAATAGCATATCATTCATTTCTTTGTATAACAGAGAAGAATAGAGAGGCAGTGACAAGTAAACAAAAGTCATTCAACAGTCATTCTTTAAATTATCTTTGCTTTTTTATCTCAAGTGTTACACATAGCATTGTAGAAAATAGAATATTCCAATTGCTTTTTCCCATTTTGGTATATACAAATAATATTATGTGCTGGTTGTACAAAATATTTGTTCACATCTATCTACATTTCTCTCTCTTATTTATTTTTCTATGTGAATAAATGTGCAGCCATATTATTATTTTAACCACTACTTAATAGTTCCATTATTTGGTGCATTCATTCATTCAGTAAATATTCAGGAGCCTGTTCTGGGCTCTGGGTATATAATCATAAGTGAAAATATCCCTGCTCTCATGAGTTTATATTCTAGTGGGAGAATAGCAGATTAATCTAATATATCTAATAAATGCAAGTAGGGACAAGCACAATGAATAAAAAGAAAGCAAGTTGAGGTCATCTTGTACAGCAGGGCTGGGTCACAGAGGTACTAGGTTTGCAATCAGGGAAAGTGACCTTAGAGTATAGGTTTGAGTGAAGTAGGAATGAGCTTCCTGGACACAGAAAGGGAGAGTTCCAGGCAAAGAAACCAGCAAAGGGAAAAGACCTTAAATCTGGCATAATCTTCTCCTGTTCAATATTTAATTCATTTCAAAATTTTAAAGTTTATATAAAGATGCTCCTAGATTTTTCTCTAGTATTTGGAGAAGAGGACCTAATTTTTTGCACTTAAGCCTTTGATTCAAATCAATACATTTGGAGATTTTCCTAAAATTTCTCAAGCAGCTTCTGGCCTCAGTGTTCCCCATACATTTCACTAAATTGCCCCAAGCCCATCACAATAGCAGCCAGCTTTGGTTCACACCTTGGCCTCTCCTGGACACCTCTAAGCCCAGCACCAGTATCAGCCATCTGAAGATTGCTTTATAGCTAATGTCAGATGGCCTAGAGCAGAACACAGGCAGCAGCTGACTTTGGCCTGCATTTCCCAGGAGGGCCCAGAGTTAGTGAACCCAGTGGGCAGCTTCAGACCATGTTAAAGCAATACCATCCACCACTTCCACAAGTGACATATTCAACGGGTGGACTGAGCAAGCACCAGAGCCCCTCTAAAGTAAGTCCTGCTCTGTGTGGCCAATACACAGCTGATTCTCCACAGTGGTTGGTGGTCATTGATTGGCGGTCACATCCAGTCCTTGAAGCTGATCCCCCTGGGTTAAATCCCTCCCACTGATGTGCCAACAGCAATCAAGGCTCAACTACAAGAGGAGAGTGTACACAGGCACAGGTGGGGGTACACCTCAAGTACCCCTATTGGGTGATCAAGGAGGTTGTGCCACTGGATGTTACAGAGCACCTATTATATTAGGCCAACAAACACAGGGAGGCTGCCAAAATGAGAAAACAAAGAAACATGTCCCAAATGAAAGAAAAGAACTCCAGAAAAAGAACTAAACAAAATGGAAACAAGTAATCTACTAGATGCAGAGTTCAAAACACTGGTTATAATGATGATCAATGAACTAAGTGAGAACATCAAGAGCATAAAAAAGGCCCCATCAGAAATGAGGATACTCTAACTGAAATAAAGAATAATTTATAGGAAATCAACAGTAGAGTAGATGAAGCCAAGAATCAAATCAGTGATTTGAAATATAAGGAAGCAAAAAGTATCCAATCAGAACTAAAGGAAAAAAAAAAATGAGCATAGTGTAAGGAGCCTCTGAGACAACTTCAAGTGTTCAAGTGTTCCAACATTTACATTATGGGGTTGCTGGAAGGAGAAGAGAGAAAGTAATTGAAAACCTATTTGAAAAAAGTGACAGAAAACTTTCCTAACTAGTTGAAGGAAATAAATATCCAAGCCAAAGAAGTGTAGAGAGTCCCAAACAAGATGAACCCAAAGAGGCCCACACTAAGATACATCAGAATTAAAATGCAAAAGGATAGAGACAAAGAGAGAATCTTAAAAGCAGCAAGAGGAAATCAGCTACTTATAAAGGAGTTCCTGTAAGACTGTCAGCTGACTTCTCAAAAGAAACTTTGCAGGTCAGAAGGGATTGGCAAGAAATATTGGCAAGAAATACTTAAAGTGATGAAAAGCAAGGACCTACAACCATAATTACTCTATCCAGCAAAGCTATCATTTAGAATAGAAGGACATATAAAGAGCTCCCAGACAAGAAAAAGCTAAAGGAATTTTGTCACCACCAAACCATTGTTATATGAAACGTTAAAGGATCTTTTTGAAGAAGAAGAAAAAAAAGATAAAAAATATGAACAATAAAATGGCAATAAATACTATCAACAATTGAATCCTAAAATAAGTAAATAAACAAGCAGAACAGAAACAGATTAATAGATACAGAGAACATTTTGACGGTTGCCAGATGGGAGGGGGTTGAGGGGATGAGTATAAAAGGTGAAGGGATTAAGAAGTACAAATTGGTTCTTACAGAATAGTCATGGAAATATAAGTTACAGCATAGGGAATATAGTGAATAAAATTCTAATCACTATATGTGGTGTCAAATGGGTACAAGATTTATGGGGATGACCACTTAGTTAGTTATGTAATGTAATGTCTAATCACTGGGATGTACATGTGAGACTAATATAATAATGTATGTCAACTCTAATTGAAAAACAAAAATGATTAAAAAATAAAAATTAAAAAATTCATTAAAAATTTTTAAAAATTTAAAAAGAAAAGAGATTTTTAGCAGCTACAATTAGAAGCACTGATGCATGGCTGGAGGCATGTCCTCCTTCTTAGCCCACACACTCAATGAACAGGACTCATCTTTTTCCCAGACAAGAAAAGTTTAAAAGAATTCATCAACACCAAAACAATGTTATTTGATTGCTTTTTATGACCAAATACTATTCCATTGTATATATTTCACATATAATATCAAAAACATTGTTTTGATATTACTCAATTCAATTACACCCATGATGTAAGAACACCCTACTAAAAAAAACCCAATACATTTATTGTGAGATAGGAATCTTAACACTCTTGAATGATTAGAAATATCAGTGCATATGCCCCATTATTTAGCTAGGATAATTTCCTAGATGCAGAAAGAATAGATTAAAACATTGAATTTATAAAGACTTTCTGATGTATATCTCCAAAATTGTCCACCAAAACTATTTTAATAATTTGAAGTGTTTGAAAATATACATCTCACCACATCTTTGACTACCTGAGAAATTAGCAATATTTCATCTTCTGTCATCTGGTAGGAGAAAAAGAGTATCTCAGATTTTTCTATTGCACAGTCTTTTAAAATTGTTTTATGTATAAAGTGATCTATTTGGTTATGTTTTTAATTTATCTTTTCATGTTACTCTACTCATTCCTAATCAACAAACAACAAGTGCTAACAAGGATGTGAAAAAAGGGAAACCTCCTGCATTATTGGTGAGAATGCAAATTGGTGTAGCCCATATGGAAAACAATATGGAGGTCCCTCATAAAATTAAAACTAGAAGCAATTACATTTCTGGGTATTTATCTGAAGAAAACCCAAACACTAATTTGAAAAGATATATGAATCCCTATATCCATCACAGCATTATTTACAATAGCCAAGATATGGAAACAACCCAAGTGCCTATCAGTAGGTGAGTGAATTAAAAGGCTATGAAAATATATACAATGGAATAGTATTTGGTCATAAAAATGAAATGTTACAGTTGCAACATGTATGGACCTAGGGGGTATTATGCTAAGTGAAATAAGTCAGACAGAGGAAGACATATAACATATGATTTCACTTATATGTAGAACCTAAAGAACAAAATAAATGAATGAACAAAACAGAAAGAGAAAAGGAAGATTAAAATGTTGTACCAGAAACTACCTCTGAAGGTTATACGTTCCAAGTTCAGGATGGCACTCTTAGGACCATTAACTTTTAGGTTGTACATCTGAGGCATAAACTTTGTTGTGTACAATGTTTGGTATAAATATGTCTTACTTTCTCTACTAAGAACTCCTTTTAAATGTAAATGTGGTTTGTTATTGTAGCACTTTTTACAGCAAATCTATACTTGAACGGTTCCAAACTGTGCATACTGTATGAAGCTTTTCCTCTCAATAGGTTTCTTATTTCTATGTGGAATTTTATATTTTGCAGTGTCCTGTAAAGAAAGATTAAATTCCACCAAAGCCAAAACAAACAAAAACAAAACCAGAAACAGACTGATAGGTACAGAGAACAAACTGGAACTGGTGGTTGCCAGATTGGGTGTGTGTGTGTGTGTGTGAAAAATGTGAATGGATTAAGCGTACAAATTGGAAGTTAGAAAATAATCATGAGGATGTAAAATCAAGCATAGGGAATATAGTCAATAATACTGTAATAACTATGTATTGTGTCAAATGGGTACTAGACAACAGGGGGATCACTTTATATGTTATATAAACTACTGTGCTGTACATCTGAAACTAATATAATATTGAATGTCAACTGTAATTGAAAAAACATTTTTAAAATGTTAATATTTGCATCTTCTCTTCTACTCATATTTACACTATTTGTTTATAATTAATTTTATTCTCTAAGAGTTTCCATATTCTTTATTATTTCTCTGATATTGTGACTCCTTGATTTTTATTTTATTTTATTTCAAATTGTTTCTGTTTATTAAAATAAATATTTAATTTTTTCACCAGATAGAGTGTGTGTAAGGACTAACATAGTCCTTATAGAGCTGGGACTATATTTTCATTGTCTTCATAAATGAACAGCTACCTGGTTTGGCATACAGTTGACAGAGGTAGGTCACAAAAATACCCCTCAAACACTTTAGGTATTGCTTCATTTCTTTCTTTTCTTTTCTTTTTCTTTTTTTTTTTTTTTGGTGTTTAATATTTCAAGACTGAGGCCACTTTGAATTTTCTCTGTTTAATGGCTTTTTTTCCTCTATCAAAATTCCAAACTGTATTTTTATCCATTTTCATTATCTTTGCTTGTTACAGATTGAGCTCTTTGACCTATTGGTTCAGGACTTTCTTCAGTTCAGAATTGTTCTTTGTTATATCTCTGAATGCCATCATCAATTCAATTCATTCTGTTGTTTCCAGAAAAAGAAATTATTTGTGTTAGGCTGTCATGGAATGTCCTTCATATCTGTTGTCTTGTCTTCAATCATTTTCATCTATTTTTTTCCTATTCATTCATTGCTTTAAGAGAGAGTCTCACAATCTTGGTATCCACTACATTGATTCAATTTTCAACAAAATCCACTTTACTCTTTATAGCATCTAACATTTTTTAAATTTATCTTTATTGTTGAAAGTATAAAGATGTCCCCTTTTTAATACTGCTAATATTACTGCATGTTTTAAATGTTCTTGAGTCCTTTCTTCAGCACTACCAGATCCTTGGTAAATCTGTGTGTGTGTTTTAATCTCTTTTTGTTTTTCAGAGTCCCTATAGTCTTTCATTTACATGAGAGCACAAAGCAGATTCTTTCTAAATTTTACTTTCTTGCTTGTAGTAAACTTTTCAAAACAGGTTCTTGTTCTCTCTCTTTAACTTACCATGATTATTTCATTATTCTATGATACAAAATCTTTTTGTTAATTTCATTTTTCCACTTTTATTTTATTTGTAATAGATGCAGTATTTTCTATATCTGATATTTGTTTTAAAATAGTATTAAAATAGTATTGGTGAAACCTTCACAATTTATCTAAGTGTGTTTGAATTTCTCTTAGATATAGAATCTTTGGAAAAAAATCTCATTTTTCAAATTTTCATTTTCATCCTTTAATATCTGACCTTATTTACAAATAGTATGACTATATCGTCCTGTAGATTTCTCAAAATTTATAGAGGTGTGTTTAGAATTTTTACCTTAGATATTAATCTAGTGTTAAATAATCTACTTTTGAATAACTTCAAATATTCAGGAGCCTAAAGACAGCAGAAAGTGAGTTAGGTCATGGAATGTCCTTATAAAGGAGTGCATTTTCTACATGTTTTTCCTGTTTAACTGTTTATTTGTACATCTATATCTGATTTTCTATTTGGTCTGGTCCCTATTTCAGATATATGGACTAAGTACATCTAGCCTTTTTTTCTGGTGCTTCTGTCTGTTGAGTTGGAGAGTAGTATTACTGAATTTCCAAGGGAAGCATCCTACTGCTTCCACACTTTCTGTTTACATAGCAGAAAGTTGCTTTTTAGTATCTGTGCTAACACCCTTGAAATCTATCTGTGAAGCTAAAATAGTCTTAAAACAAAATGGTCCTTGGTTTCCCATGGCACTCCTCATCTCTGTCCCTGAACCCTCAAAACTAGAAATGTTGCGATGTTCTTCCAAAACTCTCTTTATCTACTTTCTAGAATTCTGCACCATTTTATTGGGAAAGAGTTATAAACTGGCCCTTTATGACTGCTTTAAATAGTACCAGGCAGACTACATAGCAACGATTTCTCAGGGATTCTGGCATGTTGATGGCACCATTTCCTAGTTTCAGCCCTGATGGAAGTTTCTCCTGTCTATTTGTGTTTGTTGTTAGTTATCACAGGCACTTTCTATGCACTTGTTCCTATATTGATAATTCTTTCTGAAACTCACCACCTCTTTTGAGTACACATTATGCATCAATCATATTGCTAGGTAATCAAAAACAAAGAAAGAATTTATACCTGTCCTCAGGTAGCTTATTTTTCACGTGACCAGAATAATATCTGAATCATTCTGTGTATAAACTTAGCCACCTACCAGACTTGGTCTTTCACTTGGTTGCCTGAAATCAATCAGAAACACATGTGACTAGAGCATTTTCCAGAATGAGAGAGAAAAGTAGACCAACTTGTTCTTTTGAAAGAAGGTAGAGAGAACATAGAAGGCAGAGAGTTTCTTTGCCAGTGATATCACTATGTCTGAAAGGCAGAACTAAGAAACAAGATTTAAAAAGAGAATTCACCGAGAGATGGAAAGAGTGGTGAGGAAAAAAAGGAATAATAACATAAAGACCCAAGAGTCATCTGAAGTTTGAAACCTTTGATCTAAACACTGAGAACTTCCAGATTAACTTTCTTGAAAATTTGTAACTATGTTAGGAAGCCCAAGTTTCAGGCTTTACTGAAACTGTTTTCAACTAAGACATGAAAATTGATGATTCTTATGAAAAATAATAGTCTTAGGAAACAATGAGAATGGGTGCAGTATTTCAGGCACAAGTTATAGAGTGCTTTTACTACTAATGAAGAATATTTGATTTTGTTTTCTTAGGTTTAATTTTTTCCTAACTCCTAAGGAAGACTTAAAGAATGAAATTAGCTAAGACCTTCAAGAACTTTCATTTATCATTACATGAAAATTATTTTTAGAAGTGATTCTATAGAGAGCAATACGTATCTTTTAAATATGAAAAATAATTTTTTTATTGCCTCTTAATTATTGCTGTTATTTAATTGTGGAAGAAGTACAGAACAAGTAAAGACAAAGACAACCATTACCATGAAAGGCCTACATTCTCAAAGTTTTTCCACATCAGGTAGTCTAGTTGAGAAAGGAGAAAGCAAAAGAAATTAATATCTCAGAGGTGTGATGCCATTGAGCATAGTTTTTCTTTTTTGTTTCATGTCTAAATTGCTAATGAAAGTTTCTTTTTGATTTATTGTTTTGTTTTGTTTTATTGCATGTTTTATAATTTTTATTGGACTCATCATTATTAATTTTACCTTTTAGGTATTAGATATTTTTTATATCCTTATAAATATTCTTGAACTTTGTTCTATGATTTAATTAATGAAATCGTTTGATCCTTTTGAATAGTTTTTAATATTGACTTAGGTAAAACCAGAACACTGTTTAGTTTATGAATCATCATTCTCCATTGCTGAAGGAAGACTCTTCTGGTTACTCTGGCCTTCATGTCCCATGAAGTATGGGATTTTCCAGTCTGGCTAATGGAAATAGACATGATTTCTCATCCCATGTGAGCTCTAGAAATTGTCACTTTTCATTCTTTTTTTGTAGTTTTCTAATATGTTTGCACTGATAATGTCTCTGCTAAATACTCAAGGAGGATCCTCTGTAGACCTTTGAATTCCCTCTCTGAGGCAGCTCTTTTCTTTCCTATACTCTACCCTATAAACTCTAATGATCAGTTCTCCCCTGACTCTCAGCCCATTCTAATTCAACTCATGGAGTCTTTCTGGATTCTTTCTCCTTGCACCATGGGCAGGAGGCTCTCTTATTGCAGTATTTGGGGCAGTCATGGAGTGCCCTTTGCTTCTTTCCCACCTGCTGGAGATCACATTTTTCCTGATGTTATTAGAGATAACATTCATTGACTGATGTTCAATGTCTTCAGAACTGTTGCTTCAACATAGACAGATTCATAGAGAACAGGCTGACACCTGTCTAGTAGGAGGGAAGTTTGGGAATATAGGGGTGGGGGGTGGGGATTGAGCAAAAACAAAAAAAACCTCATGGACACAGACAATAGCGTGCTGATTAAGGAGCGGGCAGAGAGGGGGCAGGGGAGAGGAGTATAGGGGGGATAAATGGACAGAGACTTTATTTGGGGTGATGAACACATAATATAGTGTACAGATGATGTTTTGTGGAATTGTGTACCTGAAACCTGTATAATTTTGTTAACCAGTGTCACCTCAGTAAATTCAATAAATAGGGGGGAAAAAAGAAAAAAAAGTTGTTTCAAGTATTTTTTATTGAATTTATTGGGGTTACATTGGTTAATAAAATTACATAGGCTTAAAGTGCACAATTCTATAATATATAATCTGTATATTGTATTGTGTGCTCACCACCCAAAGTCAAGTCTCCTTCCATTATCATTTATCCACCTTTAACACTCTTCCATTTCCCCCACCTCCCTTTCCCTCTGGATATCACCATACCATTGTCTGTGACTATGAGTTTTCTGTTTGCCTGTTTGTTTTTTGCTTAATCCCTTCACCCATGTATGTTCACCTAAGCTTTTAGTTGTTTCAGATAGATTGGAAATCTGGTCTGTTTTTCCAGCTTAGCCAAAAATGGTAGTCTCTAATGAAAAGTTTTTGTAACATCAACATGTGAGCCTCTCAGTAATTAATGTAGTTACTCTTCAATGCTGTTGGATGGGAGGACAGAGGCCTACAGATTTATTAGTTCCTACCAACTGTATAACAAAGAGCCTAACTGGTCAAAAGCAATTTATTGTTTTTTGAAACTCCAAGGCTAGCTGCTGACTTAATGTGAAAGACACTGGAGAGTATATAAACTATCACTCTGGTTTCACCTTATAATAGCCCCATTGTGTGCCTCATTCTGTTGATGTTGCAAACAGAAGATACTCAAGAGTTGGGAGCAGGCTAGAGGTAAGGATTTTCTTTATCTTTGTTTCTCTTTCCTTTCTATATTTTTTTCTTTTTCTTTTTCTTTCTTTTTAGACTTATCACCTCACCTCTGCTAGGAAAACCAAGGGAAGGTCTTGTACCTATATTCAGGTTCAATATGAGTGTTAGATGGGCCAGGTACAGAAACCCACAAGGGCAAAAAGCCCCAGATGCTTAGTATGGGTCAAAATTTAGAAAACAAGAACCTTGTCCCCAGGGTAACCTATTCTCCACTAACATAATGCTGGTCATGTTGTTTAGACTCCCTGTGCATTTCCTTCCTAAAGATAACATCTAGGCCTCTGTTGTATTTCAGCTCCAGGCCCAGAAAAGCAGCAAAACCAGACAGGTGGTGCCATGGCTGCCTCAGGACCAGATATATTGATTAATGACCCTCTGTCCCAACATGGACCAATCAGTGGAGACCATGACTTTGAAAGAGCACACCTGGAAAGCTGATGAATATTCTATTGAGATATTCCCCTGTGACTTCCCTGATTTCCACTTGCAAGAAAGAGATAAATACTCTCAGGAAAAAGGATAAATAATCTCAGGCAAGTGCTCCCCACCAGGGGAGCACAACAATGCCATCTCCTTCCCCTTTCTTCCCTCCAAGGGGACCCCATGAGACTTGCAGCCAGGGCAGCAATGGGCAGCAGGGCATCTCAGGCTTACCTCTGAACCTGTCTCCAAGGTGTCCTTTTCTCTCTGACTTTCAGTGAGCCAAAGCAGTCCAGCCTAGGCTCTCCTATTATTTCTTCTATGCACCTTCCTTGTTTCACCATCCTAAGTATATTTTTTCTGCCATCATGAATCCAATACCCTTTGACTCAGTGCCATGTAGCCTTTCCCTTTGGATATTCCCATTCCCCATCCCCTTTTCCTTAAATAAATTCATTTTTTCTTTATCCACCATCTGAGATGGCTATTTAGCCTTGCCGTGAGCCACTGACCTCAATCTTTCAATGAGGACCTTGTATATCCTTAAAGGACAGCATTAAAATACCAATGAAATGAAAGCTTCCCCTACCCACCAAGAAGGCAAAATTCAGAAAGAAAGAATCAGAGTTGCCTGGTCTAACCATGGTATTTGCTTCTCCAACTACCTGAAAGTCTTCTTTCAAAGCTAAGATGTTGGTAAATTTGAGTTTAAAAAGTCAGGAAAGTATGTACTTTCCTGTATGTACTTCACCCCAAATAAACAAATCACTGCCTCAATCACCAAGAGACAGTAAAACCAACCTGTGGGCAGGTCAGTACTCACCCTGGGATAATAGACCCTGTGTGGTATGGCCTTTACAGGGGTGGGGGAATAAGTTGATGAAAAACATAATGGAGAAAAATTCAGAGAAGCAGTAAAATAGCATTTACTAAGGGCCACCTATGTAGTAGGAACTGTGCTTGTTCTATTTCTAATTCTTAAACATCTAAACATAGCTCTTAAGTTCTCCACTTACAGATGAGGAAAGAGATTCAGTAAAATGCCTTGCTCCAAATAATACAGTGAGTAAATAATATAAATACATAATCAAATTGATTACTTTGATTTCAAAACTTATGCCCATGAAATGATAATACAATTCTCCCTATCTCCAAGACAGAGCTCTGCCAGCTAATGGGATAAAAATTCAGTGGGTCTCAAAAACATAATCAGACCAAAATGCTACATCCTTCCTTGTTGTCAACATTACCAAGTGGGTTACCTGCTATTCTCCATCTTTACTCAATTCTTTATCTTTCTAGGGCTGCCCTTAATAATTATTTAAAAATCATCTGAACTCCCTGGCTCCAAATATATAAGGTAAGAGGATGAGAATTGGATAGGCAACAGGCAAGGAAAAAAGAGGTACCAAAAGGCAACTGCCTCTTACCCCAGACCCCACTAGGAAGTTTCCTGGTAGAAAAACTCTGATATCGGCTTCTTGTCCATCATATTAAAATGCTTTCCTCTCCTCTAGTTTCCTTATTGTTCGCTTTCTATTAAATGTGTAACAGCCATAATCACTTAGATTGTAACTCTCTGGAATGGATATTTGTTCAATTTGCATAGGATGAACTAAGGAGAGATGTATAATAACCTCCTCTGTTTGCTACAAATTAGTAAAAGAGCCAATATATAGTTATATATATATATATATATATATATATATACACACATATATATCTCACAGAAGTGAAATCTAAAGTATTTAAACTATGCGTCACTTGTGTATTGGCCTTCTGAATTGAAATTAAGATAAATGGAATATCAAGTTATGTGATAAAGATAAGATAGTGTAAATGCTTCAAAAATGCTAATGTGTTGAACAAATGCAACATTGCTATAAGTGAGTAATAAAGGGAAAGTACTAGGAGGAAAAGAGAAAAAATATACATCCGAGAATAATATAAACAAATCATACAAATAAGAGTTGTGTTTAAAAAAATAGAACTGAAATAAGCAAATTTATTATCTTTAATAGCAATGTTTTAATTTTCCATTTATCTTTGCTTTTCCTGGTACCTATTATTTAAACCACATGCCCTTTCATATACCCACACCAATCTGAAGGCACGTGAGCATGCACAGAGGCAAATTGGTTCTTCTGTTGCTGTTGTTTCTTTTTGTTCTTTTTCCAAAGAAAATTGTCTGCCAAAATAAATGGTTAGGTTTGAAAATTATACGTTAGGATATTATTCCCGTACCCCATCCATCTTCAAACATTATGTCAACAGGCTCATTCAGCACTTTTCTGACCTGTGAGATATCTTTATCTCTCCCTAGTGCTGGAGATGAAGGCTCTGTTGCAAGATAAATCAGTGAGTTAAGTAGCAGAATATAAGATCTAGTGTGTTCAGAGGGCAAGGATAAATCCTAGCAGAACATCGACACCATCAGTCATGCACTATCTGAAGGCCAAACAATAAAAACTGTCATTTGTTTTATTTAATACTCAATGCAATGAATTAGAACACAAAATAAAGCCCTCTTTAACATGTCAGAACTATACTAATTCCACTGAACATTAATATTCTACTGATTTCAGTTGAATTGGTTGTTTTCAACTTCAGCTAAAACTCTCTTTCTTAGGGAGACTTTCAGGATCTAGAATGAAGCTTCTAGCTTTCCTCATGGTATTTTTACTTTTTCTGAAATAACTAAGGTGATGCAGTCCAGTAACTGTTCATTCATGAGAAATGTCTTTTCAAAGAACAAAAATTTGTCTTTGGAGAGAAAAGATAAATCTGTTTGAACCAGCTTGCTATATTCCATACAGAGTTTGGTTTTTATTGACAACAGTATTATGTAATATGATGTTTAAAACAGCTATAAGATAGTGAAAACCAGAAGGATCACTGATTCTATGTATATAGAAAAAGTACAACAGTATAACAAAGAACAACAGCTTTGTTAGCTTGAGAATTGCCATTTTTACCAAAGTTTTATAAAGTCAAGAAAAAGGCAATTTATTTCCTACATGTGTTCAATAAATGTTTATTGAACATCTGCTATATGCCAGGTTTTCTAATAGGAAAGCAATGAGTAAGTAAAACAAAGTCCCTACTTTCATAAAGCTCTGTAAGTGAGATAGGTAATAACAAATAAACATGTACTATAATGTCAGATAGTGATGACAGCTATGAAGAAATAATACAGGTTCAAGACATGGAAAGTAGCTTCATCAGCATAAAAAAAGATATATATGTATGATAACTAAGAACCAGACAGAAATGAAGAATACTATACTTGATATCAAGAATATGCTGGAAGAAATCAAAAGCAGGCTCAATGAAGCAGAGGATAGAATAAGTGAATTAAAAAATAAGGTAGGAAAAAAAACACTGAGTCAGAGCAAAAAAAGAAAAAACACTTAAAAAGCAAGAGGATAGCCTGGCCAGGCATGTCTCAGCAGATAAGCTTTGATCTAGGATCCAGGAGATTGCAGTTCCATTCTTGGTCAGGGCACATGCCTAGGTTTCAGGCTTGAACCCCTTTTGGGGATGAGGCAGTCAATCAATGATGACTCTCTCATCATTGATGTTTCTATCTCTCTCTCCCTTCCTCTCTCTGAAATCAATAAAGATATATTAAAATAATAAAAAGGCATGAGGATAGTTTAAGGGAATTTGGGGACAACATGAAGTAAACAACATTCACATCATGAGGGTACCAAAGGGAGAGGAAAGTCAGCAAGGAACACAGAACCTGGTGGAAGAAATAATGACAGTAAACTTTTGTAACCTAGTGAAGGAGAAAGCCACACTAGGTCCAGAAGCACAGAGGGTTCCAAACAAGACAAACCCAGAGACCCACTCCAAGACACATAATAATTAAAATGGCAAATGTTAAGGACAAAAACAGAATATTAAGGGCCGTAAGAAAGAAACAATAAGGGTGTCCCCATAAGGCTGACAGCAGATTTCTCAACACTTCAGGCAAGGAGGGAGTGGCATGCAGTTCTCAAAGTAACAAAAAGCAAAAACCTGTAACCAAGATTGCATTATCCAGCAAGGCTATCATTTAAAATTGAAGATGAATTAAAAGCTTCGCAGACAAAAGAACACTAAAGAAGTTCAATACCACCAAACCAGCATTGCAAGAAATGCTAAGACAACTACTTTAAGAAGAAGAAGGAATATTGAGAGAAAGGCACATCATAAATGGGAAAAAATGGCATTAAATAAGTACATATCAATAATAACATTAAAAGTAAATGGGTTAAATGCTCCAATCAAAGACATAGGGTAGCTGAATGGATAAGAAAACATGACCTATATATATATGCTGTGTACAAGAGACCCACCTAAGAGCAGAATATTGACACAGGTGGAAAATGAAGAGATGGAAAAAAATATTCCATGCAAATGGAAATGAAAAGAAAAAAAAAAGCTGGAGTACCAATACTTATTTCAGACAAAACACACTTCAAAATAAAGACCATAACAAAAGACAAAGAAGCTCACTACATAATACTAAAGGGATCAAGCCAATGAAGAAAATAGCCCTTATAAATATATATGTACCCAATACAGGAGCACCTAAATATATATAAAATTTCTTGGCAGAATTTAAGGGGGAGGTTGACAACAACGTAATCATAGTGGGGGACGTTAACATCCCACTGTCATCATTGAACAGATCATCAAAACAGAAACTGAGGAGAGAAACTGAGAACTTAAATGACACACTAGCTCTAATGGATTTAATTTACATTTACAGAACATTTCATCCCAAAGCAGCAGAATACACATTCTTCTCAAAACATGGAACATTCCCCAAAATAGACCACCTGTTAGGACACAAAACAAGTCTCTACAAGCTCAAGAAGATTGAAATCATATCAAGCATCTTCTCTGATGACAATGCCATGAAACTGGAAATCAACCACTATAAAAAAACTCAAAAAATATTCAAACATATGGAGGCTGAATAACATGTTATTAAACAATGAATGGGTTAACAATGAGATCAAGGAAGAAATAAAAAATTTTCTGGAAAAAAATGAAAATGAACAGACAACAACCCAAAATCTATGGGACACAGCAAAAGCAGCCCTGACAGAAAAGTTTGTAACAGTACAGGCACACCTCAAGAAACAAGAAAAAGCTCTACTAAACCACTAACACAACAACTAAAAGAACTAGAATGAGAAGAGCAAAAAAAGCCCCGAGGAAGCAGAAGGAAGGAAATAATAAATATTAGAGCAGAAATTAATGACATAGAGACTAAAAAAAACAATACAAAAAATCAATGAAACCAAGAGCTGATTCTTTGAAAAAGCAAATAAGATTGATGAACATTTAGCCAGATTCACCAAGAAAGAAAGAGAGAGGACCCAAATAAATAAAATCAGAAATGAAAGGGCCAATATAACAACAGATACAACAGAAATAAAAAGGATCATAAGAAAATACTACGAGCAACTATATGCCAACAAACTGGACAACCTGGATGAAAACCATGATTTCCTAGAAGCATACAATCTTCCAAAGCTGAATCAGGAAGAATCAGAAAACTTGAATAGGCCAATAACAACTAATGAATTTGAAGCAGTAATCAAAAAACAACCAGCAAACAAAAGCCCAGAATCAGGTGGATTTGCAGGCAAATTTTACCAAACATTCAAAGAAAAATTAACACCCATCCTCCTCAAACTATTCTAGAAAATTCAAGAGGAGAGAAAAACTCCCAAGTTCTTTTTACGAGGCCAGCATCATTCTAATTCCAAAACCAGATAAAGACACTACAAAGAAAATTACAGGCCAATATCCTTGATGAACATAGATGCTAAAATCCTCAACAAAATACTAGCAAACTGGATTCATCAATACATTAAAATGATCATATACCACGACAAAGTGGGATTTATTCCAGGGATGCAAGGCTGGTATAACAACTGTGAATCAATAAATGTAATACATTACATTAAAAAAATGAAAGACAAAAATCATATGATCATATCAATAGATGCAGAGAAAGCATTTGAAAAAATCCAGAACCCATTTTTGATAAAAACTGCCACAATGTGGGAATAGAGGGAACATACCTCAACATAATAAAGGCCATATATGACACACCTACAGCCAAAAGCATACTCACTGGGCAAAAACAAAAATGATTTTTCTAAAAAAAAAAACCAGGAACAAGACAGAATAGTCCACTTTCACCACTCTTATTCAACATAATACTGGAAGTCTTTGCCACAGCCACCAGACAGGAAAACATAAAAGGTATCCAAATTAGAAATAAGGAAGTAAAATTGTCATTATTCACAGATGACATAATACTGTACATAGAAAACCCTTAAGACTCATCAAAGTAATACTAGATTTGATAAATGAATTCAGCAAAGTTGCTGGATACAAAATTAACATCCAAAAATCAATGGCATTTTTATACACCAACAATGAACTCTCAGAAAGAGAAAGTAAAAAAAAAAATCCTTTTTACCATTGCAACTAAAAGAATAAGATACCTAGGAATAAACTTAATCAAGGATGTAGAAGATCTGTACTCAGAAAACTACAGGACACTGAAAGAAAAATAGAGGAAGATATAAACAAGTGGAAGAATATACCATGCTCATGGATTAGAAGAATTAATATCATTAAAATGTCCACAGTACCCAAAGCAATCTCTGTATTCAATGCAATTCCTATTAAAATACCAACAGCATATTTCACAGAGCTAGAACAAATATTCCAAAAATTTATATGGAACTGAAAAAGACCCTGAATCGCCACAGCAATATTGGGAAGGAAGAACAGAGTTGGAGGAATCACTCTATCAAATGTCAAACTATACTACAAAGCCACTGTAATCAAAACAGCCTGGGATTGGGACAATGACAGACATATATATCAGTGGAACAGAACAGAGACCCAAGAAATCCATGCCATTAGGGTCAGTTAATATTTGACAAAGGAGGCAAGAACATACAAAGAAGTAAAAACAGTCTCTTCAATAAATGGTGCTGGAAAAATTGGATAGTTACATGCTAAAAAATTAAACTAGGCCACCAACTTACTCCATACACAAGAATAAGTTCAAAATGGATAAAAGACTTAATTGTAAGTCCTGAAACCATAAAAATCCCAGAAGAAAACATAGGCAGTAAAGTCACAGATATCTCACATAGTGAATTTTTCACTGATACATCTCCTAGAGCAAGAGAAACAGAAGAAAAAATAAACAAATGGGACTACATTTTAAAAAGCACTTCTGCACAGCAAAAGAAAAGAGCCTCAAAATACAAAGAACTCATTCAACTCAACAAGAGGAAGACAATCCAATGAAAAAATGGGCAAAGGCCCTGAATAGACACTTCTCCAAAGAGGACATACAGATGGCCAAGGGACACATGAAAAAATGATCAAAGGCACTAATCATCAGAGAGATGCAAATTAAAATGACAATGAAATATCATCTCACACCTGTGAGAATGGCTACCATCAACAAATCAACAAATGACATGTGCTAGTGAGGATGTGGAGAAAGGGGAACCCCGGTACACTGTTGGTGGAAACGCAGACTGGTGCAACCATTATGGAAAACAGAATGGAGCTTCCTCAAAAAATTAAAAATAAAACTGCATTTTGACCCAGTGATTCCACTTCTGGGAATATATCCTAAAAATCCCTAAACACTAATCAGAAAGAATATATGCACCCCTATGTTCATAACAGCACAATTTACAAGATCTGGGAACATCCCAAGTGCCCATCAGTAGATGAGTGGATAAAAATGCTGTGGAACATTTACACCATGGAATACTATGCAGTTGTAAAGAAGGATCTTGTACTCTTTGGGACAGCATGGATGGATCTGGAGACTATTATGGTAAGCGAAATAATCCATGTAGAGAAAGACAATCATCACATGATCTTACTTATATGTGGGATCTAAAGAACATAATAAACTGATGAACAAAATAGATTCCGTGACATAGAAGCATGGAACAGACTGACATATCTGAATGGGAACGTGGCGGTAGGTGGTTGTGTGGGGTGAGATTAACCAAAGGATTTATATGGATATATACCTAACTCATGGACACAGACTATAGTGTGGTGGAGGCCTGGGACAGGGAGTGGGTTTCAGTTGTAAGGGGTCAGTGGGGGAAAGGGGGACAGCTGTAATATTTTGAGCAATAATAAAAAGAAAAAGTAATAATGAGTCCTATCACATATACTAGGATCACAGAGGACATTCCCAAAGATGTGACATTTGAACAAAGCTCTAAATAATGTGAAAGACAATCATTGAGAACAGTACTCTCAGCAAAGGAAAGAACAATTAGAAAGATTCAGAGATGCAAATGAGCTTGACATATTCTAAAAACAACAAGAACACTAATGTGTGATTGGAGGAGCTAAATGGGGTACATGGTAAGAAAAAAGGCATGAGAATAAAGAGATAGTCAGGGACCAGGTAACACAGGCCCTGTGATACATGAAAGAGCATAGATACAAAGATATTATTGAGTATTAAGGCTGGAGTGTTCTTTTAAATGCCCCAGCTGTGTGTGGCTCAGAAGTTTAGCATAGAACTAGGATCCAGGAGATTGAAGTTCAATTCCCAGTCAGGGCACATGCCCGGGTGCGGGCTGGATACCCAGTGGGGGATGTGCAGGAAGCAGCCGATCATGTTTCTATTTCACTCCCTCTCCCTTCCTCTCTCTTAAATCAATATATATTTTTAAATAAAATAAAAATAAAATAAAATATAAAATAAATTAAAAATTAAAAAATTAAATAAAATTAAAAATATTACTCCTCTGGCTGTGCCATGGAAGAGACTTAGAGGAGCAAGACTAGAAGCAGGGACCAGTAATGTTGCCACAGCATGGGTATAAATTGGTAACATGAACAAAAAGGTGAAAATCGGTAGTGATTTGAACAAGAGGGGTAGAGTTAATTATCTTTTCAGCATGTTTAATTTGGAGTGCCTATAAGAATCTAAACAGCCCTAGCAGGTTTTGCTCAGTGGTTAGGTTGCCAGACTTAAGACTGAAGAGTCCTGGATTTTATTCCAGCCAAGGGCATGTTCCTCAGTTGCAGGCTCACCCCGGTGGGGGCGCATGTGGGAGGCAACCCACTGATATGCCTTTCTCATATCAATGTTTCTCTCTCTCTTTCTCTATTTTTCTCCCACTCTCTCTGAAGAGCAATGGTAAAAATATCCTCTGGTGAGGATAAAAAAAATAAATCTAAATGGACAACAATTGATCTACAATTGTTATAAGCGACAAGGGCAAGACTAAACATACTAGCTCAGAAGAAAACAGCATGAGATATTTAAGACCATGGAACTATTTGAGATCTAAAAAAAACTCTGTGTGAAGACAGAAAAGACTCCAATATTGTATATGGTTTTTATTATGTTCATGTATATTCTCATTATTCCCTCTTTGCAGAGTGTTGTGTGTGTTTGTGTGTGTGTTTATCATAAATGAGTGCTGGATTTAGTCAAATTCTTTTTCTACATATATGGATATGATCACATGATTTTTATCCTTCATTTTGTTTTTGTGGTGTATTACATTAATTGATTTGTTAATATCATACCAATCTTGCATCCAAGGAATAAATCCCACTTGATCATGGTGTATGATCTTTTTGAAGTATTGCTGAATTTGTTTCTCTCATTTTTTTTAAGGATTTTTGCATCTATGTTCTTCAGGAACATTGGTCTGTGATTTTCTTTTTTTGTAATGTCTTTGGTTTTGGAATTAGGATAATGTCAGCATCATAAAATAACCTTGCAAACCTCCCATCCTCTTGAATATTTTAGGATAGTTTGAGAAAGACAAGTGTTAAATCTTTGACTATTTGGTAAAATTCACCTGCGTAGCCATCTGGTCTAGAACTATTGTTATTTTATAATTATTGATTTGATTGTATTAGTACTTATCAGTCTATTCAGATTTTCTGTTTCTTCAGGTTTTTTTTTTATCTTGGTATGTTTTTATTTTCTTTCTCTGCGTTCCTCCTCATCATAGTGTTAGCTCCTTGAGGGCATGACTTTGTCTATTTTGTTCATGGCTCTATTCTCAGTACCTAGAATAATGGCCGGGACTAAGCATGAGCTCCATAAATGTTTGCTGAATTCATGAAAAAAAAGTTGGTGGTTATTCATTGGCTTCCCTTCGTCCGTCCTCACTGAGTCAAAGTGCATTCCAGGGAAAATGTAATTAATACAAACCCAGTGAGCCCTCTGTCAACCATGGTCATTGGCACCAATTCAATGCCAACAAGAATCCTCAATTTGCATTACGGTGAAGAAGAAAATTTTAGTTAGTGCAAACAATGATACAGCATGGCTGTGGAACAGCTCAATTGTGATGCAGCATGATTATGAAAATATCATGGCTGTGAGGCTGCCAGGTGGCCTGGGGCCAGGCCCCTCTTCAACTGCTCTACTCTGCTCCACTCTGTGCTGGTCTGCTCTGCTCTGTTGAGACATCCTCAGGTGTTTTAGTTCTAGCCAGAGAAAGGCAGTCTTTGGTGGAAAGTGCATTCACCATTTCTTCTTGACTCAGTCTTGGAAGGTTGTATGTTTTTTCCTGCAGATTGTCCAATTTGTTGACATACAATTGTTCATAATATTTTGTTATAAGTCTTTGTATTTTTGTGGTGTCAGTTGTCATTTCCCCTCTTTTATTTCTGACTTTAATTGAGTCCTCTATTTTTTTTTCTTTATGAGTCAGGTTAAGGGTTTATAAATTAGGGTTTATTTTTTAAGGACCAGCTATTTGTTTCACTGATCTTTTGTATTTTTTTTTCTAGAATCTATTTATTTTCACTCTGATTTTTATTATTTCTCTTCTTCTCCTCACTTTGATCTTTGTTTGTTAGCCTTTTTCTATGTTGTTTTGATATAAGGTTAGATTGTTTGAGATTTTTGTTGTTTCTGGACTAAGCTTTTATTGCTATGAATTTTCCTCTCCAGGCTGCTTAGGCTGTGTCCCAAAGATTTGGGGTTGTTGTGTTTTCATTTTCATTTTTCTCAGGGTATCTTTTGAATTCTTCCTTGATCTTCTTGTTAAGCCACTCATTGTTTAGTAGAATGCTATTGATCCTGGATGTATTTGTGTGTTTTTCAGTTTTCTTCTTGTAATTGACTTTTAGTTTTATACCATTGCAATTGGAGAAGATACTTGATACAATTTTAATCTTCTTAAAATTATTGAAACTTGTTTTGTGGCCTAACATGTGGACATCCTGGAAAATGTTCCATGTGTTCTTGAAAAGAATGCATATTTTGCAATTTTGGGATGATAGGCTCTAAAAATATCAATTAAATTAATCTAGTCTTATGTGTTATTTAAGATGGCTGTTTCCTTATTGATTTTTTATCTGGATGATTTATCCATTGATGTCAATGGAGTTCTTAGTCCCCTATAATTACTGTATTACTATCTCTGTCGACCTTTATGTTCATTAATATTTATTTCATATACTTAGGTGTTCCTACATTGGGTGTGTGAATGTTTACAAGGGTTATATTCTTTTGTTGGATGGATTCCTCCATCATTATGAAATGTCCTTTAACTCTTGTTATAGTCTTTGTTTAAAGGTCTATTTTGTCTGATATAAGTATTGCTACCACAGTTTTTTTTTTTGTTTTTATTTGCATGAAATATCCTTTTTCATCTCACTTTTAGTCTGTGTATGTCATTCCTTCTAAAGTGGCTCTCTCATAGACAGGATATGTACAGGTTTTGTTTTCTTATCCATTCAATCACCCTATGTCTTTTGATTGGAGCGTTTAATCCATTTACATTTTAAGTTATTATTGATAGGTATGCAGTTATTGCCATTGCTATATTCATGTTTATATTTTTCTTATTCTAAAGAAGTCCCTTTAATATTTCTTGTAATACTGGCTTGGTGGTGATGAACTCCTTTAGCTCTTTCTTATCTGAGTAGTTCTTTATCTCTCCTTTGATTCTAAATGATAGACCTTCTTGAGTAGAATAATCTTGGTTTTAAGTCCTTGCTTTTCCTCACTTTAAATACTTTGTGCCAATCCCTCAGGCCTGCAACATTTCTGTTGAGAAATCAGTCTTATGGAAGGAAAGTCTCCTGTAGGCAACTCACTGCTTTTCTGTTGCTTCTTTTAAGATTATCTTTTTGTCTTTATCTTTTGGAATTTTACTATGATGTGTCTTGGTGTAGGCCACTTTTGGTTCATCTTATTTGGGACTCTATACTTCCTGGACTTATATGTATATTTCCTTCACCAGATTAAGAAAGTCATTATTTCTTTAAATAGTTTTTCAATGCCTTGATCTCTCTCTTCCCCTTCTGGCATCCCTGTGATGCAAATGTTTAGTACACTTGATGTTGTCCCAGAGGTCCCGTAAACTAATCTCATTTTTATTATTCTTTTTTTCTTTTTTCTGTAATAATTGTGCCTTTTCTACTATCTTGCCTCCCAAACTGCTGATTTGGTCCTCTGCTTCATGTAATCTGCTGTTGATTCCTTTTAGTATATTCTTTATATCAGTTATTGTATTATTCATTTCTGGTTATTTTTAATGGTTTTTATGTTCTTTTTGCTTACTATCTTTTTGTTGAAGTTCTCACTGAGTTCATGTATTCTTCCACTAAGTTCATTGGTCATCCTTAGAATCAGTGTTTTGAATTTTGTAACTGGTATATTGCTTACCTCCATTTTGTTTAGTTATTTTCTGGAGTTTTCTCCTGCCTGTTCATTTGGGATATGTTCCTCATTTTGACTGCCTCTCTGTGTTTGTTCCTATTATTAGATATTAGGTAGATCTACTATCTCTCAGTCTTGGCAGGGTGGCCATATGTAGTAGGTGTTCTTTTGTGCCCAGTGGTGTAGCCTCCTTAGTTACCTGAGCCGGGTGCTCCAGGAGTGTCCCTTGTGTGTGTTGTGTGTTGTAGTTGAGCCTTTATTGCTATTGTCATGTTGGTGGGTGGGGTTGGCCCTCAGGCTGACCTTTGTGAGGTCTGGTTAAGACTACAGTGGAGGATATGCTGTGTGGATGCTGACCCCATGGAGCAGGATTTGTCCCGGCATGGCTCTCGTGTCTACCAATAATATATTTTGTGTGTTCTGCCTCAGGAGCTAATTGGGTAGTGCTCTGTTGTGGTTTGAATCTTTCCACCAGGTGTGCTGGTTCTGGGGCCTCTTAAGAGGGATTCAGGTGCAGGCTAACTTCAGCTTCTGCTTGTGACCTACCTTGTGCTCCTATTAGGAGCTACAAAGCAATGTTTGGTTGGCAGCTGTCTGTGCTGGGCCCTGAAGTGTGAGGGAGATGCTACAGTTAAAAATGAGCCCAGCCCAGCCTGGTGTGGCTCAGCGGTTAAGCGTCGATCTAGGATCCAAGCGATCAGGGTTTGATTCCCGGTCAGGGCACATGCCTGGGTTGCAGGCTGCAGCCAATCAATGACTCTCATCATTGGTGTTTCTATCTCTCTCTCTCCCTCTCCTTTCCTCTCTCTGAAATCAATAAAGATATATTTAAAAAACAAAAACAAAAAACAATGTCATCTCAAAAAAAAAAAAAATGAGCCCAGCTGCCAACAGTGTTGTGATGGGGTCACTCAGCAAGAGGCAAATGGCATGCCAACGTCTGCTGCCAACTGCCCACTGACTGTGGACATTTGAGAGTTTTTAGGAAAGTCTGTAGCACTAGTCAAGGGTGGCGGCCTATAAGGAACAGCTGCTGGAAGAGGCTTGGGTGGTATACAAATTGGGTAGACAGGGTCTCAGAAAGTTATCAAGGTGGGACAAGCCAGTTCAACAGACTAATGCAGATTCAGATGTGGCACCTACCTATACCTGCTAGCTGTGTGGGGAGGGATCAACACAAGAGAATGGCAGCTGCCCCCCTCCCTACCCTCACCCTGAAGCCAAATAATTCAGTTTCTCTCTGTATGTCCCTGGCACCTTTTGAGCTTCTGTGTCTTCACTAGAGTTTTGGATGAGAGTTTGTGAGATAGTGAGTTTGTGTGAGCCATTTAAGGGGACTTCTGGATTTCCTGCAGCCCTCCATCTCACCCTGAGGGAAATCCTGTTTTTTTCACAGCCAACTGTTGTGGAGACTCCTCTTTCCAGTACCAGTGCCCTGAGATGGAGAGCCTGGTATGGGGCCGGGACACCTTACTTTTTAGAGGGGAACTCCACAGGCGAGATCACAAAGGCCTATTTTTTTTAATGTGATATACTTAAAATAAAACATTAGGGTTTATTTGGGACAATATCCTGGTGGTGGGGGAAACCTAAAATTATAGAAATATATTGTCTCTTATTACAAGTGTGCACTAATTCTTAGGGGGGGAAAGCCTAGTGCTTGAACATGTATACTAACTAAACACTAGTATACTAATCAACTTGTTTTTGATTATTGCAATATTGTCAGAGAGAGACCTATATTTCATATAATAATATTGAGGGCTTTTTAATTTTCTAGAGTCAATTAAACCTTTGATATTAAAATCATTGTTTTCAAGTTCATCATCTCATTATTTTTGTTTATCTTCAGTTTTTTTTCCCCCCTTTTCATTGAATGTATTCTAGTAAATCTGGTTAACAAAATTGTATATGTTTCAGGAGCACAATTCTATAACACATCATCTATACAAATCAAGCCTCCTTCCATAACTATTTATGTCCCCTATACCCTCCTCCATCTCTCTCCACTGCCTCTCCCCCTGGAAATCCCACACTATTGTCCATATCCATGAGTTTTTTCTCTCTCTTTTTTTTCTCAATCCTCCATACACTGCAGCCTCCCAATGCCACCCCCTAACAGCTGTCAGCCTGCTGTCTATGGGTCGTTCTCTATTTCACTTATTTCATTTTCTTCATGTAGATTCTACATATAAGTGAAATTATATGGTATTTGTCTTTCTTTGACTAGCTTATTTCACTTAGCATAATGCTCTCAGGGTCCAACCTGTCCCAAAGGGTAAGATTTCCTTGGGTAAATATCCAGAAGGGGAACTGATGATTGTATCAAAAACTACTTTTTGTTTTTTGAGGAATCTCCATATGGATTTCATAGTGGCTGTACAAGTTTACAGTTCCACCAACAGTACATGATGGTTCCCTATTTTCTACATCCTCACCAACACTTTTTGTTTGTGGATTTATTGATAGCCATTCTGACAGGTGTGTGCTAATATCTCATGGTTTTACTTTAAATTTCTCTGATGATTAGTGCATTGAGAATCTCTTCAATTGTTAAATAGTTTAAGTTTAATACATTTTCAACTAGCAGTGACTTTTCATGTGATTAACATTTTCATGGGAGTCATGAAATTTAAACTTTCTCCATCAAGATTTGAGATTTCACTTTGCAACTGATTTCCTCTGCATTTTCATAGAATTTCCAAAGTTTACAATATATGACATTCAACAAGTCTCTTCCATACAGATGTTTTCACAATGGGTAGAAATGGATGCTAGTGTTATGACAAAGGAGATGCTAGAAAAGGGAATCGTTTTCTAAGAGCACAATTCAATAGACAGATGTTTTCATGTAATGACAAGTTTTGCTTCCTCAGCAACTGTGTAATGATAGGAACTTGAATCATAAATATAGGAATTCACAGACACATCTGGCTATATTTTTTTGTTTGTATTTTTGTTTTTAAATTTATCTTTATTGTTGAAAGTATTACAAATGTCCCCTTTTTCCCCCCATTGATCTCCTCCACCATGAACCCCTCCCCCCAGGCCTTCATCCCAATATTGTCTGTGTCCATGGGTTACGCATATATGCATATAAATTCTTATGTTAACCTGTCCCCATCCACCCACCCCTGCCTTCCATCTGAGATTCATCAGTCTGTTCCATGCTTCTATGTCTCTGGATATATTTTGTTCATTGGTTTATTTTGTTCATAAGATTCCACACATGAGTAAGATCATGTGTCACAGTAGTTTCCACTCAATCTGCCACCATCTTGGATTTCCAGGCTCTAGTTTTTTTAGGTTGGATGTTCTCTGCATTTTTCCCCAGAGACATGGCACAAAAGGAAAAAAAAAAATATCCAGAATACACTGTAGGATGAATATTAAAGGGACTATTTCTGTATATTTCAATGTTCAAAATAAATATGTCATTTGAATGTAAGTGAGCACATTTTACTGATAGTAATAATATCTAACACTTATTGAGTGAACGTTACTGCCCAATCATGTTTCCCTTGTCTTAATTATACTTTTCTTCAATTTTCACATAACCCATCAAAATGGGTATGATATAATTTCCTGTTAACAGATGACAAAAATGAGTCTCAAAAAGGCTCAGAAACTTGTTCAAGTTCACAAGGCTAGTAAAAATTTTTTAAATTGTAAGAGATCTACAAACTGACCTGGTTTGTGTAAGAAAAGTTATAAAGTTGAGATGCAATGGCATATTCAAACATCACATTTTTTTGGTGATGATATAGTTATTAGACTACTTAAAAACACTAGGTCATAAATTAAAATTTCTTATTTGTGTTGTTTAGAAATGAAAAACCAATGTGTTCTTTAAGAACCAAACAAGCTATAAGCTTATGTTTCTAACTCAGATTAGTTTTGATTCTATGCAGTAGCCACCAAAGATTGGAAATATTCAGAATAATATTTTGAGAATAGAGGTTTATCAGAAATTTCTTAGAAGCATAATGGTGTCTAGTAGGCTATACCTACTGACTTAGATGTGCTGCTATATTTATCCAGAAAGCAATACATCTGATAATGTAATTTACTTAGGCACTGGGGCTAGAAGCCCAAATGAACATTAATTATTTAAACAGTGAAAATACAACCAAATGATGTCAAAATTAGTAGTAAAATATAGGTATTTATTTGCAAATCATGACTACTAATAAGACACTGATATTATACTCTTGAATAAATAACAAGGACAAAGGAGAGTATAAACAAATCAACATATCAGAGGCTATAAAAGGAAGGATATAATAATATTCCATTACATACAACCATGCCTGACTTTCACCAGGCTCTGAATACATATTTTTTATAGTTGAAATAATCTAAAGATACCAGGCTATAAACCTTTTTGCAGCTCCATAAATATTAGCTACTGTTCCTATCAATAAAAAGTACCAATTTACTTTCAACTCATATATTTGGTATTTGCCACAACTTTCAGAGTTCCTAACACAAAGGCTCTAGAGAAACTTGTTGGCATGAGGGAATAGATGAGTAAATAAACAAAAGAAGCAAATCAAGGTCATTATGATATGAGCATCTCTGGTCTTCTGCCTTTCCTCAGTCTAGGTCTTATTCTTTCTTTCTCTCTACCTGTTTATGTCTTCTTCTTGGGGATTGCTTCCTCTCTCCCACCTAGGTTTTGCTTTATTTACTATTTGTTTGTTTATTTATTTATTTATTTGTCATCTTTTTCCATTTTAAATCTTTTTTTAACTGATTACATGAATGAGTTGACAGGCTTCAGGTTCAAAATTGATGATTAAACACATTTTAAACTTCCTTTCCCTCTCAGAACTCCTCTAAAGTGAAAATTAAGAATTTTTCAAAGACACAAATCCTCAAGAACAAAAAGAACAAGGAGCAGACAACATCAACAAGATTTCAGAAGCTAGAAATCGGATAAATGAGTAGTAAATGACTTAGCAAACCTAAACCCCTTACACAAACTATCAATGGGGAGGCCCCCCAACCAGCCAGTGTATACCACAGATCCCCAAGGCGTTCAGAAATTGAAGTGACTCATTATCTGTCAAAGGATGGGGTGAAAGTAAAGCTGATTGTTTGAAACTTTGTTTAGAAAAAAAAAAATAGATACCTTCTCTAATCTCTGCAGAAGATAGAAAATTTGCTCTCTGGATAAAGGTAAATTAGGGCATTCTAGGGAGTATCAGGTACAGTTAAAAGCAGGTATTCCAAACTGAAAAATCCTAGATTAAGTGAAAGCCTGTCTGCTAGGGTGACACCTCAAGTCCCTTCCCCAAATCAGATCCCAGAACTGAGTCAACTAGATATGTAAGTTCCACAGGAAACTGAAAGTCTACCCAAGGAAATATAATCAACCAAAGAGAAAAGACCTAATGATACAGATTGGGGAGTGATTACCACCCACAAAACATGGTCTAGAAGAAACATCACCCCCTCCATCCCACACACAAGATGTTTAGAATCAGGATTTCAGTTCCTCACAATTAAGAGTAGTGATTCTGAGAATGCCAGACACTGGAGAAAAGTCTCTCAACATAATAGAGATCAAATCCATCAGGAAAAAATAAATTGAAAGAATCATAGACATTTCAGGGAGAAGAAAACAAACCAAAAATCAATGTTTATCATAAAAATGATACAACCATAAAAAAAACGAAAAAAACACACACTACAATCATGTGACATTCTTGGAAAGAAGAGAGTTCTTGGAAGTTAAAAATGCAATAACAGAAAGGGGGTCAGGAAACTCCCAGAGAAGGATTAGAAAATAAAGTTTCAGAAATCCCTATAAAGTAGCTCAAAAAGATAGAGTTGAAAACAATAAAGATGAGAAAATTAGAGAATTAGCCTAGGAAGCCCAATATCCAAACAGCAAAATTCCAGAAACAGAAAACAAAACAGAACAAAAGCCAAACAAGGCCCTTCCAAATGAAAATTCCAGAGTAAAGAGAAGAAGAGTTCATATTGTTCCTTCTTTAAATTTAGGTCATAGCAAAAGAGGAATCAGAATGACACTGGACTACTCAATGCAGCTCTGAAAGTGTGCCAACAATGGAATCATGTCTCAAATATTTTCAAGAAAAATTATTCCTAATCTAATTCTCCCTGAAAAAAAAACCTATTAATTGTGAAGGTTGGAAAAAAAATAGGTCTCAGAAAAGTTATTCTTCTGCATCTTTTCTCAGTGAGTTACTAATAGATGTGCTCTGCCATAACAGTAATATAAACAAAGAAAGAAAACAATGTGGGAAGCAGAAACCAGAGCTACCAACACAGAAGAAAGACCAAGGTAATCCCCAGGATGATGGTCAAAGGGAATCCAAGTGATACCACTGTAATGAACCTAGTTATTAATAACAGGAAAGGAGCAAAGGGAAGGACAAATATAGGCATGTCATTTGGGCAGATTTGCCTGGAAGCTGCAGCTTTGCGCTCCTCAGGGAGCCACTGGTCTATTCCTCACAGATCCCAGGGGAAAGGGACTGGACAGGGGGGAAATAGACATATGCCCAGTAAAGTTGGGGGGGACTAGCAAATGTACTTGCATGTAAATCACACCTGGGAACAGGTCATGGGCCAGAATGGGCATGGCCACTGCAAGGGCGTGAAATTTGGGATATTTAATCCTCTAAACAAAGTAGTTGGCTTTTTTGGTTTCTCTTGTACGCTTGGGACTTTTGTTTCAGGGGATGCACTAGGTTGGTTCCCCTCCATTCGCCCACATCATCCATGGCCATGTGGACCCCACACACAATGGACTAATGGATGTAACTATACTGATGCTCAACTGGACCTGGCTGCAAGATGGAATGGAAACTCTGGACACTGGCTTTGCTTCTAGTTCTACTGAATCCGCAGCTACACTTCTTCCTGAACTGGATTAAGGGAATTGGTACTTTGGAAACCCCAAGATGTAATTCCACACAAATAAAAATCTCTCATCCTCACATGCAAGCCTCAAAAAATTCTTTTTCTAGAGATAGCGTAAGTACTCCAACCCCAGCACTCAGTGGGAAAAGGGATACCTCAAGTGCCCCAATAACACAAGGACAAGAGTTGTGCAACAGGCCTAGAGAGACCCAAGTTTAGGTTTGAGAAGAAATGCAGAGAGTTCCATGCAGGACGTCACAAAGAAGATTAAGTTTAGAAGACTTTTGATGGCTCTGAACATTTGAAAAAGATATTTACATTTTTAGCAGAGAGTCTTGGGGTGAATTAGTAATAGATATGTAAAAATTAATTACCAAAATGTAATTATGAAAATAAAAAAATACAAGAAAATGTAATAATAGTACAGTACATTACTTAGTTGTGAAAAATGTCACAGTCACAAGAATATAAAAACTAAACATAGATCAAGTGAAAAATTATACATTTTTCAGGATGGGGAAAGTATATATATGTGTGTATTGAAGAAGCTTATAAAGAGGATGAAATCTTCATCTTTTGCATAGGGTGTGCAATCAGGAAAAACAGCATTTTTTAAAAATAAAGTATTTAGCAATATAAATATAAATACCCAACAAGACAACTAAAATAGTTGAAAGTAATTACCTTTGGGAAATAGGGATGGTGGAAGAAGGAAACCAAAGAACTCTTTTTCACAGCTGACCTTGTAGAACCATTTGACTTTTTAAAATTATAGATATGCACTTCTTTACTAAAATTAAAAACCACACTAACAAAGAAATTAAGAAATTGTAATTTACTTTATTTATTTATAAAATATCTTGCTTCTTATTAATATTTTAAAATAGGTTGCAATTTCTTTTTTACCTGAATGATCACATTTTTTAAAATTTATGTGTGATCTTTTTCCCCTGTGAGTTACAGGTTTGAAATAAGATTGGGATGAGTCATTCCTACTTCAGAGAGAAAATTCTCGATGAATTGTCCCCCTCCTCTACCCACTCTGTCCTCTGTACCCCTTCAGTACTTACCCATAGTCCTTCCTTAACAGCAACTCTAACTCTTATCATAATTATTTATTTTCATGTCTAACTTTGCTAATAGACTATGAATTGCTTAAAGACAGAGAATATGTCTTATTTACTTTTGTATATTCAGTGCCTAGCCTACAGTCTGAAAAAAATAAAGGGCACTCAATAAAAGTCCATTCACTTAAAGAGGGAGGGAGGGAGGTAGAAAGAGAGATTATACCAAAAAGAAAGGGCTAGTTGTGTGTGGTTGTCTGGACACTGTCTGTGACTCAGAAAAAAAGACCTCTGAACCATTCCAAGATTTAGCAGTTCAGTACATAAAAAGAAACTAGTAAGAGAATGAGATGCTGCCACAAAGTTAGAAGGAAACCCAGAAATGTGGACTCACAGAAGAACAAGTAGAAAATGTTTCAAGGAGTCCACAGTCTACAATGACAATGCTGCTGAGAGACCAGATTAGTTGAGGACAGAGAATTGCCCACAGGCTCTGGCATGCTGACCTAGCTGCTATCCTTGACAACAGCAATTTCTAGGGAAAAACCTGGTTTGTGGGAAAATGTAAGCTGAAAAAGTGGAAACAGTAAAAAGAGCCAAATCGTAGAGAGAAGTTTGCTATGAAAGAAAGCAAGAGTAGGACCAAGTTGTGGAGTCAATAAAAATATTAATATAACTATTACTAAGGCATAATTGTATGCTGAAAGGAACAATCCAGTATAGAGGTAGAAATTGGTGATGGGAGAGGAAGAGGGTATTACTGCAGGAACAAATCCTTTGAGATGAGAGGGGTTATCTAGCTTCTTGAGAGGCTAACTTTAGCAGCAAGAACAAAAACTTCTAGTCTAAGGGGGTGGAAAGTACAATCTGTAGGAACAGAGGAAGATGGGCTGGTAAAATTGGTGCTGAGAAGATGAATTAATTCTCTCCTGATTGTATCTATTTGCAGCGTTACACACAGTGAAAGGGGAGATTTTTCTTCTAAAATGACTAAAACTGAGTTGGACAGATAAGAATCACAAATAGTTTTTCAGACTAAGATACATTTGTTGGGTTAAAAAAATAATAATAACTAAACTGCCAAGCTCTGTAACATGCCTCTAGGAAACATTGAAAGGTGCTCTAAATCTGTATGGAAGGGAGTGTATAATTTGACTTTACAACAGCAAGCAACCACTGCAGTGTTTCTGAGCTAAAGGCAATAGCCCTAAGCACAAAAATTCAAGGTTCTTCAGAGAATATTTAATAAGACATTTTCAAAATATTAAATTAGGAAAAACCACATATATTAGGTGCTTAGATATATTTTACATACTTTATTTTCTCTCATTCTCAGGAAAATCCTATGATGTAATCATTTTTCTCTTAAAAATGAGAAAACTGATACTCTTAAAGAATAACTGAGCCAAGTCACACAGCTGCCAGAGAGACCAACTGGAAATCAAACTGATTCCTAAGTTAAGTTCTTTCTATAACCCAATACTCAAAAATATCCATGACTTCATGAAATACCATAATTTTTAAAATACTTCAGCTAATACTCCAAGTTTTAAAAGATTTATCCTGTTTAAGCTCAATTTTCAGTTTATTCAGAATTAATTATGTATAACTCAGGTTAATACTGGTACATGCAGAATTTATCCCTTTTCTTTGATATTAATAAACCTCTGATATTTACCTGATATTGATTAGGTAAACCTCTCAAGAATAGTGAGAAATGTTATGGAGGAGAGAGAACTGGAAACAAGAGTCTAGCTGGAAATAGCTTTAAGAATAATAGGCTTCACCTGACCAGGGGTGGCTTAATGGTTGTGCATCAACCTATGATCCAGGAGATCTTGGTTCAATTCCCAGTAAGGGCACATGCCCCGGTTGTGGGCTCAATCCCTAGTGGGGGGTATGCAGGAGGCAGTCGATAAATGACTCATCATTAATGTTTCTATCTCTCTTTCTCCCTCTTCCTTCCTCTCTCTGAAATCAATAAATATATATTTTTTTAAAAAAAAGAATAGGCTTCATTTGAAAGCTCAGATTCTCAAAATATATGTCTGCACTAAAACAAAAATAAAAATTATTTTCTGTAAGATATAGCTAAAAGTACATAAGCCAGATGTCCAGTATAATGCTTGGTACATAGTAAGTTCTCTGTAAATGTTATATTTCTTCCCCTTCTTTCCTAGCATGACAGAAACTAGAAAGATTAAGATTTGGAGTGCTAAATAAGTCCTTTAAAAATAACCTATTATCTAAGAAACTGAGAAAATTGCTGGTGTTGTACTTTACAAGTCCTATGGATAAATATCACTGTCCATTAATGGAATACATCTCTGTGAAATAGTGGGTCACTTTGATATCATGTAACTGTATGAAAATAACAAAATCACTTTAATGGAAATTATTTTCAAAATACTTTATTAACTACTAAATACTTTATTAACATATTAACTACAATATATTCCAAGGCTGAGTTGGAAGCATACACAACTGAAGGATGTCTCCTTGACTTACACGTTCTGGGTATGGTCCAATTTCCAGGCACTTCTAAGTCAGGTATTATGAAGTAAAATATGAAGAGGAAAAAAATGGAAAAATCCTCCTTTTCTTACTCACACATAAAACTGGGTATGTAATGAGGAAATGAGAACAAATCTCAGAATTGCACATAAGAACGCCTAGTTAACAGGACTAGCACCATTGGGTAGTGTAATAATATAATCACTTAAGTGCTCTGGGTTGTATGTCCTTAAAAGTTAAAGGAAAAAGCCTAGCTGGTGTGGCTCAGTAGTTGAGCATCAATCCATGAACCAAGAGGTCACTGGTTTGATTCCTGGTCAGGGCGCATGCCCAGGTTGGGGCTCAATCTCCAGTAGGGAACATGCAGGAGGCTGCTGATCGATGATGTTTCTCATCAATGTTTCTATCTCTCTATCCTTCTCCCTTCCTTTCTCTCCCCAAAATCAATTTTTAAAATAAAAATTTAAAAAGTTAAAGGAAATTAAGACCCAGGTGGCTGAAGGTGGTATAGGTAATTACTAAGGTTCCTTCCCAAACAAATGCTTGTTTCCTTACTATGTAAAATCATGTGGATGTTTTTTAGAGATGGCTAAAAACAAAGTCATTCCCTCTTCTGTTGTATTATAAGGATAAGATCACTCTCATTTACTCTTCCATGAAAAAATATTTGTTTATCACCCATGATATACCAGTAACTATGAATGAGATCATGTCTTTTTTTGTGGCAAATAATTAATGCACAGTTCTCTATGTTTGAATTCTAGACCTGGAAATGTCCCAGTGAATGTCATATGTTCATCCCACTTTAGGATATTTGTATTAAGTCTGATCAGATGCAATGAGGGGAGGAGGAAGGCACCTGGATCAATCACAATAGTAATTAATTGGATAAATGCATTAAGAGAATGCAGGGCATTCAATCACCCCTCATAGGCCCCAAATTATGTAGCATGAATGTGCAAAAGTAATGGAATAAAATTATCTACAAACAGTAGAAGAAAAATACCTACAAAAGGTTTGTAATCAAAATGGGATTAGACTTCTCATTAGCAATATTGGTTGCCAGAAGATAATAGATAATAATCAGATAACCAAAACCCTATTAGTATATCTGTAGTATCTTTAGAAAAAATTATAAAGTATGTAAGGACTTTTAAAAATCTAATAAAATGAAAAATTGCTATGATTCTGGGTTAAAAGCATCAATATCTCAAATTATAAATTATCTTCATTTAAAACTATAAATGCAAAAAGCAATCCCAATAAAAAAATCACAGATTATTTATGGATCTTAGAAAACTGGTTCTGAATTTTCCATGGAAGAGAAAATAGACAAAAAAAGGCTACCAAATTTTTTAAAGAACCTGCATGTTTGGTGAGGAGAGGGAAATTATATAACCAAATATCAAAATATTCTGTGAATCTGTTCCAAGTGAAATAATGTCATACTAGTTCCAGAATAGGCTAACATAACTGAAGCAGTTCGAAAAATGGAGAAAAAACCATATGTAACAAAAAGTTAGTTGATAACAAAAGTGATATTTAAATAAGGAGAGAAATGATTTTTAAATAATATAGTGAATACTGATTATGGTTTATCCATTTGAAAATTATGAAGTTAGAACACTATGGGTACAAATAAATCCCAGATGTTTTATCACTAATAGAGCTAAAAATAAATAAGAAAAATATTAGAAGAAAAAGTTTAATAATATTGAGGTAAGAATGACCTTTCTGTGTGAGACACAAACTCTAGAATTCAAGTTAATTGAGAGGTTTAGCCTCCGTCAGTGTCTTTTAGTCCTGTCTATTCATTGAAATCTCTTGAGAAGCTTTAAAACAATATAGGGTCTGAGTCAACCCAGACCAATTAAAATCAGACTCTGGTGAGTAAAGGGGGTCAATTGTATTGTGATGGATGAAAATTAGACTTCTGATGGTAATCACTTTGTAGTGAATACAAATGTCAAATTATAATGCACACCTGAAACGTATATAATGTTATATACTGATTTTACCTCAATTTTTTTAAAAAATCAGATAGGTTGTGATGCTAGGCCAGTAATAATTTTTAAAACCTCCCCAGATGATTCTAATGTGTAGCAAAGGACTGAGAATCTCCATGCCCAATGATGAATTCTGTGTTGGAAAGTTCACAATGCTTTAGCCAAGGTTTCGACCAGGCTCTTGATTTCAGCACAGTCATCTACACAGGGCTCTTTTTGTCTACTGGGACTTAGCACATTACTGGTGGTAATCAGAAAAAAATGGCTCATGGGGGTGACCAAAGAACCTTAACGTTCTCCTAAGCTTGACTGAACTTTAGAAAAAGGATTCTTTCTGTCTTTGGGATGTTGACCTCCGCTTTTTTTAACATTTACTTTAGAAAAATTCCAATTGTAAGTTTGTTGCCTCTTTGAGATGTAAATCTTCTCCCAGCCTTTTGCCAGTTTTACAACCCAGGAATATCTTTCTTAAGGATCAGAAGCCATCCCTCCAGAGCCCCCATATCTCATTCTCTGAGGAAGGATAGGAGCTAATTTCTTTTCTTTTTTTAAAATATATCATTATTGATTTCAGAGAGAGGTAGGGAGAGGGAGAGATACAAACATCAATGATGAGAGTCATTGATTTGCTGCCTACAACACACCCCCAACCCCGACACGTGCCCACAACCCGGACACATGCCATGACCCAGAATCAAACCATGATCTCCTGGATCATAGGTAGATGTTCATCCTCTGAGACACGCCACCCAGGCAGGAGCATAATTTCTACACGCCCCAATTATCAAACCAGATTACCTGATTATATTGACTAACCTCTACTCTAATATTCTGTTATTGTTTATTTATTTATTTATTTTATTATTATTTTTAATCTTTATTGTTGAAAGTATTACAGATGACCCCATTTCCACTCATTGATCCCTCTACCCTACATCCGGCCCACCCCCAGGCCTTCCCCATACCAATGTCTGTGTCCATAGCTTATGCATGTAAGAATATAAATTTTTTTATTAATCTCTCCCCACCCACTCCCCCACCCTGTCTTCCCACTGAGATCCCTCAGCATGTTCCATACTTCTATGTCCCTGGATATATTTTCTAATCAGTTCATTTTGTTTATTATATTCCACATATGAGTGAGAGCATGGTGGTACTTGTCTGTCTCTGACGGGCTTATTTCATTTAGCATAAAACTCTCCAGTTCCATCCATGCTGTCCTAAAGGGTAAGAGATTCTTCTTTTTCACATCTGCATAGTAATTCATGGTGTAAATGTGCCACAGCTTTTTTATCCACTCATCTACTGATGGGCACTTGAGCCATTTCCAGATCTTAGCTATTGTAAATCACACTGCTATGAACATAGGGGTGCATAAGTTTTTTTGATTGGTGTTTTTGGCTTCTTAGGATATATTACTAGAAGAGGGATCACTGGGTCAACTGGCAGTTCCATTTTTAATTTTGGGGGGAACCTTCATACTGCTTTCCATAGTAGCTGCACCAGTCTGCATTCCCACCAGCAGTGTACCAGGGTTCCCCTTTCTCCACATCCTTGCCAGCACGTCATTTGTTGATTTGTTAATGGTAGCCATTCTGACAGGTGTGAGGTGATATTTCATTGTCATTTTAATTTGCACATCTCTGATGATTATTACCTTTGATCATTTTTTCATGTGTCCCTTGGCCATCTGTATGTCCTCTTTGGAGAAGTGTCTATTCAGGGCCTTTGCCCATTTTTTCATTGGATTGTCTTCCTTTTGTTGAGTTGAATGAATTCTTTGTACACTTTGGAAATTATCCTCTTATTAGATGCATCCTTGCCAAATATGTTCTCCCATACTGTGGGCTCCATTTTTGTTTTGTTAATCATTTCTTTTGCTGTGCAGAAGCTTTTTATTTTGTTGTAGTTCCATTTGTGTATTTTCTGCTTTGTTTCTCTTGCCCTAGGAGATTATTGGAAAACATATTGTTATGAGAGATGTCTGAGATTTTGCTGCCTACGTTTTCTTCTAGCATTTTTATGGTTTCATGACTTACATTTAAGTCTTTTATCCACTTATTTTTGTGTATGATGTAAACTGATAGTCTAGTTTCATTTTTTTTCATGTACCTGTCCAATTTTCCCAACACCACTTATTGAAGAGACTGTCTTTACTCCATTGGATGTTCTTACCTCCACTGTTAAATAGTAATTGAGTGTAATGACTTGGGTCAATTTCTGGGTGATCTGTTCTGTTCCTCTGACCTATATGTCTGTTCTGCCAGTATCAGGTTGTTTTGATTATAGTAGCTTTGTAGTATAACTTGAAAACTGGTACTGTGATCCCTCCAACTTTGTTCTTTTTCAAGATTGCTGTGGCTATTTGGGGTCTTTTTTGGTTCCATATAAATTTTTGAAGTCTAGATCTGTGAAATGTGATTTTGTAATTTTAATAGGGATTGCATTGAAATATTTCTTTTGGTAATATGGACATTTTATTTATTTACTTATTATTTATAAGAAAGAAAAAAGTTCATTACATAAAAACATCACTCCCCAATTATAATAAACAGTTGTAGTTTGATATATTATTTTATTTATTTCTTAAGGAAATCTTAGTTATTTAACTTTAATATTAAACATAAGAGGTAACTATATTAGTGGTCCCTTTTTTGATACTTTTTTTAAAAAAATAGGATTACAATGGGATTATCATACTGTAACAATGGTATGATAAAAATACAATACTAAAACATTATTTCTAATCTTTTTTAAAAAATCTCTATTTGTGAAAGTATAACAAATATCCACCCAAAATCCACACAGCCCTGAGGCCTTCAGCACGCTATTGTCTGTGTCCATGGGTTGTGAATATTTGCATATATGCAATAAGTTCTTTGATTAATCCCTCCCACCCAATCCTCCACCTCTACCTTCCCACTGAGATTCACCGGCCAGTTTCATGCTTCTATGTCTCTAGATCTATTTTGTTCCTCAGTCTCTTTTGTTTATTAGATTCCACATAAGAGTGAGATCATGTAAAACTGAATCAAGAAGAATCAGAAAACCTGAATAGGCTAATAACAACTGACGAAATCGAACCAGTAATAAAAAAATCTCCCAGCAAACAAAAGCCCTGGTCCAGAGGTCATCATAGGTGAGCTTTCTAATTCTTTAAGTTGTAGGGTTAGATAGTTTATTAAAAATTTTCTTGAGTTTTGAGGTAGGCCAGCAGTGCTATGAACTTCCCTCTTAGGACTGCTTTTACTGTGTCCCACAGATTTTGTGTTGTGTATTCATTTTCATTTTTTTTTCAGGAAGTTTTTTCTTTCTTTCTTAATCATATTGGTAACCCATTCATTGTTTAATAACATGTTATTTAGCCTCCATATGTTTTAATGTTTTTGGGTGTTTTTACTGTAGTTGATTTCTAATTTCATGCCATTGTGATCTGAGATGCTTGATATGATTTCAATATCCTTGAACTTGTAGAGATTTGTGTTGCATTTAAGATTATTATTGATAGATATTTATCTACTGCCATTTTAATTCTTTATGCCTATGTTTTTCTCTCTCTCTGTTTCTACTTCTAATTAAAGGAGTTTCTTTAACATTTCCTGCACTGCTGGTTTGGTGGTGATAAACTCCTTTAGCCTTTTTTTGTCTGGAAAACTCTTTATTTCACCATCTATTGTGAATGATAGTCTTGCTGGATAGAGTAGTCTTGGTTTCAGATCCTTGTTTTATATTACCTTGAATACTTCATGACATTCCCTTCTGGCCTGTAAAGTTTCCGATAAGAAGTCAGCTGACATACTTATGGGAGCTCCTTTGTAGGTAACAGATTGCTTTTATTTTGCTGCCTATAAGTTTCTCTCTTTGTTTTGAATTTTTGGCACTTTAATTATGATATGTCTGGGTGTGGGCTTCTTTGGGTTCTTCTTGCTTGCAACTCTTTGTAGCTCCTGACCTTGTGTGATTTTTTTCTTTGACCAGGTTAGAAAAGTTTTCTGACATTATTTCTTCAAACAGGTTTTCTAATCCTTGCTTATTTTTGACCTCTTCTGCTACTCCTATACTGTGAATATTGTTACGTTTCTTGTTGTCCCACAGATCCCTTAAACTGTCCTCCTGTTTCTTATTTTTAATTTTTTTGGATATCTGAGTGATTTTTTTTCTACCCTGTCTTCTAATTCACTGATCCAATACTTAGCTTTCTCTAACCTGCTATTTATTCCTTACAATATATTCTTTATTTCAGTTAAGTATTCTTAAATTTCTTCATTGTTTTCATATCTTTTCTCATGCTGTTGAGCATCGTCACAATCAGCATTCTGAAATTTATATCTGATAGATTGCTTATCTCCATTTCATTTAACTCTTTTTCTGGAGGCTTGTCTTGTTATTTCACTTGGGGCTTTTTAATTTTGTCTCCCCATTTGGGTTTGTTTCTATGTATTATGTAGTTCTGCTAGGACTCTCAATCTTTTTGGAGGGTCTCTGGTATAGGTTGATATCAGATGCAGTTTGTGACTGAACCTGAGTACTATTTTTGTAGCTATCAACAACCCTCAGCTTGAGGTCTCTACTGGGGCTGGGCGTGGGTGAACAAGATCAAGATCCATACAAAGTCTGCTTTTACAAGGCCCCAGTCCAAAAGGTCAGGCAAAGATTCAAAGCACTCTGAGGTCTGCCTCTGCTTGAAGGGTGATTAATCTGATTCTTTTAATTAGCCTCAGGATGTATAAACTCCTTAGGGTAAGGGGAGAAGTTTTCCAGCAGGATGGGGCAATTGCTCCCCCTGCCCCTCCCAGGCAAAAGCAGCAAAATGTCTGCCTAGAAAGGTGTCCTCTGCAGTATAGGGGAATGAGTTGACACATGAATCCAGAGGGGTGCCCTCTGAACTCTATCTCCAGAGCCCATAACTCTAGATTCTCCCCACCCAGTTCCAGTACACTCTGCCCTCCTTCTGCTGGAGCGCTAGGTGAGTGGCTGAAGGTAGGTGATGAACATGAAACTTTGTGTGTTGGCTCTTTAAGAGGGTGCCTGCATTTCCAGCTGTCTCTCCCCGGCCAACAGAAACCCTGCTGCTTTTCATAGCCAAATGTCATGTGGGCACCTTTCTCAGTTCTGGTGCTCTTGGCTGGGAAACCCAGCCTGAGAGTTTGGTCCCAGAGTTCTCAGTGGGACCCCACCCCCACAACTGAGATATCTCTCTGGACCTTCAGATGCTGCATGTGGGAGCGCAAATAGCCCTCTCAAGTCTCCACACTTCCCACTATTCTCTATGTGGTCTTCACTTTTCTTCCTTGGTTGTGATGGTACTCTCCTACCTATCTTCAGTTGCAGTTCATTATCCAAGATGTTTTTTCTATATTTTAGTTGTAATTCCAGTTTGGTCCTGGGATAGTGTCAGTGTAGCTTCCACTCAGTCTGCCACCGTCTTTAATTTTCTAGTATGGACATTTTAATGATGTTAATTGTTCCAATCCATGGACACGTTATATTCCTCCACTTGTTTATATCTTCCTCTATTTCATTTTTTACTGTCCTGCAGTTTTCTGAGTACAGGTCTTTTACATCTTTGGTTAAGTTTATTCCTAGATATCTTTTTGTTGTTGTTGCAATGGTAAATGGTATTTTTTTTTTAGTTTCTCTTTCTGAGAGTTCATTATTGGTGTATAAAAATGCCATTGATTTCTCCATTTTAATTTTGTATCCTGCTACCTTGCTGAATTCATTTATTAAATCTAACAGTGTTTTAGTGGATTCTTTAGGATTTCCTATGTACAATATCATGTCATCTGCAAATAATGTGAGTTTTACTTTCTCCTTTACATTTTGGATGCCTTTTATATTTTCTTCTTGTCTGATCACTGCAGCTAGGACTTCCTAGTCGCACAGTACTATGTTGAATAAGAGTGGTGAAAGTGATCACCTTGTATTGTTCCTGTTCTTAGGGAAAAATCCTTTTAGTTTTTGCCCATTAAGTATGATGTTGGCTAAAAGTTTGTCATATATGGCCTTTATTAAGTTGAGGTATGATCCCTCTATTCCCAGTTTGCTGAGGGATTTTATAAAAAATGCTGTTGGATTTTATTGAATGCTTTTTCTGCATCTATTGATATGATCATGTGATTTCTGTCTTTCAATTTGTTTATGTGATGTATCACATTCATTGATTTGCAAATATTGTACGAACATTGCATCCCTGGAATAAATCACACTTGGTCATGGTGTATGATATTTCTAATATATTGCTGGATCTGATTTGCTAATATTTTGTTGAAGATTTTATTATATATGTTCACCAAGAATATTGGTCTGTAATTCTCTCTCTTTGTACTGTCTTTATCTTGTTTTGAAATTAGGCTAATGCTGGCCTCATAAAAAGATCTTGGAAGTATTCCTTCCTTTGAATTTTTGGAATAATTTAAGGAGGATTGGTGTTAGTTCTTCTTTAAATGTTTGGTAAAACTCCCCTGGGAAGACTGCTGGAGTAGAGCTTTTTTTGTGCTAAGAGTTTTTTTATTACAGCTTCAACCTTATCAGCAGTTATGAACCTATTCAGGTTTTCTGACTCTTCTGAGCTATGGAAGGTTGTATTTTTGTAGGAATTTGACCATTTCATCCAAGTTGCCTAGCTTGGTGGTGTATAGCTGTTCATAGTATTTTCTTACAATCTTTTATATTTCTATTGAGTCAGATGTTAGTTCACCTCTTTTGTTTCTGATTTTGTTTATTTTGGTCCTCTCTCTATTTCTTGATGAGCCTAGCTATAACTTCATCAATATCTTCTTTGTTTATCATTCAAACAACCAGCTCTTGGTTTCATTGATCTTTTGTATTGTTTTTTTAATCTCTCTGTCATTTATTTATGCACTGACCTTTATTACTTCCTTCCTTCTGTTTACTCTAGGCTTTTATTTTTGTTCTCTTTCTACTTCTTTAAGTTGTAGGGTTAGAGAGTTTATTAGAAGTTTTTCTTGTTTTTTGAGTAGGCCTCTAGTTCTGTGAACTTCCTTCTCATGACTGCTTTCATTGTGTCCCATACATTTGGCATTATTGTGTGTTCATTTTCATTTGTTTCCAGGAACTTTTTGGTTTTTTTCCTTGATCTGTCTGGTAACACATTCAGTGTTTTAAAACATGCTATTTAGCCTCCATGTGTTTGAATATGTTTTAGTGTTTTTAATTTAGTTAATTTCTAATCTCATGCCATTGTGGTCCAAGAAGATGCTTGATATGATTTCAATCTTTTTAAGTTTTTGTGTGTCCTAAAGTGTGGTCTATCTTTGAAAATGTCCCATGTGCACTTGAGAAGAATGTATATTCTGCTGCTTTAGGTTGGAATGTTCTGTAAATGTCAATTAAATCCATCTGATATAGTGTGTTGTTTAGGGTCACTGTTCCCTTGTTAATTTTTTTGTCTAGAAGACCTATATAGTGAAGTCAGTGGGATGTTAAAGTCCCCGAATATAACCATATTGCTTAAAGTCCTCTAGACTTTTAAAAATAAATTTAGGTGCTCCTATATTGGGTGAATATATGTTTATCAGGGTTATGCCTTCCTGATGGAATTGATCCCTTTAGTATTATGTAGTGAACTTTCTTCTCTCTCATTACGGTCTTCATTTTGAAGTTTATTTTTTCAGAAGGACTACTGCTACCCCAGCTGTTTTTGTTTTTTTTTTTTCATTTCCACTTGCATGGAAAATTTTTTTCCATCCCTGAACTCTCATCCTGCGTGAGTCTTTTGTTGTGAGGTGGGTCTCTTGTAGATAGCATATATTTGGGTCATGTTTTCCTATTGACTCAGTCACCCTACTTGTTTTGATTGGAACATTTAATTCATTTACATTTAAGGTTATTATTGATATAAATTTATCTATTGCTATTTTAGTTCTTTATGCTTATGTCTCTCTATATATTTCTATTTCTAATTACAGCAGTCCCTTTAACATTTCCTGCAGTGCTGCTTTAGTAGTGATAAATTCCTTTAGCCTTTTTTTGTCTGGAAAGCTCTTGTTTTAACTATCTAATTTGAATGATAGCATTGCTGAATAGTGTTGGTTTCAGATCCTTGTTTTGCATTACTTTGAATACTTCATGCCATTCCCTTCTGGCCTATAGAGTTTCTGATGAGAAATCAGCTGACAGCTCTATAGGAGCTCCTTTGTAGGTAACAGTCTGGTTCTCTCAAGCTGTCTTTAAGATTCTCTCTCTGTCTTGAATTTTTGGCATTTTATTAATGATGTATCTGGGCATGGGCCTCTTTGGACTCTTCTTGCTTGGGACTCTCTGTGCCTCCTGTACTTGTGTGACATTTTTCTTGACCAGGTTAGGAAAGATTTCTGCCCTTATTTCTTCAAAGAGGTTCTCGAAGTCTTGCTTACTTTCTACATCTTATGGCTCTTTTATGATGCAAGTATTGTTATGTTTCTTATTGTCCCACAGCTCCCTTTAACGGTCCTCCTGTTTTTAATTTCTTTTTCCTTTTTGGATCTCTGATTGAGTGATTTTTCCTACCCTGTCTTCTAATTTGCCGATCCGATCCTCAGCTTCCTCTAACCTGCTGTTTATTCCTTCCAATGTATTCTTTATTTCTGTTATGTCATTCTTAATTAATTTCTTCATTGTTTCCATATCTTTTCTCATGCTGTTGAGCATCCTTACAATCAGTATTCTGAAACCTATATCTGATAGATTGCTTATCTCCATTTCATTTAGCTTTTTTTCTGGAGACTTGTCGTGTTCTTTCATTGGGTGCTTGTTTTTGTTTTTGTTTTGTCTCCCCATTTTGGCTGCCTATTTGGATTTGTTTCTATCTATTATGTTGTTCTGCTAGGACTCTCAATCTTTTTGGAGGGTCTCTGGTGCAGGTTGATATCAGATGCAGTTTGTGACTGGCCCCCGAGTACCATTTTTGGAGCTATCAACAATGCTCAGTGCCCAGCTGGACATGGCTCAGTGGTTGAGTGTCAACCTAGGATCAGGCAATCGGGGTTCGATTTCCAGTCAGTGCACATGCCCAGGTTGAGGGCTCGATCCCCAGTCAAGGGTGTGTAGGAGGCAGCCGATCAATGACTCTCATCATTGATGTTTCCATCTCTCTCTCCCCCTCTCCTTTCCTCTCTCTGAAATCAATAAAGATATATTTTTTAAAAAAACAAACAAATAAAAAAAAACCCAACGCTCAGCTTGGGGTCTCCTCTGCTGGGGCTGGGTGTGGTTGGACAGGACCAAGATGCACACAAAATCTGTTTTTCCAAGGCCCCGGTCCAGAAGAAGATCAGACAAAGATTGAAAGCACTCTGAGGTCTGCCTCTGCCTGCAGGCTGATTAATCTGATTATCTTAATGAGCCTCAGGCTGTAGAAACTCCACAGTGTGGGGTGGCTGATTATTATCAGTATCTTAACGAGTCTCAGTATGTAGATACTCCATGGGTTAGTGAGAGAGGTTTTCCAGCAGGGTGGGGCAACTGCTTCCCCCTCAGGCAAAAGCTGCCTGGAAGGCAAATGTCTGACTATAAAAAATGTCATCTGTAGTATGGGGGAATGATTCAGCACAGGAATCCAGATGGATGCCCTCTGAGTACTATATCCAGAGCCCACAACCATAGATTCTCCTTACATAGCTCCATTCCACTCTGTCCTCCCTCTTCCAGAGTCCAATATGAGTGGCTATACACAAAACTTTGTGTGTTGGCTCTTTAGGAGGGTGTTTGCATTTCCAGCTGTCTGTCTCTGGCCGACAGAATCCTGACTGCTTTTCCCATCCAGATGTTATGTGGGCACCTTTCTCAGTTCTGGTGGTCTTGTCTGGGAATTCCAGCCTGGGGTTTAGGTCCCAGAACCCTCCATGGGATTCCCCACAGCTGAGATATCCTTCTGGCCCTTCAGCTGCTGCATGTGGGAGCCTAGCAAGGCCTTTCGCACCTCTGCACTTCCTACCATTCTCTATCTGGTCTCCACTTTTCCTTCTTGGTTATGAGGGTGCTCTCCAGCTCATCTTCAGGTACAGTTGATTATTCAAAATGGTTTTTCTCTATTTTAGTTGTAATTCCAGTTTCGTCCTGGGATAATGTTAGTGTAGCTTCCACTCAGTCTGCCACAATCTTTAATGTTCCACTCTAACACTGTTTAATGTATTTCAGAGGCTTAATTACAGTGTAAAACTAACAATGAAGGACATGCTGAAATGCATGTCTAGGAGCAACAAACTTCATGAATATTGTAAATAATATAAGTGGAGCAGAGAAGTTAAGGATGATTATAAACGAAGACATAATAAACTTTATGAGAGAGAAGGTAATACAAAAATAAAGTGACTTACTCAGCAAGGGTAGACCATGTTCAGAACAGGTAGAAAATAAAGAAGTTCCATGCATTGAGAACCTACTGCATTAGCCATTTTACTTATGTTCTCCTATTATGTTTATAACATCCCATGGAGACAGTCTTATAAGCTAGCTATTTTTATCTCTATTTTACAATGACAAAACTGGCTCAGTAACATTATGTAACTTTTCCAAGGTTATCCAGGGCCCAATTTCGTACTAAAAATTCAGTTCTTTCCAAAACCCACACTCTATTTTGTCCAGATTATTAATGAAAATACTAAGAACAGACTAAAAATTCATCAATTTGACAACTACTTCTTGCCACAAGATTGTTAAACACTCACCCTTATCATATTCTTACACTCAGCTCTGCACCTACCCTTTGATGTCTGCACATGAGTAAAATGTATACTAGTTTGATAAATTAAGACTATGCATTTTGATATGCAAGTCACCTGTGCCTACTCAGAGTCATGATTTTAAGGAGATTTTATAATTCTACTATAAAGATGTTAGACTTATAACTTAGCCTGTAGATGTTGAATTTTTTCTTATTTTAATGTTTGGCCTATTAACCACCTTTAGATGTATAGGTGATTTGTTCTTGCTGTTAGATTGTTCTAAAACTGCCCATACATGAAGGTTATTTTAAAAATTATTCTCTCAATTTGACCATGAAATTTTGATTCCTTCATTTAGCATCCTTAGATCTATGCCGGAGCCCGCCAGCAGAGTCGAACGGTCCTGAGGAAGGGGTGAGGATGGAGAAAAGATAGACACAAAAAAGATGGGACCGGGAGGACTGAAGCTTATAATTGCCGCAGCCCCAAGTTTATTTTCTCAACTCAATATATACAGGCACTGTTGATTGTGCTGAATAGCACCCCGCCCCGCATTTCTTCCCTTTGCCCAATACAAAGTAATTCCTCCAAGGTCCTACGAATGCTTTTTCAGAGTAAACACCCTGCCTCCTGCAGGAGCTCAGGCCTTGGAAAGTATCTTTATCTCGGCTTCTAATGGGAACTTTTGGGGAGGATTGAGTCCTTGGCTTGGTATGTAGCTTAACTATCCTTTAACCCTTCAGGCCGGGGCCAGCTTCCTAATTAGCCTTTCTAGAATTTAGTATTGCTTTGGTGCCTCAAGGACTGGGTCAGGGAGCAGGAGAGCACCTCTGCAGCTCACCCAGGCAGCTCCTCTGTGCCTGGGGCCACAGCAGCTCATCCACATCTCCCCGGGAGCAGGGGAGCACATCCGCAGCTCACCCAGCCACTGTGCCTGGGGCCACAGCAGCTCACCCACATCTCCCAGGGAGCAGGGGAGCACTTCTGCAGCTCACCCAGGCAGCTCCTCCGTGCCTAGGGCCACAGCGGCTCCCCACAGATCTATGTCATGTTGACTTAGTAATTTAGTGCCACAAGCTTCCAAGTGGTTACTTTTGTACTCTTTTTAAAATGTATCTTTATTGTTGAAAGTATATAGATGTCCACATTTTTTCCTCTATTGACCTCCATGTCCCCTCTCCTGCCACCCCCACACAGGCCTTCATTGCACTATTGTCTGTGTTCATGGGCTTTGCATATATGCATATAAGTTCTTTGATTAATTTCTTCTATGCCCCTCCTTTATCAACAGATTTTTTAAAAAATATATCTTTATTGATTTCAGAGAGAGAGGAAAGGAGAGGGAGAGATAGAAACATCAATGATGAGAGAATCACTAATCGAGCCTGCAACCCAGGCATGTGCCTTGAACAGGAATTGAACCCCGATTGTCTGGATCCTAGGTCAACTCTCAAACACTGAGCCATGCCCAGCCAGGCTCAACAGATATTTTTATAAGTTCTTATGCTTTCTCACCTGTAGTCACACACTTGTAAATTAATTTACTATCTAAGCCCCTCTGTTCATTCTCCATCTCTTTCTTTGTAAATGTCACTTGTGCAGGAGCTCTTTTCACTGAGAACTTTATAAATACAGAAATTCCATTCTTCATTTTCTTTCTTTAAGAAGTCACAATTTATTCTAGTTGTCTCTTCCCCTTAACTTCTTTCTGCAAACTGTAAATCTACAATCTGTCTTCTTATGCTGTGCTTTTTCTGTCCAATTTTTTCTGTATTGGTATTAGTTTGGTTCTTGGGACGGCACTACAAGAGATGGTGTTTCAGAGCCCTTTTATTCTCCTTCTTCAGTGAAGTAGAAGCAATTTAATTTCTTGAGCTCAGATTCATAGGCACTTTCACATGCTTAGGGTTTTTGCTATTCTGTTGCTCATTTGATTAAACAAATAACTGAACATTTCCAAATTTACTTCCTGGCCCTCTAAGTCATTTGTCAGGCAGTTATTTCCATAATGTCTTTCAACACCCAACAAACATTCAATTAGAAGTAGAACACAAAGGAGGAGCGGGGATGGTGAACAGACACTCCCTCATCCAATGCTGTCTTCTTTGATTAGTTCGCATTCAGAAAAAGGCTCCTGAATGCCAGCTTTCAAAGTCGCTGAGCTAAGAGCAAGAGAACAACTGGACAAAAAGATAATTTCTCTTCTTGAAAAGATTCTAGGCATCAAGCCAGGAAAATTGAGTGCCATCATGTTTAATAATTTAACCCAAGGGAAGTAAAAGGGGAAGGAATAGGGAGGCTGGCAAGTTGCTAGAAATTGGCTGAAAGCCAGTCCATCCTGGGATTCTGCCTTAGACTAGTTTAGCAAGAGGCAAACAAACAAACAAAAAAGTGTATTAACAAACTTTAGCAACACATTGAGATACATATCTCATCCAAACCTTAACATCCCACATTCTGATTCTCCAAATAAAATTGTTAAGGTATCTCCAAGTCTAGAAAACCTATTCTGTAGGTTTTTGTTTTGGTTTTTATTTTATTGATTTTAGATGGAGAAAGGAGAGAGAGAAGAGAGAGATTTGTTGTTCTATTTATTTATGCATTCATTGGTTGATTCTTCTTTTTAAATATGTTTTTATTGATTTTTTTAGAGAGAAAGAAAGCGAGAGGGATATAGAGATAGAAACATCAATGAGAGAGAAACATCAATCAACTGCTTTATGCATGCCTCCTCTTGGGGCCTGAGCCCACAATACAGGCTTGTACCCTGACCAGGAATCAGGGCTCCTAGGTTTTAAATAGTGGAAGATTGGGGCCCTAGGGAATATTAACATGTAGAAATATGAATAAAAAGAGAAAATCAAAGTAAAAAAATAAGAAAAATTGATTAAAAGCATGAGAGTAGAGGCACGAAAGGGTTTGAAAGAAGGTGAGATAACAATGCCAAATTTTCACTAAAGCAAAATCAAATAGGAAAGTGCTTGGGGTTTCTGAATACTGAGTGCTCTACAGATGCCAATGATAGCATTATTCTTGCCTTTGCTAAAGAGGAAGAATGAGGTCATCCCAAGAGAGTACACATGATCTGAAAAGCCATGTATCTGTGCATATCCATTTTCAAAGTAATTTAAACAGCTCAATTTTTTAAGAAAACAAAATAAAATACATTTCCAAGATGGTGGCACATTAAGTGGAAGCCATACTGACATTCTCCCAGGACCAAATTTAAATTACAACTACAATATGGAAAAAATCATACTGAATATCTAACTTAAGACTAGTTTGAAAGAACCCTTATAACCAAGGACATAAAGAAGAGGAAACATCTAGACTGACAGGAAGTGCAGAGATATGATAGGGCTGGCTGGGCTCCAACAGGCAGCAACTGAAGTTTCAGAGGGATATCTCAGCCCTTAGGGTTTCCCCTGAGAAGCCTGGGGTCTAACACCAACATGGCTCCCCAGCCCAGAGCACCAGAACTGAGAAAGGTGTCCACATAACATCTTACTGTGAAAAGCAGTGGGGTTTCTGTCAGCCATGGAGAGATGGCTGAAAATGAAGGCATATTCTTAAACAGACAATGCACAAAATTTTATGTGTAGCCACTCACCTTGGGCTCTGGCAGAGGGAGGGTGGAGTGGACTAGATCTATGTGAGGAGATTCTGAGGCTGGTGGCTCTGGGAACAGAACTCAGAGGACAGGGACCTGAATCCCTGTGCTAAGTCATTTCCATATACAGCACAGGACATCTTTCTCAGGCTACCTTTATGATCCAAATAGCTTCTGCTGCAGAGAAGTGTGGGGGGAGGCAATAAATTGACCAACACATTGGAAAACCCCTCACCCCCCGGATCTGGAGTTTATGCCCTGCTGTGGTCTACAGCCTGAGGCTCATTAATAAACTGAGAATAACAATCAACCAGAAGGCAGAGGCAGATCTATAGGAGCTCTGAGTCTTTGCCTGATCTGCTTCTAGATTTAGAACTAGGGAAAGGAGATGTTGGTGCACATCTTGGTCCTTTAAAAATGCACCCAGCCCCAGCAGAGGGAGACACAAACTAGATCACCGAGAGCTCCAAACATGGTACTCAAGGCAAGTCACAAACAGTGTCTGACATTGGCCTAAACCAAAGACCTTCAGAAATGACTAGGAGTTGTAACCAAACTACCTAATATATAGAAACAAACAAAAACAGGCAGCCAAAATGGGAAGACAAAGAAACAAACCCAAAATGAAAGAAAAAGAGAATTCTCGAGAAGAAGAGCTAAATGAAATGGAGATAAGCAATTTATCAGATATAGAGTTCAGAGTAATGATTGTAAGGATGCACAAGAGCATGAAAAATGATATAGAAATGATAAAAAACAGTCAATCAGAAATGAAAGAAGACATAGCAAGAGAAAAAGAACACATTGGAAGGAATAAACAGCAGATTAGAGGAAGCTAAGGATCAAATCAGAAAATTAGAAGACAGGGTAGAAAAAATCACTGAGAACCAAAGGGAAAAAAACAATTAAAAAACAGGACAGTTTAAGGGAGCTGTGGGACAACATGAAACATAACAATAACCACACCATTGGAGTAACAGAAAGAGAAGAGTGAGAGTAAGGAACGGAGAACCTGTATGAAGAAATTATGGCAGAAAACTTCCCTAAATTGGTCAAAAAAAAAGTCACACAGGTTCAGAAGGCACAGAGAGTTTTGAGCAAGAAGAATACAAAGAGTCCCAAACCCAGACACATCATAGTTAAAATGTCAAAAATTCAAGACAAAGAGAGAATCTTAAAGGCAGCAAGAGAAAAGCAATCTGCTACTGACAAAGGAGCTCCCATAAGGCTGTCAGTTGATTTCTCAACAGAAACTTTACAGGTCAGGAGGGTATGGCATGAAGTATTCAAGGTAATGAAAAGCAAGGATCTAAAACCAAGACTACTCTATCCAGCAATGGTATGATTCAGAAAAGATGGTGAAATAAAGAGCTTCCCAGCCAAAAAAAAAAAAAAGGGGGGGGGGGCTAAAGGAGTTTATTACCACCAAACCAGCCTTGAAAGAAATGTTATAGGGACTACTGTAAGAATTAGAAGAAATACAGAGAAATATAAGCATAAAGAACAAAATGGAAATAAGAACCTATCAATAATAACCTTAAATATAAATGGATTAAATGCTCCAATCAAAAGGCAAAGGATAGTTAAATGAATAAGAAAACATGATCAAAATATATGCTGTCTACAAGAGACCCACCTCACAACAAAAGAGTTACACAGGATGAGAGTGAAGGGATGGGAAAAAAATTTCCATGCAAATGGAAACAAAAGAAAAAAAGCTGGGGTAGCAATACTCATTCTGACAAATTAGACTTCAAAATGAAGGCCATAAGAACAGACATATTAGGTCATTACATAATACTAAAGGGATCGATACAACAAGAGGACAAAACACCGGTAAACTTATATGCACCACATATAGGAGCACCTGCACATATAAAAAACAAACAAACAAACAAACAAACAAAAAAACTCTAGGAGAATTTTAAGGGGGGAGATTAACAGCAATACAGTCATACTAAGGGACTTTAAAACCCCACTTACTTCACTGGATAGATCTTCCAGACAAAAAGTCAACACAGAAACAGTGACCTTAAATGACACACTAGATCAGATGGGTTTAATTGACTTTTACAGAGCATTTTACCCAAGAGCTACAGAATATATAGTCTTCTCAAATGCACATAGGACATTCTCAAAGTAGGCCACATGTTAGGACACAAACTAAGTCTGACACATTCAAGAAGATTGAAATCATATCAAGCATCTTCTCAGATCACAGTGACATGAAGCTAGAAATCAACTATAATAAAAACATTCAAACATATATAGGCTGAATAGGATATTATTAAGTAATGAATGGGTCACCAGGGGATCATGGAGGAAATAAAAAACTTCCTGGAAACAAATGAAAATGAACACACAACAACCCTAAATCTATGAGACACAACAAAAGAGTCCTGAGGGGATATTTTATAGCACTGCTGGTCTACCTCAAAAAGCAAGAATGATCTCTAATAAAATATCTAACCCTACAAGTAAAAGGATTAAAAAGATAACAACCATAAAAGCCCAGAATAAGTAGAATAAAGGAAATAATGAAGACGAGAGGTGAAATAAATGACATAGAGATTTTTTAAAAATACAAAAAAATCAATGAAACCAAGAGAGGGTGCTTTGAGAAAATAAACAAGATTGATGAACCATTACCCAGACACATCAAGAAACAGAGAGAAGACATAAATGAATAAAATTAAAAACAACATAGGTGAAGTAACAACTGACTCCACAGAAATACAAAAGATTGTAAGAAAATATTACAAACTATATACCAAGAAATTGGATAACCTTGGTGAAATGGACAAATTCCTAGAAACATAGAGTCTTCAAAAGTTGTATCAGGAAAAATCACAAAATCTGAATACACCACTAACAACTAAAGAAATTGAAGCAGTAATCAAAAAAACTCCAAGCAAGCAAAAGTCGTGGAGCAGACTGCTTCAAAAGGAAATTTTAGTTAACATTCAAAGAATAACTAACACCTACCCTCCTTAAATTATTCCAGAAGTCCAAAAGGAAGAAACACTTTCAAGCTCTTTTTATAAGGCCCGCATTATCTTAATTCCAAAACCGGATAAAGACGCTACAAAGAAAGAATATTACAGGACAATATCCCTAACAAACATAGATACTAAAATCATCAACAACATATTAGCAAATAGGATCCAGCAATATGTTAAGAGGATCTACCATGAACAAGTGTTATTTATACCAGAGATGCAAGACTGATACAGTCTTTGCAAATCAATAAATGTAATACGTCACATAAACAAACTGAAATATAAAAATCATATAATCATATGAATAGATGCAGAAAAAGCATTTAACAAAAGATTCAGTACTTATTTTTGATAAAAAATATCAGCAAATTGATAATAAAGGGATCATACCTCAGCATAATAAAAGTCATATATGACAAACCTACAGCCAACATCATACTCAATGGGCAAAAACTAAAACTGTTTCTCTTAAGAACAGAAACAAGACAGGGATGTCTACTTTCATCATTCTTACTCAACATAGTATGGGCAGTCCTAGCCACAGCCATCAGACAAGAAGAAACAATAAAAGGGATCCAAACTTGACAAGAGGAAGTGAAACTTGCATTATTCATAGATGAAATTATATTGTACATAGAAAACCCTAAAGACTCCACCAAAAACTACTACATTTAATAAATGAATTCAGCAATGTAGCAGGATACAATTTGAACACCCAGGAATCACTGACATTTTTTATACACCAATAATGAATTCCCAGAAAGATAAACTAAAAAAATAATCCCATTGCAACAAAAATTAAGATACTTAGGAATAAAACTAACCAAGTAGGTAAAAGACCTGTACTTGAAAAACTACTGGATGTGGCAAAAGAAATAGAGAAAAATATAAAGTGGAAGAACATACCATGTTCATGGATTGGAAGAATTAACATCATTAAAATGAGCATACTATTCAAAGCAATCTATAGATTCAATGTGATCCCTATTAAAATACCAATGGCATATTAAACAGATCTAGAACAAATACTCCATAATTTATATGGAATCAAAAAGGCCCTGAATAGCCACAGCAATCTGTTGGAGGGATTGTGATCCCTCCAATCTTTGGAGAACAAAGTTGGAGGGATCACAGTACCAGATATCAAATTATACTTCAAAGCTCTGTAATCAAAACAGCCTGGTACTGGCAAAAGAACAGGCATGTAGATCAGTGGAACAGAACAGAGAACTTAGAAAATGACCCAAGTCATTACACTCAATTAATATTTGATAAAGAAGGAAAGAGCATACAATGGAGTAAGACAGCCTCTTCAATAAATGGTGCTGGGAAAATTGGATAGGTACATGGAAAAAAATGAAACTATACCACCAACTTATACCATACAAAAGAATAAACTCAAAATGGGTAAAAGACTTAAATGTAAGTCATGAAACCATAAAAATCTTAAAAGAAAACATAGGCACTAAGATCTCAAACACTTCTTGTAGCAATATGTTTGCTAATATATCTCCTAGGGTAAGGGAAATAAAGGAAAAAATAAACAGATGGGACTACATCAAAATAAAAAGCTTCTGCACAGTAAAAGAAAAATTCAATAAAATGAAAAGGAAGCCCACTGTATAGGAGAACATATTTGCCAATGATACATCTTATAAGGGGTTAATATCCAAAATATATAAGGAACTCATACAACTTAACAAAAGGAAGACAAACAATCCAATTAAAAAACTGGCAAAGGACCTAAATAGACATTTCCCCAAAAAGGACAGATGGTCAAAAAATATATATGAAAAAATGTTCAGTCACTAATCATTAGAGAGATGCAAATTAAAACAGCAATGAGCTATCCCCTCACATCTCCCAGAATGGCTACTGTCAATAAGTCATCTAATGACAAGTGTTGTAGGTGAGGATGTGGAGAAAAGGTAACCCTAGTGCACTGCTGGTGGGATTGCAGAATGGTGCAGCCACTACGGAAAACAGTGTGGAGTTTCCTCAAGTTAAAAATCAAACTGCCATATGACCCAGTGATCTCCCTTATAGAAATATAGTCTAAGAATACTGAATCTCCAATCAGAAAGAATATATGCACCTCTATGTTCAAAGCAGCACTATTTACAATAGCTAGGATCTGGATACAGCTCTAGTGCCCATTAGTAGATAAGTGGGTAAAAAAGCAGTGGTACATTTATACAGTGGAATACTATGCAACTGTATAAAAGGATCCCTTACTCTTTGAGACAGCATAGAAGGACCTGGAGAACATTATGCTGCATGAAATATGCCAGTCAGAGAAAGACAAGTATCACATAATCTCAATCAGACATGGAATCTAATGAACAAAATAAACTGACAAACAAAATAGATCCAGAAACATTGAAGCATGAAACAGACTGATGAATTTCAGAGGGAAGTGGGGGTGGGGGGTGGGAAGAGATTAACCAAAGAACTTATATGCATATATGCATAAACCATGGACAGACAATAGTGAGGTGAAGCTCTGGTGAGGGAGGGGAGCACAGTGGAGGGGGACAATGGGTCAAATAGTGGGGACATCTATAATAATTTCTACAATAAAGATCATTTTTTTAAAAAAGTAAAACCATGGGGAGGGGAAGATGTTGAAGGAGTGCCCCACACACAGGGCAGAGGGACCCAGGGGAGAGGTGAGTCCACTAGGAGGGGTTGGCACCTTCCTAGGAAACAAAGCCTCTAATGGCAGACAGCGCCTTCCTAGCGAAACAAAGCTTCTTGTGGTGGCTGCAACCCGCATCTAATGCTCAGGGTGCCGACCATATGAAGGTCTGTCCCAAAGTGTGTGGCACCCGAGTGGTAAGGGACCAGAGGACTGTGCTGAGCAGCCGCACACGGGGACCCTCTGTTTCCCTGTGGGGCATTGTGTTGAGCCCCAGAAAGCACTGAATCTGCATGGCATGGGGGAGGGGAGGAGCCCTCCCTCCTTGATCTCCCGGTGCCGGGAGGCTGGGATCTGTGACCATCCCTGTGGGGCGCCATGGTGGCGTGTGAAGCCGCCCCAGCTTTGCTGAAACCGGTGGTGTGGGGAGCTGCGTGGAGCTGACTTATGGTCCTCTCCTGCTGGGTGCGTTGGTGCACGGGCGTGGACTCTGCCTGGGTGTTGCTTTGTGCGTTTGCGAGTTTGATCATGGAAATGGCTCCCACCTTCCCGGCGTACACTAGGCAGACAGACCAATGGAGGCTGGGATTGGTGTCTGCACAGTAGATGGTCTGAGAGGCCGGCCTGCTGTGACCATCCAACCAAAGCTAGAAAGGGAGGGGCAGAGCCCGCCTGCCTCTCCTGCAGCCTGGGAATACCACCCCCAACAGGAAAGGGGCGGTTCCTGCTCACTGAGGCCCCAGACACACCCATGGGGCACAGTCCTCTGGGGGAAGGGAGAGCAGATCACAGGAGGACATTACAAGAATAAGATCCTCAGGGACTATTGTTTGGGAACTGAAGGAAATGCTGAAAACCCCTGCTGGGGGATGGGCAGGCAAAGAGCTCACTGGAATGTTCTTTAATTGAACCCATTGAGCCCAGGATGCTGAAACGGCCCATACAGAAAAGGACACAGGCTGAAATCAATCTGAAACTGCTGCAGGCCAGTGCATGGGAAATTAGAACCAGAGGACAGGGTAGGGACTGAGGAGCTGGCAGTGGGGCAGAGACTAACTCCTGTAGAGTGAGTGTCTGACAGTAAAACCTCTAAGTAAGGGGAATGATAGCCTGGGCTACACTAGCCATCTACACCCTAAAGACTCTACAGAAGACTCTAGAGTAAGACCAGGCAACTACAAAGTTGCAAAACAGCTAACAAGAAGAGGTGGTCCACAAAGAACCTCAGATCAACCATCTACCTAAGGACACCAGAGCCAAAGCTAGATGGCTCCTCACATTGGGTGATAGACAAGTACCTCCCAGGAGAACTGAAATCAGCACACAAAACAAAGAGCCACAGACAACACAAGCTGCCCTGAAGAAACCCACCTAATTGACTCTCGTTTTTTCTTCTTTTTTTTTGTTTTGTTTTGGTTTTGATTTTTTTTGTTTGTATTTGTTTCTTTTTTCTTTTTTCATAGAAAGAAGAGGAAGGGGGGAATTTATTTGTTTTTTCTTCTTTTTTAAATTTTATAATATTTTTTAAATTTTTTTAAAAAACATTTTTAAATAAATTTTTTTCTCTTTTTTATAAAAGATTTTTGTCCTCCTTAGCTTGTTTTTAGTTTTGTTTTGTTTATTTGCTTTGTTTTGTTTTATCCTTGCTTCTACTATGAAGACTTTCTTGATATCCCCGCTTAATGACTGGGACTTTATCATTATAACCAAGTTTACTGCTTTCCTCTATAGTTTCCACCAAATCTCTTATTGCACTCCATTCCTGCCTGGGCTATATATCTCTCTCTCCTCTCAATCCATTGGAATAACTTTTTTTCTCTTTCTTTTTTCTTTTTCTCCTTTTCTTTTGTTCTTCTGTTATCCTCCCTTCTGTCTTCCTGTCTTTTTGTTCAATTGTTAGTTTCTCTTATTCTCTTTATTGTATTTTTACTTTCTCATTTTCAACTATTATCCTATTCCTATTATCTACTTAATTTTTTGCTGGCCCTCTTTCTGCTTCTGTTATCTCCCTGTAGCTTCCTTATTTTTTAAATTTTAGTTTATTATTATTTTCACCACTATTAACAACAATATACATCTCTCTCTCTAAGCATTATTTTTCTTTCTCTTTTTTTTAAGCTTTGTGTGTGTGTGTGTGTTCTCCCTTCACTCTCCCAGTTCTATTTTCAGGTGTGTTGTTTTCATTGTGACTGTCAAGATATTTTGTAAGATACCTCCTGTTTCCTGGAAGTTTAGTTGTGTAGTGTCCTGCCTTGCCAGCACCCGTACAACAGCTTACACGATGAGGTTGGGGCTGAGACACACTTAGCCAACCTGAGAGGAGGGTCCTCCCAAGGACTGATCAATGACAATCTAGACCCAACCACAACAGAAGAACATAAAGAAACCACAAAAGGGACACCACAAGAGGGACACGCCTAGAGCAAAGAGTTCAGAAGTATAAGGCAAACACACCTGTGGGCTCCACTGGAACCACAGAACAAAAATCCATCCCACAAGATTGGGAGGCAGCAAATATATCTAATATATAGATACAAACACTAAAACCTACCATAAAGGGGAGACAAAGAAACAACCCCCAAATTAAAGAAAAGGAATCATCGCCAGAAGTCTTTGATGAGATGGAGTTAAGCAAGTTATCAGAAAAAGAGTTCAGAGTGTTGATTATGAAGATGTTCAAGGAACTTAAAGAGAAAAACAAGGCAATAGAGGATAAGATCGAGGTCTTTAGGGAAAGCATGAAAAAGGAGATATATAACATAAACAAAAATCAGACAGAAATAAAGAATGCTGTATCTGTATCAAGAATACACTGGAAGGAATTAACAGAAAGCTCAATGAAGCAGAGGATAGGATAAGTGACTTAGAAGACAAAGTAGAAAAAATGACTCAATCAGAGCAGCAAGAAAAAAGAAATGATGACAGTCTAAAGGAGCTTTGGGACAACATGAAGCAAAACAACATTCACATTATAGGAATGCCAGAGGGGGAGGAAAGAAAGCAAGGGGTAGAGAACATGGTAGAGGAAATAATGATACAAAACTTCCCTAGGCTAACGAAGGAGAAAGCCACACAAGTTCAGGAAGCACAGAGGGTTCCAAACAAGAGGGACCCAAAGAGACCCACTCCAAGACACATCATAATTAAAATGGCAAATGTCAAGGGCAAAAAGAAAATATTAAGGGTTGCAAGAGACAGACAAGCAGTGACCTAAAAGGGAACCCCCATAAGGCTGACAGCTGATTTCTCAACAGAAACTCTTTAGGCCAGAAGGGAGTGGCACGAAGTTCTCAAAGTAATGAAAAGCAAGAACATGACCAAGATTGTTTTATCCAGCAAGGCTATCATTTAAAAATTGAAGGTGATATAAAGAGCTTTCCAAACAAACAAACAAACAAAAAAGGCTAAAGGAGTTCAGTACCACAAAACTAGCATTGCAAGAAATGCTAAAAGGACTGCTTTTAAAAAAAGAAGGAATAGTGAGAGAAAGGTACATCATAATAAAGGAGAAAAATGGCATTGAATAAGTTTATATCAATTGTAACCTTAAATGTAAATGTAATAAATGGCCCAATCAAAAGACATAGGATAACTGAATGGATAAGAAAACAGGACCCAAATATATGCTGTCTACAAGAGACCCACCTGAGAGCAAAAGACTCACACATGCTAAAAGTGAAGGAATGGAGTAAAATATTCCATGCAAGTGGAAAGGAAAAGAAAGCTGGAGTAGCAATTCTTATTTCTGACAAAATGAACTTCAAAATAAAGACCATAACAAGAGACAAAGATGGTCACTAAAGGGATCAATCCAACAGGAAGAAATAACCCTTATAACATTTATGCACCCAATATAGGTGCACCTAAATATATAAAAAATGTCTTGAGGGACTTTAAAGGGGAGATTGACATCAACATAATCATAGTGGAAGACTTTAACACCCCACTGTCAGCATTGGACCAATCATCAAGACAAAAAAATCAACAGGGAAACATAGACCTTAAATGATTCACTAGACCTAATGGATTTAATTTACATTTACAGAACATTTCACCCCAAAGCAGCAGAATACACATTCTTCTCAAGGGCACATGGGACATTCTCAAAAATAGATCACATGTTAGGGCACAAGGCAAGTCTCTACAAATATAAGAAGATTGAAATCACATCAAGTATCTTCTCTGATCACAATGCCATGAAACTAGAAATCAACCACTACAAAAAAAAACTCAAAAATATTCAAACACATGGAGGCTAAATACCATGTTATTAAACAATGAGTGGGTTACCAATGAGATCAAAGAAGAAATCAAACACTTCATGGAGTAATGAAAATGAACAGAAAACAAAGCTAAATCTATGGGACACAGCGAAAGCAGTCCTGACAGGAAGATTCATAGCATTACAGGCCTATCTCAAAAAACAAGAAAAAGATCTAATGAACCATCTAACACAACAACTAAAAGAACTAGAATGAGAACAGCAAGAAAAGTCCCAAGGAAGTAGAAGGAAGGAAATAACAAAAATCAGAGCAGAGATTAATGACATAGAGACTAAAAAAAAAATACAAAAAAATCAATGAAACCAAGAGCTGGTTCTTTAAAAAGATAAATAAGATTGATGCACCTTGAGCCAGACTCACTAAGAAACAAAGAGAGAGGACCCAAATAAATAAAATCAGAAATGAAAGAGGTGATATAACAACTGACCCAACAGAAATACAAAGGATTGTAAGAAAATACTATGAGCAACTATATGCCAACAAATTGGACAACATAAAGAAAATGGACAAATTCCTCAAAGCATACAACCTTCCAAAGCTGAATCCAGAAGAGGCAGAAAACCTGAATAGGCTGATAACAACTAATGAAAGTGAAGCAGTAATCAAAAAGCTCCCAGCAAACAAAAGTCCAGGACCAGACGGATTTACAGGAGAATTTTACCAAACATTCAAAGAATTAACACCTATTCTATTCAAACTATTCCAGAAAATTCAAGAGGAGGGAAAACTCCCAAACTCTTTTTATGAGGCCAGCATCATCTTAATCCCAAAACCAAATAAAGACACTAGAAAAAAAGAAAATTACAGGCCAATATCCCTGATGAACATAATGCTAAAATACTCACTAAAATACTAGCAAACCTGATCCAGCAATACATTAATAAGATCATACATCATAACCAAGTGGGATATATTCTGGGGATGCAAGGCTGGTACAACATCTGCAAATCAATAAATGTGATACATCACATAAACAAAATGAAGGACAAAAATCATATCATATCAATAGATGCAGAAAAAGCATTCAACAAAATCCAGCACCCATTTCTGATAAAAACTCTCAGCAAAGTGGGAATAGAGGGATCATACCTCAACATAATAAAGGCCATATATGGCAGACCTACAGCAAACATCATACTCAATGGGCAAAAACTAAAACCATTTCATTAAAAGCTGGAAAAAGACAGGGATGTCCACTTTCACCACTCTTATTCAACATAGTACTGGAAGTCCTAGCCATAGCCATCAGACAGGAAGAAAACATAAAAGGTATCCAAGTTGGAAAGGATGAAGTAAAATTGTCATTATTTGCGGATGACATGATATTCTACATAGAAAGCCCTAAAGGCTCCATCAAAGTGATACTAGATTTGATAAACAAATTTGGCAAGGTAGCTGGATACAAAATCAACATCCGGAAATCGATGGCATTTTTATACATCACCAGTGAACTTTCAGAGAGAGAAACTACAAAAACAATACCATTTACCATTGCAACTAAAAAAATAAGATACTTAGGAATAAACTTTACCAAGGATGTAAAAGACCTGTACTCGGAAAACTACGTGACACTGAGAAAAGAAATAGAGGAAGATTTAAACAAGTGGACGAATATACCATGCTCATGGATTGGAAAAATTAATATCATTAAAATGTCCATACTATCCAAAGCAATTCATAAATTCAATGAAATTCCTATTAAAATACCAACAGTATATTTCACAGACCAAGAACAAACATTTTAAAAATTTATATGGAACCAAAAAAGACCCTGGATAGTTGCAGCTATCTTGAGAAAAAAGAACAGAGTGGGAGGGATCACATTACCAGACTTCAAACTGTATTACAAAGCCATTGTAATCAAAATGGTCTGGTATTGGTACAACAACAGGCATATAGATCAATGGAACAGAACAGAGACCCCAGAAATTGACCCACACCATTATGGTCAGTTAATATTTGACAAAGGAAGCAAGAGCATACAATGAAGTAAAGACAGTCTCTTCAATAAGTGGTGCTGGGAAAATTGTACAGATATATGCAAAAAAAATGAAACTAGACCGCCAACTTTCACCATACACAAAAACAAACTCAAAATGGATAAAAGATTTAGATGTAAGTCACGAAACCATAAACATCCTCAAAGAAAACACAGGCAGTAAAATCAAAGACATTCCACGTAGTGGAATTTTCACTGATACATCTCCTAGGGCAAGAAAAACAAAAGAAAAAATAAACATATGGGACTACATCAAACTAAAAAGTTTCTCCACAGCAAAAGAAAACAGCCTCAACATACAAAGGAACCCCAGAGTCTGGGAAAACATATCTGCCAAGGATGTATCTGATAAGGGGTTAATTTCTAAAGTGTACAAAGAACTCATACTACTTAGCAAGAGGAAGAGAAACAACCCAATTAAGAAATGGGCAAAGGACCTGAATAGACACTTCTCCAAAGAGGACATACAGATGGCCAAGAGACATATGAGAAAATGCTCAATGTTGCTAATCATCAGAGAGATGCAAATTAAAAGCACAATGAGGTATCACTTCACACCTGTCAGAATGGCTACCATCAATATATCAACAAACAACATGTGCTGTCGAGGATGTGGAGAAAAGGGAGCCCTAGTACACTGCTATTGGGAATGAAGACTGGTGCAACCACTATGGAAAACAGTATGGAGGTTCCTCAAAAAATTTAAAATTGAGCTGCCTTTTGACCCAGTAATTCCACTCCTAGGAATGTATCCTAAGAATCCTGAAACCCTAATCAGAAAGAATATATGTACCCCGATGTTCATAGCGGCACAGTTTACAATAGCTAAGATCTGGAAACAGCCCAAGTGCCCATCAGTAGATGAGTGGATAAAAAAGCTGTGGGACATTTACACCATGGAATACTACACAGCTGTAAAGAAGAAGAATCTCATACCCTTTGGGACAGTATGGAAGGACCTAGAGAAAATTATACTAAGTGAAATAAGCCAGGCAGAGAAAGACAAACATCACATGATCTCGCTTATACGTGGAATCTAAAGAACTTAATAAACTGATGAGCAAAATAGATTCAATGACACGGAAGCATATGTCAGACTGATGAATGTCAGAGGGATGGAGGAGGGCGGGTGGGTGGAGGGGGAAAGAGTAACCAAAGAATTTATATGCATATATGCACAACCCAAAGACACGGACAATGGTGGGGAGAGGGACTTGGGAGGAGGGTGGGATGGGGTGGAATGGGTCATTGGGGAGAAAAGGGGGCATCTGTAATATTTTAAACAAAAATAAAATTTAAAAATTTTTAAAAAATTTCTATTCCTATACTATTCGTAACCTAAAAAAGTAAAACCATGAAGGGGTGAAAACTTTAGTAGTAGGACAGAAGACAGCAGAATAACTACTTAGTATAGTAAGACACAATGAGTTTCTGTGTAACATCACCCTTAATTTAGCATTTATAGTTTTAATGTCATAACTAGTATTAATTTTCTGAGAGGAAGTTCAGTTTCATTTAAATTGGCCAATCAAAAAATAAAAATATATTTCCGTAGAAAACAAAAAGAAATAAAATACTCCTTAAATTATCCATGTATAACATAGTTTGATGGAGGCTGATGACTAATCCCAATCCCTGATCATTAGCATCTATTGCCACCACAGCTTCACATGTTAACCACCTTCAGATATCTTTCCAGATTAGTCACAGACAAAAATTAAGTTCACAGCAAGCTTGTTTTCAAGAAAAAGATACTTCCATTTTTATAGCTATTATGCAAAATGTGAACTAACTCAAAGTACATGCCTATTACATTTTTCTTCACCTTTAAAATTTTATTTATTTTTATTTTATTTATAACAATTGCTTTAGTTTTCAGCAAATACTTTAAATTTTGTTAGATGTAATTATTAATAGCATTGTTCTTTGAACAGAAAATAACACAGAATAGAATGTCTATTAATTATCAGATTGGAATGATCATTTCAGAAGCCCGTTTAGAATATTTCATTAGCATATAAAAGAAAATAAATGGAAATTTTAAGGGTATTTTACAGTAATCCAAAATGAAATTGTCATAAAATTTTCTTTTGAAGACAGAAATACATGTTCTTTTTCAAGACCTCCATAAATATTAGTATACAGATATCAAGTTGCATATAAGATCAAGTGACCTTCCAGAACAGCGCAGGTGATAGTGCCAGGCCTTACTTGTATCTCCAGTATTACCCTACCTCCCCATCACAAGATCTGGGTTGTTAGTGTTATATGCTGAAACTGTGAGATTATGGAATATTGGCTATAAATGAGGTATTTCTAATTTTGTTAAGAATGTCAGTTTTTGAATGACACTGAAATCTTTCCCAACTTATTTCTTCTGGTGCCCAGCTAGCTATAACATCAATCAAAATGTCAAAGAATTCAAATGAGTATTTGTCATTCATATATTAACTAAGAACCACAAAGGAAATACTTATCCAAATTAGCAAAACACTTTTAATAGCACTATATGTCTTATATAAATCTGACAGTTTCATGATGAATATCACCAAAATGAAAAGACCTCTAGGGCAGTGGCAAAGGTTAGCACATTAATAAATGCATTTTGATGCTTTTATTTTTCATTTACCAAGGAGTTCATAAAATTTTAATTATTATTAAGTAAACATATAAGTGTAGATACACATGCACCTGTAAGAAATAATACAAAACATTCTATGTACTCTTTGCCCAGTTTCAACCAATAACATCTGGTAAAACTATAGCATAATATGATAACCAGGATATTGAAATCTTATTCAGATTTTTAGTGTTCAACTGCTATGTGTACATGTATTAAGTTCTTTACAATTTTATGATGTGTAGTTTTGTGTATCCACCACTACAGACAAAATGCACAACAGTTTCATAACAAAGATTACTTCTGTTGCTTTTCCACCACTAACCTATCTTCCATTTCCATATTTTTACCACTTCAAGAATGTTATATTGCCCTGGCTGGGTATCTCAGTTATTTAGAGTGTCGTCCCGATATGCCAAGGTTGTGGATTTGATCTCCAGTCAGGGCACATACAAGAAGCAACCAATAAATGCAAAAATAAAATGGAATAACAAATCAATGTTTCTCTCTTTCTCCATTCCTCTCTCTCTCTCTTAAATCAATAAATGAAAAAAAAAATTTCTTTTAAAGAATGGTATATAAAAAGAATCATGTAATATGTGTAACCTTTTGGCATTGGCTTTTTGACTCAGCATAATTCCCTTGAGCTTGATCCCAGTTGTTGCACTTCAGTATTTCTTTCTTTTTCTTTTTTTTTTTTTTTTTTTACCTGAGTAGTATTTCTCTGGGGTAAATGCTCAAAGTGCAGTTGCTGGTGTTCTAAATAACTCTACTTGGAGCAATGAGTTATAGGGCCCTAATGTTCTGCTTCAGTTATTTTTGAAAACACAATAGAAATATTTCAGATTCATTCTCTAGTTGATTACGCATCTAAGGATTTTTTTCCCCCCTAGGGGTCTTGATGACTAAATCAGCACTTTCTCTGCTATATTAGTTTTTCAGCTGCTGTGTAACAAATCACCACAAACTTAACAGGTTCTTCACGTTAGGAGTATGGACACAGTGTGGCTTTCAAGATGCTGCAAGCAAGATGTCAGCCAGGCTATATTCTCATTTGGAACTTGAGGCCTCTTCCAAGGTCATGTGGATGTTGACAGAACACAGTTCCTTGTGATTTTAAGACTGAGGCCCTCAGCTCCCAGAGGCTGGCTGTAGATGACTGCCATGTGGCCCTGCCCATAGGCAGTGAACATTGCAGCCATTTGCTTCTTCAAGGCCAGCAGAGGAGCTCTCCAGTCTCTGAGACAGAGATGATGTAATGTAACGTAATTATGAGAGTGACATCCCTTCACTTTTGCCATATTCTGTTAGTTAGAAGCAAGTCACGGATTCTAAGTGAATTCAGTGAGAGGGAATTATACAAGGGCATGACTCGTTAGAGATCAAGTCTTGGGATGTGTCTACCACACCTACTGATGTTTAATTCTGAAAGAAAAGAAGCCCTTTCCTTTTGAATACTCCCCCCCCCCCATAAAACAAGAATGTGAAGTGCACCAGACAATACAGTTATTTTAAAGATAGAGCTGCTCAGTTCTCTTCCAGACTTGCAGATTTTGTAAAAAGCAATGGGTGGGACATAATCAAGAAACCAATACAAATACTTGGGGGCTTGCTGATGATACATGAAGTGACTCCCCTGGATCAGCATCAAGTAAAAAAATGACAAGGTTTTCACTTAATGTTTGCCTAGAGAACACAATTATGGTTCAGTGTCCATTTTGAAGGAAAGGAAAATGACTTTTTACAGGATTAAGGATTCTGTTTGCTCAGTACTTCCATAAACTCTCAGGGATATTTCTGTTTCATCCTCTAAACCATTCCCTCTGATCCCAGTTCTTCTACAATATCTTTGTCTCTCTCTCTCTTGCTTTCTCTTTCTCTAAAATCTCAAAACAAATGCAAGTTGCTTTTTCTTCCCTCCTCCTTCAAAACTCCCAGAATCTAATGCTAGATTCTGACATTTGACAGTAGAGATGTCATTTAATGAAAATTCTTTTTTTTTTTTTAATCTTCACCCGAGGATATTTTTTCCATTGTTTTTCAGAGAGAATGGAAGGAAGAGAGAGACACACACACACACATCGACTGATTGCCTCCCACACGAACCTCAACCAGGGCTGGGGATTGAGCCTGCAATGGAGGTAAGTGCCCTTGGCTGGAATCGAATCCAGGACCCTTCAGTCCGCAGGCTGACACTCTAACCACTGAGCAACTGGCCAGGGCTGAAAATTCTTATTACATGGATAGGACAAAAGAATGCAAATCATGTAAGGGTAACTGAACCTTCTCCCTCTCTCTGAAAAGGAAAAATAATCTGATGATATCATGCAGTAACAATTCTTCCTGAGAATGCCCCCATGATCTTTCATCCGGTTCCTTCACCTTTAGATTTCATTTATAAAGGTTCCAGTGCCATTCTTTTCAGCCACCCATTCCCACAGTTTCAACTATATGTGTAGATACCCTTCCAGTGAAATGATCCAGAATGAATATTCACAATGATTTCTATCATTTTCAAGACCTCTCCATATATGTGTGTTACTGATACTGCAAAAAAGCAACATATTCCAAGAAGCTTCTCCCTTCTTCCTTTAATTTGCTCTTTTCCCTGTCATCCAAATTAGTAAAACCAATATCCTTCTTACTGAAATTCTGTCATCTTCATTTCTTCCCTCTCTTCTGAGAATGTTTCCTACCATCTCAACGCTGTGGTATTGTTCACAAGCACCCTGGGCTTCCCACCCTCTGTCCTGCTGCCTCGGCTCCTGCCCCCCCCGTCCTCATCCCCTGCCGTGCTGTTTATCCTGTTCCCTTTCTCATCAACTCTACATACTGCTCCCAACGTGATCTTTTTAAAACACTTCATGTCATGGCATGACCCTGATGAAAAGTAGTCTATAGCTCTCTAAAGCATAGAAAATAAAGTCCATACTCCTTGGGAAGGCATAAAAACTTCAGATTAAGATTCCAAATTATACTCCCAGCATTATCTTCTATGATAATTGCCCTCCCACACTGTTACCCAGTCACAGTCATTTACTCACTAATCTTTAACGAACTTCATCTAATTTTCCCTTCCCATGCCTTACATCAGGAGTGGGGAAGCTTTTTTGTGCCAAGGGCCATTGGGATATTTATAACATCATTCACAGGCCACACAAAATTATCAGCTTAAAAATTAGCTATGAAAAAAGCTCCTCGATTTATTGAATTTCGAGTCCTGCCTGTGGTCGCCTTGGCAGGGCCAGGCAAAATGATTTTGTGGGCCATATTTGGCCAGAGGGCCAGATGTTCCCCACCCTTGCCTTACATGCTTATCTCAGCCTGGAATTCCCTATATTTTTATTCTTAGATATCATAGTCTTCTCATCTTTTATCAGTTATCTCAATAACTATATGCCCTCATGAAACTTTCCAGGTTTCCTCATCTATATCCTGATTCTTAGAACAGGTATAAAGCAGTAGATCACTGCCATGCTGGTCCATATAAAATATATATAATAAGGTGATCTCTTGCTTTCTATATTACATCAAGAAGTCTCTGAATATATAAAGGTTATTTTTCAGAAACTTACCTAAGAAATAATTTTTTTAAATTCATCCATTCAGAAAACATTCATTAACCTTTTAATTGTGTCCCAGGAGCTACTTAGGTATTGAAGAGACAAATATATGAATGCCAATGATAAAAGTCTCAGGATCTAATAGGAAAAACAGTTATATAAATAAATTATTATACAATGGAATACTTAGATATTAAGTAAATCAAATAAGTAGGGTAAATTATTCTGATAAGAGGTAAAAGAAAAGTGAGGTAAGAGAAGGCTTTACTGAAGAAATGACATTTAAGTTGGGCTTAGAATGCTATATATAACATTTTTGAGCATTATTACATACCAGACACTTTGCATGTATTTCTTTCATGTGATCTTCATAACAATCATAGAAAGTTGATATTATTCCATTTTATAGATGAGAGAAAAAATGAGTCTCAGAGAGGTCAGGCAACATAGCCCAACCCACATAGTTAATAAGTAGAGGAGTTAGGATCAACACCCAGGTCTGACTTAGTTCAGTCCAGGCATTGACCACTGTTTCAATCAGAGCTCTAATCGACAACAACCTAGATGTCAATTGTCCCCAGTTTAGCCCTCCCACAAATTTAAATGTTGATCTTACCACTAGAAGTTTCCTCACAAAAAAATACATTGAAACACAAGCAACTGGTGGCAACATAATGCCTACTGAGATCATGTGTCAGTCCAAGGACTTCAAGGGCTCCACCTCCTTTCTACCTATCATCATGAGGCTTCTTTTTCTCCTTTCATCCTTCTCTCCCCTCCTCTGTCTCTTCCTCCTCTTTCTTCTTCAGCTAACACAATCTTCTTTTTTTTTTTCATCCTCACCCAAGGATAATTTTTCCATTGATTTTTTTTTTTTCTTAGAGAGAGTGGAAGGGAGGGCGGAGGGGGGAGGAAGAGAGAAACATCGATGTGAGAGATAGACATTAACTGGTTGCCTCTTGCACATGTCCCGACCAGACCAGGGATCAAATCTGCAACCGAGTTATGTGCCTTGACCGGGAATTCAACCATGCTCCTTTGGTCCGAAGGCCGATGCTCTAATCACTGAGCAAAACTGGCCAGGATCACAATATTCTTTATTTGCCTTTTAAAGTTTAATTTAGCTGTATAATGAACAAACATGTTTTGCCTATGACCTCAATTCCTGACAACTTCACATTGTCACAGACTGTGCATATACAAGGTAAGAAGGAATTTATGCTCTAAATAAATTGGCCCACAATAGAAATTCAAATCTACCTCCCAAATTAGTTCACTTGGAAATGGTAAAATTGAAATTGAATAAACCACAAAATAGTTACAATTCACAAACATTATTTATGTTTGAATGTGGAAATAAATTTGGATCCAGTAATTGACATCCCTACCACAGTGCTGTGAACTACACCAGCCATAGAGAATAAGGGAAGAAAGAATAGACAATGATTAAATTGTGGAACTGTGGAATAGAAATTTCAGAAAGATATATCAATACTGCAATGTTATTGAAATTTATAAAATGGAGCTTAAATTTTAAAAGTTCATCTTTATGGTTTCTTCCTTTACAATATACTGTTCCTTCCATATCACCTATCTTGTTTGAAATGCTTTTTCTTTTCCTAATCATACCCTATATGGCAATCCATTAACAGGATCTTTTACATACACCTTCTTCTAATTGAGGTAAAATTAACATAAATTGCATACATCTTAGGTATTCCATTTTGGTAACTTTTGACTATTGTATATATCTCTATATCAAACACCTCCTCAAAATATAAAATGTTTACATCCTAAAAAGTTCTCTTATACCGTTCTCCAGTCAATCCCTATACCCACTCCCATCCCCAGGAAACATTTTATTATTTGTCACTATAAATTAATAGTTGTGATGTTCTTGGATCTCATATAAATGGGAATCATACAACATTTATTACTTGGATCTGCCTTTGTTTAACATAATGTTTTTGAGATCCACTCATGTTACTATGTGTTTCAGTAATTCACTTCTTTTTATTACTGGGTAGTATTTCATTGTGTGAAGAAGCCGAATTTTTTTTATCCGTTCTCCTACTGATGAACATTCAGGTTGTTTCCAATTTTTGGTTATTATGAATAAAATCGCTATAAATATTCTTGTACAATTCTTTTTATGAAAATATATATTTATTCTCTTAGGTAAATACATAAGATTGTAATCACTAAGTCCATAGACATAGTTTGGTTTTTTTTTTTTGCTGTACATTTTACACAGCACCAGTTTCTCCTCATCTGCACCAACATTTGGTCTTTTGTTTATGTTAGCGATTCTGTGTGTGTAATGGTTTCTTATGTGGTTTTAATTTGCATTCCCCGATTACTATATTTTTTTTTTTTTCTGTATTTAGGAGTCTTTTGTGTTCAACTGTTTTGCCCATTTTTATTTATTTATTTTAATATGTTTTCTTTTTTTTAGACAGGGAGCAATGGAGAAAGAGAGAGAGAAACATCAAGTGAGAGAGAAACATTAATTGGTTGCCTCCCGTATGCACCCTGAATGGGAATCAAATCCCCCGCTTGGGTATGTACCCTGACAGGGAATCAAACTGAAGACCTTTCTGTGAATGGGACACAATCAACCAACTGAGCCACACTGGCCAGGGCATAGCATTTTGCTCAGTTTTAAAATTGGATTGTTCATCTTTTTTGGCCTTTTGTAATAGTTTATCATATATTCTAGATGTAAATTCTTTATCAGATATATGTGTCTTGAAAATATTTTCTCAGTCTATGGGTTTCCTATTCATTTTTATAATAACATCTTTAGAAGACAGAAATATTTAATTCTGATTAATATAATTTATCAAATTTTTAAAATATGCTTAATGTATTTTGTTTCCAATCCAAGTAATTTCTTCTTATCCCAAGTTGCAAAAATATTCCTCTATAGTTTCTTCTAGCAGTTTTATGATCTTCTAGAGGTTTATGTTTAGGTTTTTCTTAATTTTTATATATGTAGTTCAACTGAAATTGAACCCCCCCAACCCACACACACACACTCCATGCACATGTCCAGCGACATTTATTGAAAGGACTTTTCTTTCACCATTAACGGGGGACCTGGGTTTAAAAAATTAATTGAATACATATGTAGTTCTAGTTGTAGATTTTTTTGTTATATTGGTCTATTTGTCTATATTCTTAGCCTAGTTTTGTACTATCTTGATTGCTTTATCTATATAGTAAGTCATGCAATCAGATAGTATAAGTCCTTCAACTATGTTAGGCCTTTTTCCACAATTGTTTTGGTATTTTTGTTTAAACCTTAAAAATCTCATTTTAAGGTGGGGGACTGGGTGGAGGTGGGCAAAATGGGGGATATGGGAAAAATCTGCAATAGTGTCAACAATAAAAAATTTAATTTTTTAAAAAATATATATGTTTATTGATTTCAGAGAGAGGAAAGGAGAGGGAGAGAGAGATGGAAACATCAATGATGAGAGAGTCATTGATGAACTGCTTCTCGCATGCCCCGGACTGGGCATCAAGCCCGCAACCCAGGCATGTGCCCTGACCGGGAATCCAACCCTGATGGCCCGGACCCTCGGTAGACGCTCAACCGTTGTGCCACGCTCGGCGAGGCTTAATTTATTTTTTAAATCTCATTTTATACTTCTCAAAAGAAGACTACTAAGATTCTGCTAGAAATCGCATTGAATCTATAAAACAGTATTAGGGAGAAAATACCTTAATACGGAGTCATCCAATTCATAAACATGGTATAGCTTTCCATTTATTTAGTACTTGTTTAATTTTTCCCAGCACTGTTTTGTAGTGTACAGTACAGAGGCCTTACACATCTGCCAATAAATATATTCCTAGGCACTTAATGGTTTTTCAATGATATTGTAAATGTTATTTAAATTTAATTTTCAAATTGTTCATTATTCATAAATAAAAATGAAGTTGGTTTAATTCACTCTGAATCTGGGGCTTTTCTGGTTCTGTCATACTAGCCTGCATACAGCTATTATAATTTGTTAAAATTAGTATGATTTCTCTTACCCTGTGTATAGCATATCTCTCCTTTTCCTCCTCCTTCTGTCTTGGTCTCTAATGAAGAACTTGTTACCATCTGAAGTTCAATTTATTTAGATGTCTTTATTTCCTTGGTTGTTAATGGGTTTTTTAAATTATAATTATACAGCTTATCCAGATTGTTTTAGTGTTTTAGGGTGACGGCAAAAGCCTCTTGCAGCTTTCTTCATCTGAGCAAGAAGTCTATCATCAGGCTCCTTTTTTTATGGTCCATTTTATTCTTTTATTTTTTTGTTAAATTTATTGGGGTAATATTTGTTAATTAGGTAAGTTTCAAGTGTACAGATAATAAAATATCTGTATATTGCATTTTGTGCTCACTACTCAAAGTTAGTCTCCTTCCATCACCGAACATCTGGCACCCTTTACCCTCTTAATCCCCCCACCCCCACCCTTCTTCCTCTCTGGTAACCAATATACTCTTGTCTGTGTCTATGAAGGGTTTTTTTTGTTAAGTTTGTTTGTTACTTTCTGTTTTATATCCCACATATGACCTCAATCATATAGTTCTTGTCCTTTTCCATCTGACTTCTTTCACTTAGCATAATAGTCTCAAGATCCATCCATGTTGTCACAAATGGAAGTACTCATCTTTTGTTATGGCTGAGCAACATGGAGTTTCTTCAACTATATCCCTCACCCACATCCCCAGATGTCTTGTGAAAAACAGAGGAAAACAATAAGACTCTGAAATTATCAGCCTTTTATCCATAAGATGCTGATAATATATGAATAGAGATTATTTAAATTACTGAATCCCTTTAAGTATATAAGAAAAAATTAAAAATATTCCTCATTACAAAGGACAGCAAATCCAGTAATTAAAGAAAAAAATAAACTGCCCGGCCGGGCGTGGCTCAGCGTTGAGCATAGACCTAGGATCCAGGCGATTGGGGTTCAATCCCCGGTCAGGGCACATGCCAGGGTTGTGGGCTCAATACCCAGTCAGGGGCGTGCAGGAGGCAGCCGATCAATGACTCTCTTATCATTGATGTTTCTATCTCTCTATCCCTTTCCTTTCCTCTCTCTGAAATCAATAAAGATATATTTTTAAAATATATATATTATGTCCAAAGGATATCTGCACACCCATGTTCAAAACAGCATTATTTACAATATCCAAAACATAAAAATAATCTGTCTATTGATGGAAGAATGGATAAAAATATACGTTTTATATATATATATATATACACATATATACATATATATATATAATGGGTATTATCCAGTCATAAAAAGAAGGCAATCCTACCATTTGCAACACCAGGGATGGATTTGAGACCATTATGGTAAGTGAAATAAGTTAGACAAAGACAAAAACAGTATGATCTCACTTATATGTATAATAAAATTTTAAAAACAGAAAAATAGGCAAGGATAGGGCAATTGGATGAAGGTGGTCAAAAGGTCCAACTTCCATATGTAAAATAAATAAGTACTGGGAATATAATGTACATGAGTTATAGTGAACACTGGTGTATGATATCTTTGGAAGTTATTAAGAGAGTAGATCCTAAGAGTTCTCATCACGAGGGAAAAAATGTATTTTTCTTTTGTATGTACAGGGTATCCCAAAAAGATATATGCACACTTTAACAGCTAATAGCTCAATTTTGAAAATGAAATGTATTTTAATAAGCACTGCCTTTATAATTACTCAAAGTTTATATATACATTTTTTGGGAACACCCTTTATTTGATGTGATGGATGTTAACTAAACGTATTGTGGTTTTTGTTTAAACCTTTTCTAAATTACATTTCTAAATATGTAATCATTTTATAACATGTAAGTCAAGGCATTATGTTGAAAACCTTAAACTTATACAGTGCTATATGGAAATTATATCTCAATAAACCTTGAAAAAAAATTAAAAAATAAAAACTATTACTGTGCACATTGAGTGAAATGGAAACAAATTTGTGTCCCTGCTATACTATCAATTCACATATTGAAAAAATGCTACTATTTAAAACACTGATGAAGCTATATAACATAGAAGTTAGGAGAATAGGCTCTCTAACTAGATCACCTGCCTACAGATCCTGGCTCCTTTGCTTCTTAACTGGATGACCTTGGATAATTTGCTTAACTATGCTTCAGTTTTCTCATCTTTAAAATAGAAGTCAAATAGGTATTACTCAAGTTTACATATGTGAGGCTCTCAGAAAAGTTTCTCGTGCACATTAAGTATTCAACAAATGCTATCATGATGTTAATTATGATTTAAAAGGAGCTTTAGAGTTATTATCATCATCTTTATTACCTTCAGACAAAGAGCCAGGTTGGAAGCATGACAGACTATAAAAGATAACATGAAGTGAACTGTGAAAGACCAGCTGAAAAGGCTTAACTGGCCTGTCCTGATTATTATTACATTCCACAGAGAAGTTAGTTCCTCTGATTACTCAATATAGCAGTACCTGAAGCCTTCTTTTGACTATTATCTCCACCCAGATGTAGGTAAGAACTCACAAGAAAAGTAGATAAGAATGTCTTATCTGCACCTGTCCCTATCTCATTATTTCTGAAGTTTAACTAAGAAATAGGACCAAAGATGTTTCAAATCTGTAAATGATATCAGAGCATTTGCACTATAATAAATTTGATTCTAGAATTTAAATAGGCTACCAGAACACTGCCACATCTTGTAACTCAGAACAATGGCAAAGCCATCAGAATCATATCCACTACCTGGCTTTTATTATTAGTTTTATCTCCTGAGGGAAAACAAAAGCCACAAGGTTAAAAGGTGCAAATACTACTCTCACTACATTCTCTCTCTAAAACTGCTATTGCAGGGAAAAGTTGGTAATAAAACATAAAGAGAATCTTCTAAAAGAATATGGACTCCTTGTAGCCTAAAAGGTAATATAACTTTAAAATTAAAAGGTATCAATCCAAGCATGAATAAAATTGTTCAATATTAGTGTACCAGTTTTTTGACATTCCCAGCATTTTTAAAGTAATTTAAGACAAGGTTTGCTGATTGTGGCTTTTGGCAAAAAATAAGAACCATTCTTTTTTTTTTTTTTTTTTTTTTTAATATATCTTTATTGATTTCAGAGAGAAGAAAGGAGAGGGAGAGAGAGAGATAGAAACATCAATGATGAGAGAGTCATTGATGGGCTGCAGCCCGCAACCCGGGCATGTGCCCCGGCCAGGAATCGAACCCCGATCGCCTGGATTCTAGGTGGATGCTCAACCGCTGAGCCACTCCCGGCTGGGCAAGAACCATTCTTAACAACACATTATTTCATAAAAAAGCAAAGAACAGCCTAGTCTTTGTGGCTCAGTGGATTGAGTGTCATCCCATGCATCCAGAGGTCACGGGTTCAACTCCTGGTCAGGGTACATGCCTGGTTTTAGTGGGGGGCATGCAGGAGGCTGCTAATTGATGTTTCCCTCTCATCTATGTTTCTCTCTCTTTCCCTCTCCCTTATCCTTTCCCTAAAATCAATAAATATATATATATTTAAAAGCAAAGAACAGCTTCTGAAGAGTTGAACCTCATTCCAAAAAATTAGGTGAGTGTTGCATGATCTTAGCAAGATCCCAACCCTCATGGTTACATATCACCATTTGCTTTAGGGCCTCAGGACTAACCTTGTTCCTTCCCTTAGTCTCTGTTTACATCAGTCAACTAACAGATTTTCAGTTTTGGTAATAGATTAACCTTAGGTATTTCATTAATATACTGATTTATTTCAGTTTCTGGAGGCAAAATATAATCTGTTCACCAACAGTCCTGAAGAATACTCAAAGGAGCAGCGGTGGATATTAGGGTAAGGATTTCAAAAAGATGTAAGCAAAGCTGTCCTGAGAAACTGCTGTTTTTCTTTCCTGAGTGTGAGAGCCTTCCCAATTTTGACTATATGCTTAACGGTTAAGTCCAATGGGTTAAAAAAATAAAGGGTAGGGGATTAAGGGATGTTAATGAGATGCAATACTTCCTTCCTAGCTACTGTTTTCTTCTTATTAAGAAAGCTTAATTAGTATAACTCTGATCCTCTTTACCCTTATACTTTTCTAATGATGGGTAAGTCGAATGACTTATCTGATTGACGGACTTGGGGAAAGTAGTTGGGAACACTTGCCACAATCCAACCCCTTTTTCATGTTAGGAGAGAGCCTACCCATATAGAATCATTTCATAGCAAATGATGAGCAGAGGCTAACCTGTGCCAAGGGTAAGCCTGCCCTGGTCTACCTCTGCCTCAAACAAGGTGGGTAAATCTGGCTGATTCGACGTTGGGATTCAATTCAAGTCCATTGACTCTTACACTAAGTTACATTTACCAGTCTAACTTCACCTTTACCTGTTATGTTCTTGCATGGTTTAGAACTCAAGCACAAACAAGTGAAATATTTTTCATTGCCTCAACATCTTTTACTCATTCTACTTTCTAGTTAGTCTAAGCTATTGCTTCCTGTACTCCCTCAAAATATCTTGCTTTCATGTTTTTGCCCCCATTTTTGTCTCTGCCTAGAAGAGACAAATTCTTCTTTTTAGTTGGTGCATATTCAAAAACGTTTTTATGCTTCAAGAGCAATGCAAATACCTCATTCTCCAAAATAAGTGATGTGACCCCAGAGATATTGTCTTTTTGTTTACAGCTGTATTCTTTGTGCCTAGCATATAATACCTGGCACATATTAGGTTTCTAAATGTACTGAGAATGTTTGCAACAAAATGAGGCGGGCATTAGGAAACAGAAATTACTTCCTGCTTAGAAAAGATTTAGGCATTACCTGAGATAATCCATGTTTTTGCCTTGAAGGAATTTGATTTAAGGGATTAGAATATATGTAAACAAATAGTAGAAATCCATCACTTTCTTCCTTAAAACATAGTTATTTTACATATGTACTTCATACTCTAAACTCCAAGTTCCTTAAATAAGGGCAGCATTCAGAATACATTACATATTGTAGAAAATGTAAAAGTATCTGTTGAATGAAAAACTGAATGCATAAATTAAGAGGACCTCCAAAACAGATTCCATTAAGCTGCTACCTCAACTAATGTTGTAACAGATGTGACTAACACTTCCTTCTCTATCCACTGTCCCACATCAACACTGGACTCAGTTATAAAATTCCCAGTGAAGTCTAAGGGTGACAAGATGAATTTAAGTCACTTTTGAATTTACCAAGTATTCACTTCAGTAAAAGTTGTAGCCACTTGTTGTGCAAGGCCAACATGTGATACTGGATTCTACAACTTGTAACCCCGTATTTAGAAAGTTTAGTTGCATATTCTCTTTACTCCACATGCTACGTGATTTTTTGGTATTAGGCTGCATTCTGTGCCTCTAAGTGTGAGATGGTTTGCAGGGGGCTGTCTATGGCTAGGTACTAATGGTGACTCACCATATCATTATGATGAAATTCATTTCTTATTAGTCCTCTTACTATAAACTTATCAAAGAAAAATCAGTTTAAGAACTAAAACAAAAGGGTTTCTGGAATTTTTTGAGGCAGCACATAGGACATTTGGGAGGGTTTTATGTTTTAGACATGTTCTTTGAAGGTGCTGATCCTTAGGTTTCAGCTTTTTAGCTAAGCATTTCACTGTACAGAATTGAATTTAAATAAATTTTATTTACAACTTTGGTCATATTTTTTACATTAAATTATAGCTACTTTATTGTATTTTATTATTTTTCTTTTGAAATTAGTTTGATTTTGAATAAGAAAGAGATGGTCATTATGATGATTTTTATTCTATACTGCACTGGTATTCCCATCCATTGCAATAAGGCACCACCACCTCATTTCTTATTTTAGGATGACACAGAGTCCTAAGTGTAGAAATAAGTAAATAAATAAATAAGGCTCTCAAAAGAAAGCACAGCTAAACAGCTTCATTATTTGGGATATACAACAATTTTTTTAATTGAATATTTTTGGTGACATTGGTTAATAAAAGTATACAGGTTTCAAGTGTATAATTCTTTTTTACATATATTTTTTATTCTTTTAATTTTATTGAACTTATTGGGGTGACATTGTTTAATAAAACTGTATAGGTTTCATGTGTACAGTTCTATAATACATCATCTATATACTGTACTGTGTGTTCACCACCTCAAATTGAAGTCTCCTTCCATCACCATTTATCTCCCTTTTACCCTCTTAAACTTCTGCCATCCCCCTTTCCCTCTAATAATCACCATACCATTGTCTGTGACTATGCATTGGGGTTTTTTGCTCACTCCCTTCACCTTTTACACCCAACCCCCTAACCCTCCTCCCCCTGAAAGCTGTCAGTCTGTTCTCTGTATTTATGAATTTGTTTCCATTTTGTTTATTTATTTTGTTCATTAGATTCCACATATAAGTGAAATCATATGTTATTTGTCTTTCTCTGACTAGCTTAATTCATTTAGCATAATACTTTCTAGGTCCATCCATGTCACAAAAGGTAAGATTTTTTTTTTTTAAAACCACATAGTATTCCATTCTGGAAATGAACCATAAGTATTTTTTATTTTTGGTGTATAATTCTATAATACATCATTTATATATTGCATTGTATGCTCACCACCCAAAATCAAATCTCTTTTTATCACCTTGTATTTGACCCTCTTTAGCCTTTGCTACCTCTCTTCGCCTCCCACCCTCTCTCTGATAACCACCATAACTGTTGTCTATGAGTTTTTGTTTGTTTGTCTTGTTAGTTCATTTGTTGCTCTCAGTCTTATATCCCACATGGTTTTTTACTTTTTCATCTGACTTATTTAACTTAGCATCATCTTCTCAAGAGCCATCCATGTTGTCACAAATGGCAGTATTTCATCTCTCTTATGGGTGAGTAGTATTCCATTGTACAGATGCACAAAATCTTCTTTATTCAATCATCTATCAAAGGACACTTAGGTTGTTTCCATGTCTTGGTCACCGTGAATAATGCTGTGATGAACACAGAGATACATAAATCTTTGCAGATAAATGTTTTCCGTTTTGGGGGTAGATATCCAGGAGAGAAGTTGCTGGGTCATATGGTAAATCTTTCTTAATTTTTTGAGGAGCCTTCATACTTTTTTCCATAGTGACTGTACCAGTTTACATTCCCATCAACAGTGCATGAAAATCCTTCTTTCTTCAAAACCTCTCCAACACTTATTACTTGTCTTGTTGACAATAGCCATTCTAACAGGTGTGAGAAAGTATTTCATTGTAGTTTGATTTGCATTTCCCTAATAGCTAGTGAAGTTGAGCATCTTTTCATATATCTGTTGGCCATTTGTATGTCTTTTGGGGAGAAGTATCTGTTTAAGCCCTAGGCCCATTTTTAAGTGGATTGTTTGGGGGTTTTTATGTTTGTTTGTTTTTGAGTAGTATGAGTTCGTTATATATTTTGGATATTAATCCCTTATTAGAGGTGTTGTTTGCAAATATCTTCTCCCATTCAGTCAGTTGTATTTTTGTTTTTTGGATGTTTTTTGTTTGTTTGTTTTTGCTGACCAGAAGCCTTTCAATTTGATGCAGACCATTGGAACAGAATCAAAAGCCTAGAAATAAACCTACATGTACATGGGCAAATAAATTTCAACAAAGCAGCCAAAATCATACAATGGAGAAGAGGAAGTCTCTTCAATAAATGGAGCTGGGAAAATTGGATAGCCACAGGCAAAAGAATGAAACTAGACTTCTATTTGTCATTATACACAAAAATTAACTCAAAATGGGTCAAAGATTTAAACATAAGACCTGAAATGATAAATAGAAGAGAACATAGGTACTAAACTTATGGACCTTGGTCTTAGAGAGGATTTTATGAATTTGACCTCAAAGGCAAGGGAAGTAAAAGCAAAAATAAAGGACTATATTAAACAACAATTTTTAAAAACAGGATTAAAAAACAACATCAAAACAAATATTAACAGATTGGACTTCATTTAAATTAAGAACTTCTGTTCATTAGAACGTACCATAAAGAGTGAAAAGGCAAGACACAAATGGAGAAAAGCTGCCTGCAATACTTATATCTAAAAAATAATGCAAATTCAGACTATATAAAGGCTTATAAAGCATTAAGAAAATGATAGACAACCTGACAGAAAAAATTGACAAGAGACATAGGGGCACTTCCAAAAAACAACAAAAAGCCCAACCAAACAAATATACAATATTCAAATGACCAACAAAGATGAAAATTATACTTCACATCACATCATTCTTTCTCTAAGGATGGAAATTAAAATAACAATGATACAACATTAAATTCAGCAATATGGCTAAAATTAAACTAACAGGTAATACCAAGTGCTGACAAGGGTCTGAAGTGATTAGAACTCACATATTCTTGGTGGAAGTGTAAACTGGCACAAGCACTTGGTTTGGCAGTATCTATTAAAGCAAAATACATGCCTAATCTATGGCCAGAAATATTACTCCTAGAAATAACTGCAATAGAAATAAATATGTATGTCTACCAAAAATCATAGACTAACATACTCAGAACAGCTTTGTTCATAATAGCCACAAACTGGATATAAACTTAATGTACATCAATAGTAGAATGGATGAAATAGTTGTGATATATTCATACAATGTAATACTACACAAGAAAAACTTATGAAGTATTGCTGTACACAACAGCATGTAGAAAGAAACAAGAGTGCACACGGTATGATTTCATGTACATGAAGTTAAAAAACAGGCACAATCTACTTATGGTAATATAATGGTTACTTTTGTGTAGTATTTATTGAGAAGAGGAACAGTGGGCCTAACAGAATGCAATTTACTCTATGAAGGTTTTGTGTTTTTTTAAACACACTATATAAAGATAAAAGAAAAACAAGTAGTCTAATTTTATATGACTCAGTAGATGGTCTTGTACATTTACCAAGTTAAATCTCTTAAATCTATAGAGTTCAGCCATGAAAAACTCTGGGGTAATCTATGAAGAATTACATGCTGTGTAGTCACATTGCCACTGTCCCATGCATTTCTTGTCCTTTCAGGAAAGACACAGTCAGGGAAGGGGAAGAGTGATAAGCAAGATGGTCTCAATTTGACTACTTTAGACAGGCTTCTTCCTGACTATAAGTCCCTGGTCTCCCTTTTCTTATAGCATTTACCTTACAAAAACTTACACTTGTGAATTCTTTCTCTGCCTCTTTGAAATATAAATCTTTACCCAAGCTCTTGCCAGTTCTACAATACAGGAATGTCTTTCTCAAAGACCAGGAATCCATCACTTTGAAATATAATCATCAAGGATTACACCCCTATCTCCCAGTCCTTATGGAAAGGGAAGAACCTAACTTCCATAAGAAGCAATTAACCAACACATATGTCCTAATCAAATTGACCTGACCTGCCTCCTTGCTAAACACCTCCAAAATTTTTCAACCAGTTCATCTTAGCATTTAAAAACTCAACCATCTTTTGTTCTCTGTTGTAATAATCTGGAATAAAGACTTCTTCACCTGCTTAATTCTGCCCAACACAGTTCTTCTTTGATACTTTGCTTCTCTGAAGAGTGAATCTCAGGGTGAAACCATAGTTGCCAGGTCCTAAGGGCAGTACTGATTCTAAGAGCCACTGCCTTCTTGACTACCTTTGTCAGGGACTATTCCCAAAGGTTATATCTCATGGTGCTTGGGCATTGCCAGGGATCTCTAATATGAAAACATCCTTAAAATCAAACATATACCAGTTAGAATTTTTTTAAAACTAGATCAAAAAGACTATTTTCAGAAGGATAACAAATGTACTAATTTATAAACAAGTATATAAAAATAACATAAATGTGGCATGTACACAAATCCAAAAACACCTAATCAGAATTTTTGAGGTCTAAGTCAAAAATTAACCCTATTATATATAAAAATAGTGGGATTGTGGGCTTTTTAATTGGATGAAGTCTAAGACAGAGATTTGCCAGTTCATGAATACAAAGAGAGCTAACACTTGGGGAAACAATAAACACCTTAGAAATGCTATAAATATAGAAATTTTTAAATGACTGGTCAATTTAAAAATGAATGAAAAGGAGGAAAAATAGAAAGCATCCTTTAGTTGGCAAATTGAGAAGAAATATGGGCTCTTAAAGAAAAGGAAAAGATGAAAATACAGAGGTAAATAATAAAACTAGATTGATATTTTTTATTTTTATTTTTGTTTGATAATTTTGAAAATGTAAATCATTAATGAAAAAGAGCAGGTCCATGCTATGATTAATAAGCAATCAATCAACAGATGTTATCAGCATAGATGTTTATGTTATAAATAGTCTAATGCTTTATGTAACTATAGAAATGTTCTCATAAAACCTTGTTGACCAAAAAAGGCAGGGAAGATCTGAGATGAAAAATCCAAAAACTTTTGATGTTAAAGTCATACCTTTCTTGAGTAGGAAAATCTTGTAGGGCAGGGAAAGGCTTTATATGACTCTCACATTGGTTAGGAAGTAACCTGATGTACTTTTTCTCTCCAGGATTTCAGGGATTCTTATAGAATTATGTAGTTTCCTAGCCCGCTTTAGTGTAAATTATATCTGGTGGACACTAAATAGGTAGAGAAGAAAGAGTGTAGTCTGAATATCCATATCCCCAAGGCAGAGAGTTTGAGGAATCTAAGCCTGGAATTGAAAAGTTTGAAAATTACCATCAATTCAGACAGTATCTCCCTTAGTCTCTGGCAAAGGGGGACCCTACCCCAGCGCCCATAAATTGGGGGTTTCCTCAATTTGGAGTGCCTTTCTTAAAACTTTCTAAGTCCTTCTCTGGTGCCTGTCCACAGAGACATCCCAGCAGGGCACTCCAAGTCCAAACCTGTTTCTTCCCCTCAGGGCATTCTTTGAACTTCTACACTTTATGAGAGGTTGACCAAGGAACCCAGGGGCTTCAGAACTTGTGCCTGTGGAGTTATCTTGGAGCTCCATGGCCAGCCCCATTTGCAGGGTTGGAGAAAGGGGTACCTTAGCAGGCAGATGGCTCCTGCTGATTAGAGAGAATATTTCTTGTGTAGGGTTGCAACTGAGCCTCCAGAATAGTGTTAACATGCTGATTTGGGGTGACTCAAATTATTTATAGACTGTGCCCCATACTTTAGGAGTAACCCCTGGCTTCAGAAGATATTCTTTTCTAATAATGCATATATAAGACACTTTATACTAGTGTAACAAGAGAGTTGTGTGAAATTATTACCAAAAAAGAGGGAGTAAAGGGCAGAAATGGAGGAAGAGAGAAATTGACTTCTGACTGGTACAAACTACAATGGTATAACATTATAATGCCCATTTTACAGACAACAAAACTAAGCCTCAGAGCATAGGTAACTTGCCCTTGTTAACATAGCCACTGACTACTTCCATTACCACTAGGATATAATTAGACCAGTTTTGGACTGAAGAAGCAAACACTTAATTGGAAACAAATAGAATAATTTAAAGAGATAGTCAAATGACCAACAGACATGTTCTACATCCAGGAACGAGACAGAGACACCATTGCCACTTTGAGAATCCAAAGATCTATGAAGATGTGGCTCAGATAGGCAACCCTGTATAAGTAACCTTTATAGCTGAAGTTTAGCAATGTTTTTCTCTATATGTCAACTGCTCATATACCAAGGATTTGTCTCTGGAGCAGAGGGACAAGGTCACTGCTATACTATCATGGGGGTTGCATCTGCACCATCAGTCAACTGGTAGCTACAATTGAGAGTTCCAATATGTCCCCAATATATGGCTTTAACTGATTTTAGTCTGAATCACTGGAAAAAAAAAAAAAAAAAAAAGCATACTTTGTGGCATTCATGATTTTTTAAATTGAATAATCCATATTAATTCTACATATAGATTCAAAGAATATTACAAGGAATGAGCAAGAAGAAGTTCATTGCTTTTGGACAAAACCATAGAGAATTAGCTGAATAAGTATACAATTGGCTTACATGGTACCTGAGATATAAGGGAACCCTGACACTGAAGACAATTTTCCAGAAATCACATATGGGTCTAATAAAGATTATTCTGCATAGTTAAAAGAAGCGAGAGTGCTAGAAAATTCTGAGACATAATAGCCTCTTGACTGGAACATCCTGAGAAAATGGCTCTTAAGCCATTTATCCCCAAAGTGTGAAAAAGCAGCAGAAAGTGCCCTGTGGGGAGCAATGAACTAGGTTAGGTGACTTCATGGCTTTCTCTCTTCACCCATTTTAGATTCCATGGTAGCTGACTACCCTAAATAAAATAGAGAATTCATAAAACACCTTTCAAACAGTTCCCACAGCTATTTTAAGCAGATTGGCATCTTTCTGCCTTCTCATTTTTAAGCCCTAAAGAAAAAAAAGAATCAATTATTCATGAATACTTTACTAAGCAATTCTTTGCCCCATGTAATAAGTGTTTCTTGAAATTACTCTGCTGGGTAATTAGGCTTAATATAGATGGAAGCAAAATTAAGATTGTTTCTGTCATAGTTGTTTAATTATGGCATTTATTTTCTTTTTTCCTACATAAACATAATATATATGAACTCTCCTAATTTTTCTGATCAGATTTGCCTATTCTCCTATTCTAGGTCAAACACGGGGAAGAACATTTCTTGACCCATATATAATCTAAGCAAATCATTTCAGGCAGCATGTTTGTTTGTTTGTTTTTAATATATTTTTATTGATTTCAGAGAGAGGAAGGGGAAAGGAGAGAGAGAGAGAGAGAGAGAGAAACATCAATGATGAGAGAGAGCCATTGATCGGCTGCCTCCTGCATGCTTCCCACTGGGGATCGAGCCCAAAACCTGGGCATGTGCCCAGACAGGGAATTGAACCTCCATCTCCTGGATCATAGGTCGATGCTCACTGGCTGAGCCACACTGGCTGGGCATGCAGCATGTTTTCTATTAGAAAATAATGTTAAAATAATGGAGACTTAATACTAATTATTAATATAATGCTAAATTTTAAAAGTCTGAAAATGCTACAGAAAAAAATGTAGGGAACACAAACAAAGGTACAAGCCAATATCTGGTTTCTTTACCCCTATAATTCAAAATCCTTGTGCAATTTAATGCTGGTGTTAATTTCCAAAGCTAAAAAAAAATTTAAAAATTAGATTCAACACTGTCTGTCTTCTCTTAAAAAAACACCATTGCAAAATATGGCATATATATATATTTTAAGATCACAGAAACTTACTATCAATTTCATTCAGCAGAAGCCACTCTAGCTATATGCTTAAAATCAGTACTTATAAAAACTATATTTTCTCTTCTAAGTCCCTAAAACAACTTCCCTGACATTTATAGAGCCTCATATTATTTAAAGCTAATGCCCCCTACTCATCTTTTGATGGATGTAAGAGTAACTAACTGGCACTTCAAAGTTTTGTCTCCCTATTCTTTTGATTTTTGTGTGGAACATGCAACTTAGGAATGAGAGTTTTATTGCTGTGTTCAGTCGAGGAAATTTTTAAGGAGGCATTAGATAGTTAAAGAGAACAGTGGAAGAGATGCAGAATGGGAGCATAACCAGATTGGCCAACCTCACTTTCTACGTCCCCACTAAATCTGCAGTAAATTATCCATTTATATTTAATGGAATGTGAAGTTGGATAATTAGGGGACATGCAGAAGCACTGAGTGTGCCTCAATGACAAAAATGGAACAGGTAATAACTGAGGGTTAATGGTATAAACACAATGGGAAAGGCATGCACAGAAAATTATGAGTGTGGAAAAGAGGCACCTAATTCCTATAAAAAAGTGTTAAGAATACATGGGCAAAAGAGACTGCTCAAGAGGAACTTTGAATTGGGCCTTGAAAGTTTGGGAATGACAAAGTAAAGTTTTTATTTTTGCTTTTCAGACATGAATATTAGTCTCAGTCACTGAGCAAATATAGAAAAGGGATCAAAAGAGATGATGTGTATGGCAAGCAGACATTTTACTTGGAGGAGTGACTTAGTTTTAGTGAAAGACTTTGAGGAAGGAAGTGGGAGTGAGAAGCTCAGTCCCCTGTGCATGACTGCCTGAAGGAGAGATTAGAAGTGGCACCATGGAAGTCTGAGTAGACTCACAGCCTTTTGAAAGGAGATAGTGTGTTAGTTTGCTAGGGCTGCAACCACAGACGGGGTGGGTAAAATACCAGAAATATATTTTCTCACAATTCTGAAGGCTAAAGCCTGAGATCAAGTTGTCAGCAGGGTTGGTTTCTTTTGAGGCCTCTCTCTTTCACTTGCAGATGGCTCCAGTTATATGGATTAGGCTCCCTCTATAATAGACTCATTTTAACTTAATTACCTCTTTAAAGGCCCTATCTCCAAATACATTCACATTCTGAGGGATTAGAGCTTCAACATATGCATTCGGGGGACACAATTCAGCCCATAACAGATGGCCAACTTCCTGAATTTTAAGGGTGTTAGTCCTGAGATTAAAGTAGGATTTTTCTTTAATTGTATATATATTACAAAGAAGATAAAGGATGAGCTTTTTGATAGGTTGACTGGCATACCCAAAATTACAGAGAAATTTATATTTTCACATCTTTATATAGGATCTTTTAATTTTCTGAAATACATATTAAAAATATATGGAACTGCAATTTGACCCAGTGATCCCTCTTCTAGGAATATATCCTAAGAATCCCAAAACACCAATAAGAAAGAATATATGCACCCCTATATTCATAGCAGCGCTATTTATAATAGCTAAGATCTGGAAACAGCCCAAGTGCCCATCAGTAGATGAGTGGATAAAAAAGTTGTGGGACATTTACGCCATGGAATACTATGCAGCTGTAAAAAAGAAGGATCTCTTGCCCTTTGAGACAACACGGAGGGACCTGGAGAGTATTATGTTGAGTGAAACAAGCCAGTCAGAGAAAGACAAGTATCACATGATCTCACTCTGATGTGAAATCTAATGAACAAAATAAACTGACAAACAAAATAGGTCCAGAGGCATTGAAGCATGCAACAAACTGATGAATTTCAGAGGGGGGGGGGGGGTGGCAGGAAGAGATTACCCAAAGAACTTATATCCATATACATATAACCCACAACACAGACAATAGTGTGGTGAAGGCCGGTGGAGGAGAGGGGGTAGAAGGGGTCAATGGAGGGAAAAAAGAGGACATGCATAATGCTTTCAACAATAAAGATAAATTAAAAAATATGTATAAATATAATACATATACATATATATCTTCAGGAGACAGTGAGTAATACTTGAACTAAGAGTTTAAATGAAAGGAAGAACTAGACTGAAAATAAAAACAACAAAGGACAGACTTGTGGAGAGCTTTGAATACAAGTCCAAGAAATTTTTATTTGGTCAAAAAGAAGGTATGAAAAGCTTTTTTAAATAGAGAAATACAAAGAACAAAATAGTTCTTTTTGAAACTTAAATTAATAGCATTATGTACGGTTAGCTGGTAGGAGAAAGAACTGAAGTTTTACGGAATAGGGAAACTAGCTGATAAGAGTTTAAATCAAATGGCAACTGTGGAAATACAGGATGAGGGTAGTAGAAAGAAAACTAAAGAAAAAATTAAAAGAGGAGAAAGAGTATATTTAATAACAAGTTGCAACTCAAGAAATAGTGAGAAGAATGAATAAAAGATAATGCCAAATTTAAACCCAAGTTATTTATCACCACCTTTGATAGCAAACATTGTTTCTATTTTTGCATTTTAAATACCTAATTAAATTGGCACTTTAAAAAAACAGAACGACAATTTCTCTGTTGATGGATGTATGTTTCATAATTGATTTGCTTTTGTGGAGCTGTAAATATTATTTAGAGAGGATACCTATTTTCCCCTAAGAATGGTTTTTCATTCAGTGAAATGTTAAATTACTCAAAATATTTACACTTAAATTGGCTATAACTGCCACTATTAAAATGTTATGACCAACATAATTGGCCTGAAAGTGACTTGCTAATGTTTCATTCATAGAACACATGCAAATTAATTTTATTGTTTCCAATTTCAAAATACAGTGCCTTCATTACCCATCAATCAGTCCCCTACCTGCAAATCTTCCCTCACTAGGTTCACTTATGCCATTACTCTCTCCGTGTTTCCTGATACAACAGTGGTTGTGGCAGGAGGTAAACCAACAGCTTCACCTTAACTTAGTAGGAGTTTAGAGACAACCTCACTGCCATAGATTTAGGTCCCCATGTCCCTAAGGTAAAACTCACAACTCTTGGGTTGCGTCATTACTCATCTCCTCTTTCACTCCTCCCCTACCACTTTCCTCTGCCAGACCCCCAAATGGGTATTGTCAACCAGTGACCATTAGCATAAATTCAGTGCCAACAGGAATCCCCAATTTGGGGTTCAGTGAAGAAGGAAACTTTATTCAGTACAAACTCAAGGGCGATGCAGAACAGCTGTGAGAATGACAGGGCTGTGTAACAGCTCAGTTAGCATTACTGCTCAGTTACAAGGCAGCATGGCTGTGGAACAGCATGGACAGCAAGGCTGCCCTGGGTTGAGGTGACCCTGGGGCGAGGTTCCTCTCCGGCTATGACTTTGATGTGTTTGTTGGCTACCCTGACCATCTGGATGAATTCTGACTCTGGAGATTGGACATGGAAAGTGTGTCAGGGTTGAGGGCAGACAAGGCAGCTGGAGTTCTGACTAGGGCTCTAATTCATCCCCGATCCTAATATCCAATTCCCCTAATTTGCTGCTTTGAAGTAAGGGAAATGTCTTCTTGATATCCCTGAAACATCCCTAGTATTGTATGGAGAAGGGAGGCTGGGGTACCTTACCAGTGTTCAGCTATTGCCATTTCTTAAACCTGTGGCAATCCTATTTATTTATTTATTTATTTATTTATTAAATATATCTTTATTGATTTCAGAGAGAGGAAAGGAGAGGGAGAGAAAGAGACAGAAACATCAATGATGAGAGAGTCATTGATCTACTGCCTCCTGCACGCCCCCCACTGGGGATCGAGCCTGCAACCAGGGCATGTGCCCTGACTGGGAATCAAACCCTGATTGCCTGGATCCTAGGTTGACGCTCAACCGATGAACCACGCCCAGCCGGGCAATCCTTTTTAAAATGTCCAGGTTTTTAATAATAGAAACAGATCTTTTGGTTCTGGGAAGTAAGTGCCTTGAGAACATTTCTTTCAGTTGTTGCAACTGAAGGGCCATTAGTTTGGTGGTTTTTTCCTGGTAGTCTAAGGCCCAAATAACCCTGAACTCTTTGTCCTTTCTAAAGTGTTCATTGATTTGCCAATGACGCTATTACATGAGGATGTTTCACTGCCCAATTAAGGTCATGCTGTTTAATGAGACTGCCAAGGACTTCATAAAGACCAGTGGAGTTCAACAAAAAATGGAGTTAAACAAATTTACAGTTTCATCAGTTAAATCTTTAATTCCCAAATTCTGTTGGAAAGTCTATTCAAATCTATCAAAATAGCCACAAGCAGGTTTGTCTTTTCTCAGCACACAATGGTGTAAGACTTTCCAATTTGTTTGCTGGGGGAAAATTTGAGGAATGACCTTTAGTCACGTAGCAGCCTGTCTTTGGGCCTTTTCAAGTCTATGGTAACCAGTGATTCTAAAGTTCTCAGGGGCTTTTTTATTCTGCAGCCTGCATCCATTCTTGGGCCAAAACATTTCCCACAAGCATATGAATAAGTTAATAAAGGTCACAAAAATCAGGCTGGTGGGCACTAATAATCAGACTAAAATTTTGTTCAAATTCAAGAGAATTCGTTTTAAGATTAGGGAAGTCTTTTGCTAGTCCCAAAAGTTGGGCTTTTGCCCAGTGTGCATAAGCAATTTGTTGTTTCCCATCCCCCTCTGTTAGAATTTTGAAAGGGGCTATCACAGGAAGGAAAAGAGGGTCAGGCACCTCAAGGGAAATAGGGAGGTGAGGAGAAGAGTAAAAAGGAAGTTTATAAGGAAAAGAAGTTGGGAGAAGTGAGACAAGAAAGGAGAGAGATGCAGAAGGTAAGCAAAATGGTAAACAAGAAAGGTTAGTAAGCAGTGCAGTCTTCTAAGGTTTTCACACTAAGCTTAGATTTGTATTCACAAATGAAAGGGCCAGAGTAAAAACTCTCCAGTGATCCCCTTTTTATTTTGGTTTCATGAGTACTGGTTTCATTTTCCAATTTATCAAGATATTCAGCCAATTTAGAATTACTTTCTCTAAAGGAGACAATAATGCCTTCTTGATTTTGTTTAGAGCTCTGAAGGTACCAGTTAAAAGACTCAGAGATCTCACTTCTGGGCACATATCCTAAGAAATCCAAAACACTAAATTAGAAAGAATATATTCACCCCTATGGTGATAGCAGCACTATTTACAATAGCTAAGATCTGAAAACAGCCGAAGTGCCATCAGTAGCTGAGTCAATAAAAAATCTGTGGTACATTTACACGATGGAATAGTACATGGCTATAAAAAAGAAGAATCTCTTCTCCTTTGCAACAGCATGGAAGAACCTGAAGAGTATTATGCTAAGGGAAATAAGTCAGAGAAAAACAAATATCATACGATCTCACTAATATGTGGAATCTATTGAACAAAATAAACTGATGAACAAAATAGAACCAGAGGCATGGGTACATGGAACAGACAGACAAATGTCAGAGGGGAGAGGTGTGAGGGGAACTGGATAAAGGAAGGTGAAGGGATTAGCTAAAGAATATATATGCATAGCCCATGGACACAGACAATAGTGTGGTGAGGGACAAGGAGAGTGGCGTGGTCTGGGTGGAGGTGGGCAAAGGTTGGGGGGAAATGAGGGACATCTGCAATAATGTCAACAATAGAAAATTTAAATTTAGAAGAAAAAAAAAGCTTTCCATTGTTTCTGGGAGGTACTTTATTTTCTTTGTTCTAATTGAGCATGCAAATAAACAACCTTTGAGGTTTCAAAGGAAATCCATCTCAGCCAACAAAGCCTTAAATCATCTCACATGATTTTTGTTCAGAGGTCTAGCCAACTGCAGTCCTCTGAACCATAATTTTGGTACATGTAATCAGCCAAAGTCCCAGGTGGTGGCTTATTAGCATGTGAAAATTTAGAACATGAGTTATGCATTTTGCACTCCTCCTTATGAAAGCGTCCTTTCAAGTGCTTGTTAGTGTGAACATCCCCACAAACCTTATAAACAGGTCTAGTCCCAACCTGGAGGATACCCTTCCTAGGTAATCAAACATGATGGAGGAAAGTCCTCCCTGAAGAATACCTTCCTTGGTGCCAAACACAACTGAGGGACACCCCTCCTAGGCACCAAGCCCAAATCACATGGAAGGTTTTTCTTGGACCAAATGCATAAATGAAGGTCGCCAGATGAAGGTCCTCTACTTAATAGAATAAAGTTTCTGAGATCTCAACCACAAGTGTGGGAGATCTTGGATCTGAGAGGACTTAACCAATATCCTCAGTCATTTCTGGAAGATAACTCATGCACAAGGGGCTTGTGCAGCCACCAGATGTGTTGATTTGAGAATGGTGTCAGGATATCAAGATGTCAGTTTAGAGCTCCACATTAGACACAATCAAAGTCAGTGGATGGTCATGGGCACCAATTCAACACCAATAGGAACCCCCAATTTTGGGTACAGTGAAGAAAGTAAGTTTATTCGGTACAAATAGCTCAATTATGATACGACCTGGCTGTGAGAACAGCATGGTTGTGGAAGAGCTAAACAGTGTTACACAGCTCAATTATGAAACAGCATGGCTGTGGAACAGCATGGCTGCAAGGAGGCCCTGGGATGAGGCATCCCTGTGATGAAGCAGCTCTGGGACAAGGCTCCTCCCCAGCTAGACAGCTCTGCTCTGTTCCATGCTGGTCTACTCTGCTCTGCCTTGCTCTGCTCCACTGAGACACCTTTGATGTTTCAGCTCTGGCAGGGGAACTCCATCTTCAGTCTTTGTTGGAAAGGGAAAGTGAGCTCCCAGAGCCAGAGGGGAGCCGACCTATAGAGAAGTCCCTGTCCCTGGTCCCTGGTTGGTCCAGCATCATGCAAATAAGAACTTTAAATCCTCACCGTTTTTTATTGGTCCAAACAGCACTCTCCTGCTTGATCAGTGAAGATGCTGTGCAGCTCCGATTGGAAAGAGAAAGCTTCAGCCCTATTGGCTGAAGTACAATTCCAGGCACTCCTTTGTAAGGGCTGACCCAGATGGCAGAAACATAGGAGAGGCAGCAGTTCAGTGCAGGTTTCTCCTGGAAGTGCGGTGAGAGGCCCTGTTTAGAAATGGCTGCTAGGCTCTACTTTTAAATTGGAGCTCAGTTGGCCACCGGGAGCCCTTCTTGTTAGGTACTTTCTTTCTCAGGATCCATAGCACGTATGTGCATGAATGTATGTGCACATACACACTTGCCACATTGGCCCAATTACTGGCTGTGAGCATTTGCCTCAGATTCTCTACTCAGAACTATTTTTTTCATCTGATATTATAATGCTGCCTTAATCTTAGCCACCTTGTTAGGGACCTTATGATTTGAACTGCTTCTGACAATTCCTTTCTCCTAAAAGATGGGTCCTGTACTGACTGATCCTACACACTCATTAAGACCTTGCAGTGAACTAACAATACTAAAACCAACTACCTGAACCTCAAATATATTCTTGGCTTCTAGGGCTTGACTCAGGCTACCAGGCTTACCAAATTAGACATTCTTAGATGTCAACACCAAGCTGATTTGATCATACTCCTCTGATTATGCCCTTAGAAAGTAGCTCATGTCCCAAATATACCCAACTTCCTTCCTCTTCCCCAGGAGTCATTGTGTCTGAGGTCTCCATAGGTATCAAAGCTGATTATGATTAATTAATGCTGGAATTTTAACAGTTGGCTTCACCAGAGATAGAGGAAAGTTCATGCCCCACAGAGCTACAACTCTAACTTATTCTAAAAATAGCCACAAAGGCATTATATGATAATCAGTTAATCAATATAAGAAAACTAAGAAAATTATAACACAACAGTAATAAGGCTGAGGAGCAATTAAACATTCTAAAATCCTTTGGGAATTCAAAAATTCATTGTCTTCAAAATGTAATAAATAACATGGCAGACTTTAGCCAATGAAAGAAGAAACAATTCAACTTTGTTATTATGGAAACATAGTTTGCTAGTTTTACACTGGGCTCATACCAATAATCAGTAACAATAATCCTCTAGAATTACCTTCAAAAAGGAAATCACCTTAAAACCCCCAGGGTGAGAAATCTAAAAAAAAAATTAGTTGTCACAAAGATCCCCCGTGTATGCTTGAAGTCTGTTCTAATCTTACGAATAAGACACATAATTAATCAAACTCACTTGGCTATATATATTCTTCTTGAAAAGAAGCTGAAATAAAGTAGAAAGACTAGGAGATTGAAACCAAAGACCTAATGTATTGACTAATATTTAGTTGAAAATAGCAAAGTCCATTCTAAGAAGTTTAAGCAGACTGGAATTATGTAAAAGAATTTTGTAACTGATAGAATCTCTCCGGGTGCTTGAGAACAAAATTTGCTTGCTGCATAGTCAGCCACACTGTAGCTGGTTATTACTCAGTTAAAACAACAGCTAGCAAATCCACATAAGTGTCACCTTGGGGAGTGAACTCCAGAAGCTCTTCTCCATCCACCCTACATGCTCAGACTCCTTTGACACTGTACTTCCTCCTCAATCACAGCCACAAGGGCTCTGGCCTGTCTCCATGTCTTATACTGTTTCACTGGTTTGACAGAACCTAGAACCTAAGCCACTTGCCGGCACTGTAAGTTGCAAGGGAATCTGAGAAATCTAGATTTTAGCTTTCCATCCTCTGTAGTAACAGAAAGCAAACACAGTGGAACAAGAATGGTTGTTGTGTGAACTAGCCTACAGTATCAGTCATAGTCTGTTCCTTTAACTACTCAATGTCCTTTCATACCTTCTTTCTCGTAATTATACTTTCCAACAAAACAAGGCAAACAATGCACTTCTGCCTAATTTTATGTAACTTTGCCTCATATGAATAAAAACACTTTACTTGTTCCCCGAAAGAGGAGATCTGTGACCGTATTTAGCTTTGTACCCATCTCTGAGTAACACGTATTTCTTTTCTAGTTCAGACACAATCTTGTGTCAATATTCTGTAGGCTATAGACTAAATTATGCACATGTCCAATACAAAAGTTGAGGGAAGAGTGATAGGCATTAAACCTCTGAGCTTGTAGTCCTCTTCGCTTAAACTTCGGAGCCAAGTCGGAAGCAGCCAGCCCACTGGTCAGTATTCCCTGTGCATCGGTACTGCCCTTTAGGAAATGCATCCAGGTGCACCCAAGCTATGTCTTCATAGGCACTTCCTTCCCGATAACCTTAGGTGATCATTCAAATAACCATTTTAACATTGAATACCCATGTCAGCTACTCTAATACTAAACAACACTTCCTGCTTTCAAGCATGTCAGATCACCAATCCCAAATTCCCAATTAATAATCCTGGTACCAATTATTAAATTAACTTAGATTTGGATACTGGTTCTTCCATTTCCCATCTCTGTGATCTGGTACAAGTTTTTCAACAACAAAATAATAATACCACAATATGGTTATTTTGAGGATTAAAAAATAGGCATAATTTCTACCATAGTACACTTAGTAGATGCTCCATATATGTGAAATAAATTTGTCTGATGCATTGCCATTAAAATAATTGTTTTGAGTACACAAGCATATAGAACAGAAAGGACAGCAGATAAGAGACTGAAGTAGAGTATAAGGAACTCAATGGTAGAGGTTAAAAGAAGATAATCCTGAGAAAGTCCGCTCAGTTTGGGCTGCTATAACAAAAATACAATAAACTGGGTGGGGTAAAAAAACAGACATTTACTTCTCACAGTTCTGGGGCTGGAAAGTCCAAGATCAAAGTGTTAGCAGATTTGATTCCTGGTTACAACTCTCTCCTTGGCTTGCCACCGTCCACCTTCTGGCTATATTCTCACATAGGGAAGAGAGGGGGAGACATAGTGTTTCCTCCTCTTTTCATAAGGACACTAATCCCATCATGGGGGTTCTGCACTCATAACCTCATCTAAACCTAATTGCATTCCAAAGGCTCCACCTCATTACAACATTTTTTTGGGTTAGGGCTTCAACATTTGAATTTTGAGAGGACATAAACATGCACCCCATAACAGAGTTGATATGAGAAACCTCATGTGAAATAGTACAGCTATTCAGGGAATTCAGTAAAAAATAAGTTAAGCTTCACACATTTCAGGAGCTCTTGAAAATCCATTTTACAGAACTCTACAATGACTATGATAACAAGTACTGTTCAGGCATGGCAGCATGATAGAAGGGATGACCCTCTAGGGTCACACAGATATAATATAAAGTAAATCCCAGCTCTGCAATTTACTGGCTTTATGACCACGGGCAATTCAAATTCAGTTTTCTCCTTAGTAAATTTTAAACATTTTAGAAAAACTGCATGATAGTTATAAGAGATAATGTACATAAGACATAATGCCTGTCATGTGGCAGACACTCAAAAATATTACCTTTTGTGAAGGAGAATGAAGAGGCTAAAAGTAGATAAAAAATAGTGACTGAAGGAGATTAGACTTTGGGTGGTGAGCACCCAATGCAATATACAGATTATTACAGAACTGTACACCTGAAACCATTTTATAGATGAAGGTACTGAGGCCTAGGAAAGTTAAATGACTTGCCCAAGATATCAGCTAGTAAGTGGCAGGATCAGGACTTATACGTAGGTGATCTTGCTCTAGAGCTTGTAGTTAATTATTAATCTCTAAGTACTAGAACAGATTATCTTCACCTAACTCTCAATCATAACTTGAAATATCAAAACTATTAGCTTAATATTATCTGAACAGTAAAGAGGGAAGTATATAAAGCATTTTCAGAAACTTTCTGTAAATACTAGTTACAATATAAATATTTCTAGGCCAAAAAGTAGAACCTCACTTACTTGGGAGATAAAAGCCACTAATCCAAGGTGCTTGGTTATCTAGGAAGACTAAGGAATACATAAGGAGTAAAGACAATTACAAGGCACAGTATGACTAAAGAACGGCCATGGAGAAGAAGCAGATTCCTCAAAGCAGAGTAAACTTTAGTATAAGGATTTTCTAACCCTAGATATTTAGCAAAGGATAAAGTGGTGGTCCTGAGAGTTCATCACAGTCTAAGTTAAACTAGAGTGAGCAGGAGTGGACAGAAGGGCTATTTGGAGGCTCAGGGAGCTAGAACAAACCATACATGGAATATCTTTATAGCAAATCAAACCATTCCAGTGATACAATACATTATCTTTCATAAGAGGGATTGAATGACTTTCATGGCAGCTTTTTCTGCCTCAGAGAAACAATGAGACTTGAGTAGTATAACACCGAGCAATTGGACTTGGCCAATTGGAAAGAGGAAAGTGTGTGATAATCCAGATCAGGGTGATTAGTCTGAGGTAATGCATAGTTTAAGGCAGGGTCTGCAAAGCAGTAAAACGTAAACTGTTCTTTTAAACCAGGCAGGGGAAAAATGGGCAAACTGTAAAAATTGTGAGGAAGATGACCTTCTGCTAGGTTATACCTGGAATTAATTTGAAGACTGTAAGACTATAAATCAATTTTATAGGTTATGAATAGTCAGACTGAAAAAAACCCCAAATGTTATTGTATGAAAGTTTATTTTAGATCAAGGGGAAGACACTAAGAATATGGGGGGCGGGGAAGGGGAAGAGTCCTGGAAAAATAGGCTCATATTTTAAAGACATTGTTTTGGGGAGAAAGAGCTAGAAGTAATTTTTCTCTCTATTATTATCTTATTCTTCAGACAAAGTCATCCACTATACTTTGCAGTATTTTTTTAATACATATTTTTTTTATTTTAGAGAGAGAGGAAGAGATAGAAACATCAATGTGAGAGACACATTGATCAGCTCCTCCTGCACATTTCCTACTGGGGATCAAGCCCATACCCAGGCATGTGCCCTGAACAGGAGTCGAACCAGTATCCCCTTGGTGCATGGGATGATGCTCAACCACTGAGCTACACCAGCCAGACACTTTGCAGTATTTTCTATATCTAACTTTGATGCCTTGATCCCCAGACCCCCAGTGGCGAGATTAAGCAAACACTGAACTTGAACTCAGCCCAACTTTGGTTCTAAGTGTGGCTCTCCCCATATTAGATAAGTAACAGGGACGTGGAGATGAGCTGCTCAGTTCTTCAAGGAAAGCCTTGCTGCCCAGCTGCTCCGCAGACAACCATCAGCGATCAACTACAGAGAACCACTTCAGGCTACAATACTGCTAAAACCCTATAATAGATTCCAGTTTATATTGAGATGAAGACAAAATTTCTTTCCATGGCTTAAAAATTTTCACAGAGTATGTTGCCTACCTATTCCTTCAGCCTTATGCTGTCCTTATCTTCATCCCAAGCCCATTTAATGCACCCTCTTATCCCAGGACCTTTGCATATGTTGTTCCTTCTTCCTGAAAACCCTTGTCACTCTCTTTCACTTGTTTACTATTACTTATCCTTTAGATCTCAGCTCAAGCATCACTTCCTTAAGAAATTTCCTTGACCCTCTGACTAGGTCAGATATCTTCATTATAAGCATATTGTTCTTTGTACCCTTTCTTTGTAGAAATTATCACAGTTGCAATTTTAAATTTTATTATTTGATAACTATCCATCCCCCAACCAGGCTATAAATTCACTAAGTACAGAGAAGGAGTTCAATTTTATTTACCATTTACGCCCATTACCTACTGTAGTGTTGAGTCCATAATAAGGACTTGCTAAATGTTGAATTAATGAATAAATTGAAACACTAGAAGTTCCAAGACCAATATTTTTGAGTATTTTCGTGGCAGTTATCAGTGTAACACTGATAACTTGTTCACCTTTCCCTCTGAGCACACAATAGGTCAAACGTTCCTTTCCCTTATAGTTCAGTGATGACATATAATGAGTCTGACCAATATGTTATAAATGAATATAGCATTTAATTCTCAGTGGGAGACCTTTAAGCATTTTCCCTCTTTTGATTTCTGTGGTGATCCTGATATCACATTAAAATGAACTTTCCATCAGCCTGGATCCCTGAATGAAGACAGCAGAGAGCATAGCCTGCCAATCAGTCTACAATGAACATGTAGCACAAGAGAAAATAGGACTTTACCATTTGAGCTGAGATTTCAAGCTTGTTTGTTAGCAACATAACCTATCCTGAGTGAAGCAGAAACTGGTACTAGAAATATGAATACCTATATAATATAATAATGATGTATTTTACAAAATTATTACCTGAGATAATTTAGAAAGCTAAAAAAATATACTTAGGAAATGTGTATTTCTAGAAGTGGTTATGAATCAGAACAGTAATAATATGTTCTTAACATAGTTGGCTTCATTTACAGGATATATTTATTAACGAGGGCTGCCATAACAAAATATCACAAACTGGGTAGCTTAAACAATAGAAAGGTACTGTCTCATAGTTATGGAGGCTAGAAGTGTGGGAGCAATGTGTAGACAGGGTTGATTCCTTTTGAGGACTGTGAAGGATAATCTGTTTCATTCCACCCTCCTAGCTTCTGGTGTTTTGCTGACAATCTTTGGTGTTCCGTGGCTAATATAAACATTACTCTGATCTCTGCCTTCATCTTCACATGGCATTGTTCCTGTTTTTGTGTGTGCCTGTCTCTGTGTCTAAATTTCCCCTTTTTATAAGGAAACACATTGTACTGTATTGAAGTCCATCCTAATGACCTCACCTTAACTTGATTACCCCTATAAAGATGCTATTTGCAAATGAGTTCACATTCTGAGGTACTGAGGGTTTAAGACTTCAACATAGCTTTTGAAGAGGACACAATTTGACCCATACATTGATGTTTCAAGAAAGATAAAATCAGGAAAGAATAAGGCACACTGTAAGCAAAAGTTTCAGGAAATAGAGGGAGCTCACAAATCCAGGAACTTCTAAGTTTGGGAGAGACAACCACTTCTCAAGTCTAATAAGTGTAAAGAAAAAACTGAGAAATGTCTTGAGTAACAAACACCAATTAGAACTCCACATTGCAGCAAAAATTAAAGCAAGAGTTTAACTATCTCACCCATAGTTAAACCTGTGAACAGATTTAGGTGGCATCCATAAATTGTGTTAGTTGACGGGCAAAGGGCTTAGCACAAGTAGACTGGAGGAATGATTCTGCCAAAAAAGCTTGATAGCTTAATTGCAAATGTGATGGGACTAAGTAAAACAGAGGGATGAAGGTAAGGAAACAGAGATATACAGCAAGTCTAGGGAAAATACCTAGAAAATAACTATGGGTATGGCTATTAGCACATTTTTTAATGACTGGGTTCAAATAAACAAAAAGCTAAGCTCTTGAGAGAACTTAATTTCCAAAACAAACCAAGACTATGAAACCTAAAAAAAACATGAGGGTCTCAAACATCTATAGGCAAGAAGTTGGCTGACAAAGGTGCTCAGGCCACAAGAGAATTTAGTGTCTAATCCCTACTGTATAAATGACCAAACAGGATATTAGAAAAAACAAGAATCTTCCAAAGAGTGAAGCCAAGAACTATGAATAGCAGTAGAGCAGGAGCTCCACCCAAGCAGCCTAATTGGTTACAGCCTCTGTCCCCAGATATAAAGACTATCTCCCCACCCTTGATGTGCAGACCACTATGCATAATTCAGAGAACTTGAACTTTGAGCTGGTGCCATGACTAAATGGAAATTTTGGGCTGTGAAACTCAGAGAGGAGTGAAATTACTTCATATGTGGTTAGGAGAGTAAACCAAATATTTGATGAACATATGGGCATAATGTAGTAGTTATCATTGCTGCTCGCTGAAATCTAGTTATTTGTTCCTTCTGGGAACTTGAGAAACAGAACTTCCTGGCTCCTTTTTGTGGGGGTGGAGCCATGAGACTTGTGAGCATAAGTGATATGGAGCATTTCCTGGCTACAGTCTTAACTTGCTGCTGTAAACCATTCAGAGTTTTCCCCCCATTTCTTCTGCTGTGATCATGGAAACCCAAGGCTAGTTAAGAGGTGCTTTTGAGCCTGAGTCCCTGAAGGAGAAGAGAGAGTACAGTCTCCAATCCAAATCAAGATGAACATGTAGGTTGAGCAAAAATTAAAGATTTTTGCTTTAAAATGCTGAAATGTCATTCTTATCATATAATCCAATAATGATGCTCCCTGGTATTTACCTACATGAGTTGAAAATATATACTCACATGAAAATCTGCACATGAATGTATACAACATCTTTAGTCATAACTGCCAAAACCTGAAAGCAATCAAGATGTTCTTCAACAGGTGAATGAATAAACTGGGTATATCCATACAATGGAATATTCTTTAGTGATAAAACATGAACTATCAAGCTATGGAAAGACATGAAGGAACCTTAAATTGCTAAATAGAAAAAGCCAAACTGAAAGGCTTCATGCTGTATGATTCTAACTGTATGATATTCTGGAAAAGGCAAAACCATGGAGACAGTGAAAAAAAAAATATCAGTGGTTGCTAGCGGTTTGTGGGGAGGAAGAAAGGAAGAATAAGTGGAACACAGGGCATTTTAGGGCAGTAAAAATATCATGTAATACTGTACTAATGGTGGATATATGTCATTATGCATCTGTCAAAATCCATAAAATGTAAAACACAAAGAGTGAACTCTAATGTAAACTATGAACCTTAAACTATAAAATTAGAGGCTGTCTGTTACTAAAGCATAATCTTCCCTATCCTAACATCATTAATAAATCAAATAATTGATTGGTTAAATAATCTCACAACAAAGACATAAAAGGTACTGTAAGTGAATTTTGATTAAAGTTTACATGTATAGCATCAGATTTTTACTTCAGAAGTAATATCACTTGAATAAGAAATAAAATAGTAATAATAAAATAGTATAAGAACAGTCTTCCAAAGGTAAAAAGCTGCTCAAAAGTAATACCAAGCACATTGAAATAAATAAATTCAAAATAATCAATCTAATATATCCCAAAACAATGGGCTTAGTTAGTCCCAATAAATTAGGATTTGTTTTCAGGTAATTTACAGTGATGTGTTTCAGCCTTCAAAATTTTAATGAATCCAGGCTAGCATTTCTAAAGGAAGGTGGGCCAATTCTATTGGAATAATTTGAAGCACTTAAAAATGTAGGTGCCTAGAATCCATCCAAGATCTATTGACTCAAAATCTTTAAAGGATCCAGGGGCCCAAAGCGTGTCATGATGCACAGGTTTGATCCAGGTTCTATACAAATTTGTGAAGCTCCATATAATAAATCTTTTTTTTTTAATGATGCTAGTTTCTAAAGACATTTAATCAATGCATAAGTGTTACTTTCACAATCAATTTTATACAATAGTGATACCCAAAATAACTATGAGCCCTTTCTAGGGTTTCATGCTGCAGTGAATGGCATCACTGCTGTGTAAAAAGTAGGCTCAGAGTGGGACTAACAGAATGAAGTTCAAGCAAAAAGAGAATTCATAAATGAATTCCCATTTTTCCTAATGCAAAACAGAGCTAATTCTGAGTTTGAATTTTCCTCCTGTTGCCCACATTTTCCATTGGGTATAATTGGTATAACTTGAGATAATGAGGCTTTGCAGTTAGGAAACTGATGAAAAACATAACAAATTGCAAGATCTTCCACTGGTTCTTTGGGGAGAAGCCAGTATCACGGTGGAGGCAAATAGGAACAAAATAATATAATTCAAGTGGAAAATTCATCTATTTTTTCTAAGGATGAAAACAGATTTTATCATTCTCAGTGTTTCTTCTGGTAATAATTTTACCCCACAATTGCATGTCTCTGGCTTTGAAGTGAATCAAACAACAAATGTGATTAGGTACAGGTATGTTCTGTATCTAGGGAGTATGAACAACCTTGCATTCTTATAAATCAAATATTGGTGAGCTAAGATAATAGTCTATGATCTCTGTATAGAGAAGTTCAATTAATACATTTTTATAAGGCCAACCAGAGTCAGGAGTAGGCTGATTTCTCATTTAATGGGATTTATTCAACCTATACTGGCCTTCTTCCTTTCTCTGATATTTAAATTCAAATTCAATACCACTTAATAGTTCTCTAATAGTTACATATCTGTTAGTTTTTCTCCCCCATATTATTTATCATAAGCTTTTTGAGAACAGTGACCATATTTAAATGAGTTTATAGCTGTGAAAGCACTGGTGACTACACAAAGCAACATAAATGCTCGCTTTTACCATTTGTATCGTATTCTCAAACAACAGAGGAAATAGAATTGTTTAAGCTATATTTAATGAATGAATACATTTCTCTCAAAATTCTATCAGAAGATTAAAATTTCATTAAATCCAGCCTACAAATTGAATCTGAGTTTCACCTTTAATCTAGGCTTGACATTTATGATCACCAAAATGTCATGGGTAACAGAAAGGTCATGATTTCAGTTTCCAAGGAGGAAAATTAAGGTATATGATAATAACTCATCAACAGATTTCTAAGTTAGCTATTTGAAATTACTGTAATTTTTCAAATTACAATAGACTATTGTAGACTATTTCAAGATTTTTAAAAATATGAATGGGAGTGCTCTCCCTCTAGGGAGTATGCTCCTGCCCTTTCCTTCTCTCTTTCCCTCTCCCACAGGCACATATCACCTAAACTCCAAGGGACCCCAGGAGATTTACAACCAGGGAAGCAATGGGCAGAAGCAGCTTGTCCGGGGATAATGCCCTGAATCTGTCTCCAAGGCCCTCTTTTCTCTGACTTCCCAGTGAACCAAAGCAGCCCAGCCTAGGCTCTTCTGTTGCTTCTTCTATGCCCTTCCTTGTTTCACTGTCCTGTGTTTTTGCTGCAGTCAATAAGTTCTTGCTTGCTTTTCTAAATAATAAATAAACAAATAAATAAATAAATGCATATTTAATATAAAATGAGATCACAATGATAATAATCCCAGCACCTGATAATGTACTCAGTAAATAAATACTTTCCAGCTGACAAAGGTGTGAGGTCAATAATCTGCTCCTTAACAGGACTTCTCTAATATGGAAGACATTTCCACAATGGAAAGCTCCTATTATTGTTCCCAAGGCCTGAGGGCCTTCCTGGGGATAAATGTGCTTGAATGTCGAATTGTCAGATAAAACTAAAAATGCAGAAAATGTTGCACAGATGTCTTAGAGGTAGAAGTAATGCAGAGGTATTATAGTGAGGAGGCAGCTGTGAGTCAGGATCTGGAACCTAAAAGCAAGACGCATAGGATCTGCCATAGGTTGGGACATTGAAATGCTGGGCAAAACTTGCATTGGAAAAGAGAATTGACAAACATGCAGTTTGGTGACCAAAACAAGGAAGTACCTGTATGGGAAAGCAGACTGCACAATGCCTGATAGGAAATAGAGTGATGGCCTGCAGGTGATCAACCATGGATACGAACAAATTATACCCAGAGGAAAATTCAGCAGAAGTGAGGAGTTAAATGGCAGAATCCTCCATTCAAAGGACTCATTTGGAGTTCTCTGCAAAAGACCACTCCTGCTGCCAGCCCTCAGCAGTATGTTCAGTCACCCAGAGACATGGAGCCTGATACCTGAGCAGAAAAATGCTGCTAAACAGTTTATCACAGCTGTGCTCCTTCCTTCTTTCATCCAAACTGGCATCTTAGAGACCATAACAAGAAGAGTGTCCTGAGTTTTACAGAAGTGAAAAAAAAAATCAAAGATTCAGTCTGGAACAGACCCAAGAAGTTTGGCAGCCATATTTCCAAGTCAAAATCAGGGCACAGTCTGAGAAGGGTCCAACATATTTGAAATTGACACTGTGATGAAAAGACCAGGAAGTCAATCTAGAAATCAGATTAATTTCCTCATTCTACAGATAAGGAAACCAGGTTTGGGGACTGCTCCCAAGTGCTTTAACTGGCTGATAGCAGAGCATAGGACAAGAGACACATTCGAGTGCCCAGAGCCAACACTTGCTCTGCCATGCTGTCATTCCTCAGGACAAGGGATGGTAAACACACCTGACCAGGAATGCTCAGGGCCTAGGTCTGCTTTGGTGAAGCTTCTCTAGTACCTCCCCTTTGCATCTCAAAACCAATCATCCTTCATCTACTTCCACCAAAGTAAAGAGGAAGTAACAGCCACAATGTTGATTAGCAAGACCAATGCAATAATGGTATATGTAAACTGAAAATATTCCATCAGAGATGCAAATTTGTGAATGTATTCATTATCTTTGGTCCAACTTCCACCATACTCACCATTCTAACAGCTTCTCAAACAGGATAGCAGGTATCTCAAGCTTTCTCTGCTGGAAGTACAGCAATAAGAAACTTCAAGAAGCTGTACACATTTCATTCCCCTTTGTCTCTCCTTCCATAATACACACAGCTTGACCCTTTTTAAAATAGCTTGAATAAAGTCCTGTGGTCAACGAAAGCTTGTTGACAAATACAGCCATAATACTTAGAGAACAATTTATTTTTCCTACCTTCATTTCTAAAATGAGAAGACACAGAATTTGTTAAAAACTAAAAAACAAAACAAAACATAAAATAAGTATTTTACAACACTTGCAGAATGTGAAAGGTCCTACATATAAAATGCCTACAAATTTTAACAAATGTAGAAATATCAACTAATTTGGCTAAGATCTGGTTGACAGGAGTCTGTGGTTGAAGGTGCTGAGGGCAAAGTTTTCAGATGGAATGAGAACTTAGGGCACATGTCTGGAAGCAGGATGAGCTTGATGTGCTTTAGGAAAGGAAACCAGTGTGTGGCTGTAGGGCATCACATGTGAGGGGAGAATGAGAAAAGATAAAATTACAGATTTGGACAGGGCCCAGGTCAAGCAGGACACATAGGCCCTGGCAAGAAGAGTACCACTCAAGAATTTTAAGTAGGAGAGAGCCATGATTTGGTTGACATGTCAAAATGATCATCCCAGCTGTTATGTGAGGAACAGCTTGTGGGTGCTGGAGATGAGGTGGAAGTAGAAGCTGGTAGACTATCATAGGCATCCAAACAGGAGGTAGCAGCAGCTCAGAATAGGGTGATAGCAATGGAAGCTGGGGGAGAGGGCAGATTCAGAATAGATTCTGAAGATACTCCTAATAGGGACTTGTTGGTAGAAGATGGGGAGAAAAGGGTAAGAGAAAACAAGAATGAATTCTAGGTTTTGGCTTTGGTGGCAGAATACATGTGCTAATAGAACGGGCCAAACAGTGTGCCAAAACATGAAAAATAAACTTTCATAAAAATCAATTTAAAATTTGGTCCATACTTTTTTTAAACCCACTGCACAAGTTTGAGAATATTTGGTTTAACAAAAATGTGTGTAAAAAGGGTTTTGGACTTTGGACTTTTCATCAAGTCCATATTTAATAGAACCCAAGTTAGCAAATAGCAGAAAACACTATTGCTATTGTGTTCATGTGTATGCTTTAAACAGCATATGTGCAGCACACAAACATAGTGCTATAAGTCAACAGTATAGTACAGGTATTTATATGTTATCTCAAAGCCTTTATAACTATTTTATAAGCCGAATAATATTACATTAATTAAAGATATCAAAATGTAAATAGTCCATTATGGAATATATAGGTTATTCTCAGTTGCCCTATGATTTATGAATTAGCATAATAGCTATCAGCATGCATATAGCATTTTCAATACTTTGGCTCATTTCCTGTGAGAAAAATTGTAGACATAGAGTTTTAGAGTTAGAACTGATTAATAGTCAGTGTACACTAGTATAGCCACAGTGGCTTATAACATACTGAAATGTGTCCTTATAAGTTAATAAAAAGCCTTTGCCCAGAATCTCCTGAGTGCCTCCTTTCCCAATCATCAGCCCCTCCCTTGGAACCACACTGACATCTACAGGATGTGAAAATAAAAGGGTTAACACCTGGCTCCATAAAGGGGCTTCAGCACTGTGACTGGGGCTCTGATGGTCACTGTCCACACATTATCTGCTGTTAAATATTTTGACACCCTAGGGTCAGAGGCTTTTATGTTATAACATTTATATAAATTAGCCCTGTTTTACAAGCTAAATTTAACTTACATTAATGAATTGATATTGGTACTATAACATTCAAGGAGGAATGACTATTTCATCCAAATCATTACCTTCTGATCATTCTACTCTCTCCTGAGGTTAAAAATACCTCATTAAGTTGCCTGGTATACTCCCTAGCCCCACCTCCCCCATCTTCTGCACTCCATGCAGGTGCCATTTCTTCTCCCCTGAGATGTTAGAAAATTGTAGGGTCCCTTTCTTCTTTGCCACTTCACTCCTCACCTACACTTCAGGAAATACTGGTCCTCACAGATAACGTCTCTCTCCTGTGTAGGAAAAACAGTGTCTATAAATGTACTTTGATTTGTTGATGGCACACAGGCTATATTTTTTAATATTGTCCTAAAGACATTAGGGCTTGGGAAGATCATAAAAATAATACTTTCCTGACTGGTAAGGGATCAGAGAATTCTGAACTCAATAAATAAGCTATTTTTCTCTTTCTGTGATAAATAATTTAGGGTCCCTGATTTTCACAAAGGAACAAACCATCGTCTTCATTTAGTGAAAAATCTAAATGTTTTATGCTGAGTATAACTTCCAAAAATGTTATTGGGCCAATGCAGTCAGACAGCAGTTATTCCATAGTATGATAGTCACTACTCAGGTAGCTATTGCAACACACACTCTAAATTTAGTGTACATCCAAGTCGGTTTAGGTTTTATTTTTTCCAAAGCTCATGTCCTTTCCCTTAGTTGTACCAGTTAGTTTTGAGAGCCACTCCTATAGCAATATAAGTATAACATACAATTTAATTAAATCAGTAAAATAACAGGTGAGCCCAGTTCAGAATATCTGGGCATTTAACCCCTGAGAAGATATGTGGAGAAAATTTGAGATGCTATCAGAAAGTTATCCCAGGAAGAACAGCCATATTGAAACTAACTAAAGGAAAATGTCAAAATTGTCTTAAGATCATCTTAATTTAAAGGAGATGAGGTAGATTTTTAAAATGAAATTAATGTCAAGAACAAATACAGTTATCTCATCTGAAACTCTTCAAATATTATTGAAATGGGGGAATAAATTCATCCATTCATCAGTGAATACATACTTATCACTTACTACATGCAAGCTATGTTGGTAGGCAATCATGTGGTAAAATGAATATGCATCTCACAGAGACTTTGCTACTAGTTGGTGAGCAGAGACAGAGTTGAAAAGTTATGCTAAGTGCCAGAGAGGAAAATAGCTTAGAAAAGTGAGTTTTCATGAAGTAAGTGGAACATGTGCTGGACCTTAAAGAGTAAGGAACATCTGAAGAAGTGGAAAGTATAAGGGTGTGCAACTGAGTTCTAGAAAGTGTCATGAATAGAGAAACAGAAATAGAATTTTCAGGAATAATGGCAGTTCCCCCTTGCTACTCTAAAGAATGTGATTAGCTTAATAGAGGACTTTAATTATTCAGGCTGAGAGTTAGGATATTTCCCTTGAGGCAATAGGAAGCCAACCAAGAGAAGAACAGCTGAAAGAGGTACTTAAGGAAGGGTAAACCAGAGTTTTTGCAAGTGTATAGTAGTATACAGCAAGTCTAGAAGAAAGTTAGCTGGGTAATACTGCAATAGTCCAAATAAGGTATGTCATGGCTATAATAATACTTCTGAACTCCCCAGAAATCTACAAAATCTGGACAATCTTTCTACATTTTCATTAGTCATGTGGGAAAGATAGTAAGAGAATAGAAAAAATATATTTCCCTGTTAGACTGTCTCTAAGTTACTCTGCCCTACCTACTTACTTATATGGATGATGCTCTTGGTATGTGAGAATCTAGGGGCAATCACATGCAGAGTCATATGTAAATAAACAATTTACATTTTAGTCAATTGTAAATAAACAATTACAGAGAAGATTTTAACATAGACATAAGCATTAAGAGAGACGATCTGCATGGGCCCTGACCCCCTCTCACATCCTTGCTGAGTATACTAAAGTGCAAGGCCTGACTGTCCCCTGAGCAATTTATTTAACTAGTCACACAGGCAATTGAGTAGGTTAAAGTGACAAGTGTGACTACTGTGTGACTACTAGCTCCCCTCTGGAGGGAGACTGACTTGTTTGCTGCTTGCTATAAAAGGTGCTGAGCCCTTGCCACAGTGTTCCCCTAATGTTAAAACTGAGCACATAGCCTTTGTCTGGACCCATCATGATGCCCTGTGGGACTTAGGGACTGGGAAACCAGTGCTACCATATCAATGTTCCTGCTGTTTGATGTACTTACTGCCCAGTAAGCTGTCTTGCTATATTGATTTGTGTCTTGTCCATTTTTGTACTTATGAAGTTAATGGGATTGCTATCCTCTATGAGGTTGGCAATCTTCTCAAATAGCAAGCTGGGTGCCAAGATAATGAGATTCTGGAAAAGAAAAGGCAAGAACCTCATGTACTACTTTTAGGGACATAAGAAAACTCTCAGGGATGAGTAGCAAATGCTCACATCCTAGTGATGAGTCAGGAATGAAGGGACTATAGAATCCTCCCATGTCCTATCTACTAATGAACATGAATTGGGTCAAAGGGCATAGGCTGAGTGGTAGGATCAAAACAAGCATGCCATCAGTGCCATGATGTTCTTGCTCTCCTTAATGGACTAGGAAAGACCCTGGACCTGTCAGGGAGGAAAGCACAATGGCATCTTACAGGGAACCATCCCTATAGGGAATTACATCCCCACAAAGAGTATGAAGTGTACACCCACAGCAAAAGGAAGAAAAGGGAAATCTGGAACCACTTTTGTTAACAGATTGAAGATTTGGTAGAGACATGGCTAGTGCATTTGTGTGATATGCTTAGAAGGTGGATGGCAGCATCTCAGCCAGCTCATACTTGTCCCATGCTTCCAGCCTATACAAACAATTCACTTGAGACAGAATCATGCTCCACAATGAGTCTTCCTACTTTGGACTTGTTTCAATGACTATGTCATAGACTTACAAAGGAGACTTATCCAAGATCAATAGAACTGAAAGTGCCTCTATATAGAACCAGATTCTTCCATGGAGATCAGTGTTGTTCTACTAGACAAAGTAAGAATCTGGGTGGCATCCTTAGAACAAACTACTCTTTCCATACCTCTGCTGCCTGGCACTGCACCATGAAGCCTAATTTGACAACCCTTAAAGAGATGGGGCATTAGAGATGTGTTCAAGGTCTCTGTCCCAAAACAAGGAGGGTACATAGCTTAAAGTCTCTGACTATTGTTGGCAAATAGACTACATTGCTCCTCTGCTGCTATTGCATTTCTACTACTAGTGTCAAAAGACCACTGTCAATTAGTTCAACTATGGCTATACCATAGTAGCATTGGAAACTAAGCTATACTATGTTTTTAAATATCCAGGACATTTCAAATAAGACAGTGGCATTCTAATCATGGCAAAGGAGGCCTAACAGTGAAAAAATGGGCATGGTGATTTCATACCTTCATTGTCTTAAGAATACTGGCAAAATCGCAAGATAAAATGGACATTTGAATACTTGAATAAAAATGATTGCTGGATAGATCACATTATCAGCATTGTAGATTAACATCTTAGACAGTAAGGGCATCAAATGCAGCTGTTTCCAATGAGGAAACATGCTCTTGGGAATGATTGCTTGGAGAAATTCAGGACAGAAGAAAGTTGGGGAGTGGTATGAATCTCCATATCCATAATCCTAACAATCTGACAATACCAAACCACTCTTCTTTTTTCCCACTGACTCTAGTATCTGGGAGTCCTGATTAGTTTCATTATAGAGACGTAATAGGGTGTGGGTGACTTCAACCTGTTGCTTGAACTATACCTAGTTTCAGTTATCCAGTTGAACAACTGGTAGAATTTATAAAGTAACCCTGAATGCTAATCGCTAATCATTAGGGAAATGGAAAGAAAAACCACAAGATATCACCTCACACTTGTCAGGATAGCTATTATGAGGATAGTGAGTATGTGGAGAGAAGGGAACTTTTATACACTGTGAGTAGAAATGTAAAAGGGAACAACCATTATGGCAGTTCCTCAAAAATAAGTCAGTCAGAGAAATATAAGTACCATATGATCTCATTTATATGTGGAATCTAATGAACAAAATAGAACCAGAGACATGGATACATTGTACAGACTGACAGATCTCAGAGGGGAGGTTGCTGGATAAAAGAATGTGAAGAGAATAGCCAATGAACAAATATGGATAGGCCATGGACAGAGACAACAATGTAGTGAGGATCAGGTGAAGGGGAGGGTGGGGCGGGGTCTGGGTAGAAGGGAGTAAATAGAGGAAAACAGGAGACATCTATAATAATGCCAACAATAAAAATAATAATTTTTTTAAATTAAAAATTGAACTATCATATGATCCAGAAATCCCACTCCAATATCTGGGGGAATTTAAATCAATGTCTCAAAGAGATATCAGAACTTCCATATTCACTACACTATTATTCACATTAGCCAAATATGAACATAACCTAAGTCCTAAGTGTCCATTAACAAATAAAGATGTGCTTTTCCCTTATATAAGTTCTATAATAAGTACATGTGTGAGCACACACAAATACACACACATATACACACACACAACAGAATATTATTCAGGCATGAGAAAGAAAGAAATCCTGTTATTTTCAACAGCAGGACCAGAGGACATTATGCTAAGTGAGATAAGTCAAACAAAGAGATACAAATACTATATAATCTCATTTACATGTGAAATCTAAAAAAGCTGAACTCAAAAATAGAGTAGAATGGGCTGGGGTGGGGGAATTAGGAAGATGTTGTTTAAGGGTACAAAGTTGAAACTAGTAAATAAATAAGTTTTGGAACTCTAAAGCAATGCATAGTGAATACAGGAAACACTGTATTATAAGCTTCAAAGTTGCTAAGAGACTAGATCTTAATTATTCTCACCACAAAAAAATATCAAGTGTTAGCTCATGCTACCATTTGACCCAGTGATCCCACTTCCAGAAATATATCCTAAGAAATTCAAACACCAATCAGAAAGAACTTATGCACCCCTATGTTCATAGCAGCACAATTTACAATAGCTAAGATCTGGAAACAGCCCAACTGCCCATCAGTAAATGACTTGGTAAAAAAGCTGTGGGACATTTACACCATGGAATACTATGCAGTTGTAAAAAAGGAAGAATCTTTTATCCTTTGGGACAGCATGGATGGACCTGGAGAGTATGATGCTAAGCAAAATAAGCCAGTCAGAGAAAGATGTGCATTACATGATCTCACTCATATGTGGATTATAATGAACAAAATAAACTGATGAACAAAATAGATCAAGAGACATAGAAGCATGAAACAGACTGATGAATCTCAGAGAAAAGGTCGTGGGTGGAGAGAAATTAATCAAAGAACTTATGTGCATATATGCATAAGCCATGGACACAGACAATAGTGTGAAGACCTGTGGGTTGGAATATGGGGTGGAGGGAATCAATGGGAGAAAGAAGGGGGGGGGGAGGCATCTGCAATACTTTCAACAATAAAGGTAAAATTTTTTTTAAAATATAATTTTTAAAAAATCTTCCAATTACCAAAAAAATAAAAATAAAAATAAATATCTTCATTTGTATGTAACTGGGACACATAGGTACAAAAATATAATAAAATGCCATTTTATTTCACTTTTTACTATTTTTGTATTTGCTTTAATTCTCAAAATCTATACTCATAAGTAATGTTTTGGTTTTCTCTAAAAAAGTGATTAGTAAAGTCATAGTGAGTCTTACAATGAATAATATCCTAGGATGAAAAAGTAGAGTTTGGGTCCAAAGGCAATGGCAATGTCCCTAAGTTGTTGCTTCCCCTGGCAGTGTTCTATCAGCTGCACAATTCTCTCAACTATGTCTCACTATCAGTAAGGAAGGGTGTTTAAAACCTAAAATAGTTGAATCTGAAAGTCAAGTCAGACCATTTGAGTACCTGGAAGTATTAGTCTCAGTGGGAGTGATACCTAAATTGGGGTCCTCAGGTCAGCTTATTTTGTACCATCCCCAAAAGTAAATATGACCTAAAAAAGAGTATCCAGAATTGGTCCTAACACAAACCACAAGTCTCAAATTTAATTTCTTATACAATTTCTGCCTCTATTCATACAACCATCCAAGGACATATATCTGGCTTCCTACTCTTAATTGTCTCTTTTGAGACACAGTTAAGCTAGATAACTATCCTTTGAGTATTTGGAACCAATACTTATCAGTGACCAGGGAGACTGTGCTCTGGAATCCATAGGACACCTACTGCAGAAGGCCATTCTGCTAAGTCTAGAATACACAGCAGATCTACCCAATACATAGAAACAAATTCAGGGAGGAGCCAAAATGAGGAGAAAAAGAAACACACCCCAAATGAAGAATCAGACAAAACTTTAAAACATAAACTAAATGAAATGAAGATAAGGAATCCTCAATGATCTCAGAAGAGAACATGAATTCAGTAAGAACTTCAACAAAGAAATAGGAAACATAAAAATGAAGATAGAAAAACAAAAAATGTCAGAAAAAAAATACAATAACTGACATGAAGAATACATTACATGGAATCAATAGATTAAATAAAGCAAAGAATCAAATCAGCAATTTGAAAACAAGGTAGCAGAAAACACCCACTTAAAAAAGAATTCAAAAAGAAGCATTAAAAAAAGAAGAATTTTAAAAATGAGGACAGTTAAATAATCTCTGGGACAACATCAAGTGTACTAACATTCATATCATAGGTGTACCAGAAGAAAAATAGAGAGAGTAAGGAATTGAAAACCTATTTGAAGAAATAATGACAGAATACTTGCCTAACCTGGAGAAATAAATAGACATACAAGTCCAGGAAGTACAGAGAATCCAAAAAAAGATAATTTGGAAAAGGTGTACACCAAGAGGTAACATAGTTAAAATGCCAAAGGTCGAAGAAACAGAGAGAATCTTCAAGCTAGCAAAAGAAACACAGCTTCCTACAGGGAAGCTTAAATAAAAATGTCAGCTATTTCTCAACAGAAACTTTGCAGGCAGGAAGGGATTGGAAAAAAGATTCCAACTGACCAAAATCAAGAACCTACTAAAACCAGATACAATGGGTCCAGACTGCCTGTTGCTACCTCAGCCAATTAAGCAGGGACAAGGATGAATCACATATGAGCATTTTATTTCAATATTGCCGACAAAATGGGAAAGCATAAAATCTTGCTCTGCCCTTCCCTTATTAGATGGCTGCTTATATAGGGATGAGGAAGAAAGGCTGCATGCAAAGGGAAAGGGGGTGGGGAGGATGGCTGCAGGGTCTGTGGTCCATGTGTCTCCTTCCAGGATCTTGAAGTCTGATAACTATTTTCAAAAGTATTAAAACCCAGTTCCTCCAGTTCCTGGGACCTGAGAATGGTAAGCATTCCTGAGGCAAACTCCTGGAGGGGGGTCAGGCTCCAGGCACAGCAACCAAATCAAAGCACATCCTGTCCTTTGTCTGTCCTCAAAATGTATTTTCTTTTCTGCACAAGAGGCCCAAAGGTGTCTCTTAGTTTTTTACAACTCTGTTTTTCTTTTTGCAGCACATCCTCCAGTTTCTCAGGGTATGTAGGAAAACTTATCTATAATTAGTAAGGTGAATAATTATTAAAAAACTATGGTCCTATTCCTATCAGGTGCCCTCCCCCCTTTTACAATCACTGTCAACAGAGCATGATCAACATCTCTGCCCCCAACACTACAACCAAGGCTACACTATCCACCAAGAATATCATTTAGAATCAAAGAAGAGATAAAGAACTTTTCAGACAAGAAAAAGCTAAAGGAGTTCATTACCACCAAACCGGTGTAACAAGAAACTTTAAAGGGACTTCTTTAAGAAAAAGAAGGGGGAAAAAGACCAAATATGAATAATAAAATGGCAATAACTACATACCTATCAATAATTACTTTAAGAAGATTAAATGCTCTAATAAAATAAAAAAAACATACGGTGGCCGAATGGATAAGAAAACAAGACCCGTACATATGCTGCCTATGAGACACTCACTTCAGACTGAAGACACACAGATTGAAAGTAAATAGACAGAGAGGACTCTTTATAAGGATAAAGGAGTCAATCTAACAAGAGGATATAACCATTGTAAACATTTAAGCACCCAACATAGTAGTACCTAAATATATCAAACAAATATTGATGGACATACAGGAGAGATTGACAGTAGTATAATCATAGTGTCAGCATAGGCAGCTAAGTTATTGATATAAGGAAAATAGCTAGTTATTAATATAAGGAAGGAAGCAAAAGAGAACTAAGTAATCTTAATAAACTGGGAAGCAGAAGCAGGTAACAGAGGAGAATTTCCATCTAGCTTACTGGTAAACAGATGCATTTACACACTCTAGGGGCCTGCTGCGAGGAGATTTAATCCCTTAGAACAGGACAGGAAAATCTCCCCAGGGGTCCTAAAAGCCCAGTGTGAGGGGGGCGATATTCCTCTGCTCGGAATGTGTGCAACAGGAAAGAGATGATGTAATGAAACTTCTGGACATGCACAATGGAAGTTAGGGTGATGAAACAGAGGGCCAAGGACTAATGTGGGAACAAAGGTACTTGGGTTGGATAGAGGGCACCAAACCCCAAGAGAATTTACTGGAAAGAGGACCCAGTCTAGGCTGGGAAAAGTTAGGAATTTGAGTTGGATAACTTAAATAGTTCTTTGTCCTTTACCTGAACCAAGAAGATATATTGAAGATTAACAGGAGCCTCATGGCAGTGCTTTTAGAGCCTGCCCACCCCCTAAGTCCCTGAGGGTGTATTAATTGCCCTTAATTCACAATAAAATCTTACCATCACATTTAAACTTCTCCATGTGTGTGCATTTGGAATTCTTTCCTCATGTTGCAGCAAAAGAACCTATTATATTCAATGACAACAACAGTAGGGGCCTTTAACATTCCCCTGACATAAATGGATATATCTTCCAGACAGAAAATCAGCAAGGACAGAGGCTTTAAATAACACATTAGGCTAGATTAATTTAATTGATTTTTTAGAACATTTCACCTCAAAGCAACAGAATATACATTCTTTCAAGTATACATGGAACATTTTCCAGAATAGACCACATGTTAGGACAAAAATCAAGTCTCAACAAATTTAAGATTGAAATGTCAAGCAAGTTATCCAATTGCAATGGTATGACACTAGAAATCAATTACAAGAAGAAAACTGAAAAATACACAAACATATGTGTTAAATAACATAATACTAAAAAATGAATGGGTTAACAATATAAAGAAATAAATCAAAAAATATCTTGAGACAAATGAAAATGAACACACACACACACATACACAAAAAATGCCCTAGCTGGTTTGACTCAGTGGTTTGAGAGTCAGCCCAGAGATTAAAGGGTCCTGGGTTCAATTCCAGCCAAAGGCACATACCTCTGTTGTGGGCTCAATTCCCAGTCCCAGTAAGGGTATGTGTGGGAGGCAACAAATAGATGTGTCTCTCTCATATCAGTGTTTCTCTCTCTTTCCTTTCAACTCTCTCTGAAAAGCAATGGAAAAATTATCCTCAGGTGAGGATTAAAAAAAAACAAAAAAAACCCACAGCATACAAAATCTATGGGACATAGCATAAGCAATCCTAAAATGGAAATTCATAGCAATACAAGTCTACCTAAAAAAAGAAAAGAAAAGAAAAGAAATCTCAACTAAACAATATGATGGTATTCCTAAAGGGAAAGAACAACAATAAACAAAGCTCAAAGTGAGAAAGAAGGAAATAATAAAAATAAGAGTGCAAAATAAATGAAATAGAGTGTAAGAATGCAATACAAAGGTCAGTGAAACTAGAAGCTGGTTATTTGAAAAGATAAACAAAATTGATAAACCAGACTCATCAAGAAAAAAAGAGAAGATCCAAATAAATGAAATCAGAAATGAAAGAGAAGTGACAGCTGACACCACAAAAATACAAAGGAAATGAAAAATTATATACCAACACATTAACCAATCTGGGAAAAATAGATAAATTTCTAGAAACATAAAATCTTCCAACACAGAATGAAGAAAAACAGAAAATCTGAACAGATAAATAACTACTAACAAAATTGTGACATAATACTATATAGAGAGAACTGTAAAGAGTCCACCAAAAAAACCCCACAAACTATTAGAGCTAATAAATCATTTCAGTAAAGTAGCAGGATAAAAAATTAATATTCAGAAATCAGTTGTATTTTTATACATCAATAATAAACTATGAGAAAGAGAAATTAAGAGAGATCCAAGATGGTGGTGGACTGAGTGGAAGCTACACTGACACTCTCCTGGGACCAGTCTGGATTTACAACTAAAACAGAAAAACCATCCTAAAAACCAACTAGCTGGAAGAGCACCCTCATAACCAAGGAGGAAAACTGGAGACTGCATAGAGACTGGTAGGAAGTACAAATGCGAGAGGGCTGGCTGGGCTCCCACAGGCAGCAGCTGAAGGTCCAGAGGGATATCTCAGCTGTGGGGGGTTCCCACTGAGAACTCTGGGGCCTATACCCCAGGCTGGGCTTCCCAACCAGGAGCACCAGGACTGAGAAAGGTGCCCACATAACAGCTGGCTGTGAAAAGAAGCTGGGTTTCTGTGTGCCAGAGACAGGCAGATGGAACTGCAGGCAACCTCTTAAAGAGCCAACACAAAAATATTCATGTGCAGCCACTCACCTTGGGCTCCAGCAGAGGAGGCACAGAGTGAACTGGAGCTGTGTGGGAGTGTCTGGGACTGTGGACTCTGGAAAGTGAGATCAGAGGATGCCTGCCTGGGGTCCTGTGCCTAGTCATTCTCCCAGACTGTGGAAGGTATCTTTCTCAGGCAATTTGCTGCTTTTGCCTGAGAGGGGAAGCAATTGCCCTACCCTGCTAGAAAACCACTCACCCTACCCATAGGAGTTTCTACAGCCTGAGGCTTGTTAAGAAAATCAGATTAATCAGCCTGTGAAGGTAAAGGCAGATCTCAGAGTGCTTTGAGTCTTCGCCTGATCTGCTGCAAAACCTGGGACTTGGAAAAGCAGACTTTGGTGTGCATCTTGGTCCTGTACAAATGTACCCAGATCCAGCAGAGGAGACCTCAAGCCTAGGATTGCTGATAGCTCCTGGCTCAAAACAGGGTACACAGGGCCAGTCACAAACTGCGCCTGACATTGGCCTGTACCAGAGACCCTCCAAAAAAACAGAGTCCTAGAAGATCTACATAATGCTTAGAAAAAAACCAAAAAGGTACCCAAAATGGGGAGAACAAAGAACAAGTCCCAAATGAAAGAATAAGACAAGTCTCCAGAAAAAGACCTAAATGAAATGGAGATAAGCAATCTATCAGATAGACTTCAGAATACTGATTGTAAGGATGCTCAACAGCATGAAAAAAGATATGGAAACTATGAAGGAAATTAAGAATGACATAGCAGAAAAAAAGAATATATTGGAAGGAATAAACTGCAGATTAGAGGAAGCTGAGGATCAAATCAGGGGATTAGAAGACAGTAAAAAAAAAAAAAAATCACTCATCACAGATCCAAAAAGAAAACCCAGTTAAAAAACAGGAGGTCAGTCTAAGGGAGATTTGGGACAACATGAAACATAACAATATTCGCATTAAAGAAATACCAGGAGAGGTCGAAAGTAAGCCCGGGATAGAGAACATTTTTAATAAAATAGTGGCAGGAAACTTCCCTAACCTGGTCAAGGAAAAAGTCACACAAGTTCAGGAGGCATAGAGAGGCCCAAGCAAGAAGAATCCAAAGAGGCCCATGCCCAGACACATCGTAATTAAAATCCCAAAAATTCAAGACAAAGAGAAAATCCTAAAGGAAGCTAGAGAAAAGCAATCTGTTACCTACAAAGGAGCTCCCTTAACGCCGTCAGCTGACTGCTCATCAGAAACTCTACAGGCCAGAAGGGAATGCCATGAAGTATTCAAGGTAATACAAAACAAGAATCTGAAACCAAGACTACTCTATCCATCAAGATTATCATTCAAGACAGAGGGTGAAATAAAGAGCTTCCCAGACAAAAAAAAAAAAAAGGCTAAAGGAGTTTATCATCACAAAACCAGCATTACAGGAAATGTTAAAGGAATTGCTCTAATTAGAAGTACAAATAGAATGAGAAACATAGGAATAAAGAAATAAAATGGCAGTTGGTAAGTATATTTCAATAATCACCTTAAATGTAAATTGATTAAATGCCCCAGTAAAAAGATATAGGGTGGCTGAATGGATAAGAAAACAAGACCCAAATACATGCTGTCTACAAGAGACCCACCACAGAACAAAAGATTTACACAGGATGAGAGTGAAGGGATGGAAAAATTTTTCATGCAAATGGAAATGAAAAAAATGCTGGAGTAGCAATACTCATATCGGACAAAATAAACTTCAGCATGAAGACCATAATGAGAGATAAGAAAGGTCACTACATAATACTAAAGGGATTGACCCAACACGAGGATATAACCCTGATAAATATACTTGCACCCAATAGAGGAGCACCAAAATTTATAAAAAGACTTCTAGAGGACTTTAAGAAAGAGATCAACAGCATTATGGTCATAGTCAGGGACTTTAACACCCCAGTGACTTCACTGGATAGGTATTCTGGACAAAAATCAACAAAGAAACAGTGAACCTAAACAAGGTTCACTAGATCAGATGGATTTAATTGACATTTACAGAACATTCTACCCCAAAGCTGCAGAATATACATTCTTCTCTATTGCACATGGGACATTCTCAAAGATAGACCACACGTTAGGACACAAAACAAGTCTCTACAAGTTCAAGAAGATTGAAATCATATCAAGCCCTGCCGGGCGTGGCTCAGCGGTTGAGCATGGACCTAGGATCCAGGCGATCGGGTTCAATTCCCAGTCAGGGCACATGCCGGGATTGCGGGCTCGATCCCGTCCGGGGCGTGCAGGAGGCAGCCAATCAATGACTCTCTCATCATTGATGTTTCTCTCTCTCTCTCCTTTTCCTCTCTCTGAAATCAATAAGGATATATTAAAAAAAAAAGAGAGAGAGAGAGAAATCATATCAAGCATCTTCTTGGACCACAATGACATGAAATTAGAAATCAACCACAATAAAAACACTCAAAAACATTCAAACACTTGGAGGACAAATAGCATGTTTTTTAAAAATGAATAAGTTAACAAAGAGATCAAGAAAGAAATAAAAAACTTCCTGGAAACAAATGAAAATTAATGCACAACAACTCCAAATCTATGGGACACAATGAAAGCAGTCCTGAGAAGGAAGTTCATACCACTACAGGCCTACCTGAAAAAACAAGAAAAACTTCTAATAAACTATCTAACCCTACAACTTAAGGACTTAGAAAGAAAACAACAACAAAAAAAAAAAAACAGAGTAAATAGTAGGAAGGAAATAATAAAGATCAGAGCAGAAATAAATGGCAGAGACTAAAAAACAACAGAAAAGTTCAATGAAACCAAGAGCTGATTCATTGAAAAGATAAACAAGGTTGATGAATGTTTAGCCAGACTCATCAAGAAACAAATAGAGAGGACCCAAATAAACAAAATCAGAAATGAAAGAGGTGAATAACTGATCCAACAGAAATACAAAGGATTGTAAGAAAATACTGTAACTAACAAGCTTGACAATGTAGATGAAATGGACAAATTCCTAGAAAAACACAGTCTTCCAAAACTCAATCAGGAAGAATCAGAAAACCTGAGTAGGCCAGTAACTACTGGCGAAGTTGACGCAGTAATCAAAAAACTCCCAGCACACAAAAGCCCTGGCCCAGATAGCTTCACAGAAGAGTTTTCCCAAACATTCAGAGAACTAACACCTACCCCCCTCAAACTACTCCAAAAAATCCAAGAGGAAGGAACACTTCCAAGCCATTTTTAGGAGGCCAGCATTAAAAAAATCCAAGAGGAAAGAATACTTCCAAATTCTTTTTACGAGGTCAGCGTTAGCCTAATTCCAAAACCAGATAAAGACACTACAAAGATAGAGAATTATAGGCCATTATCTCTGATGAACATAGATTCTAAAATCCTCAACAAAATATTAGCAAATCAGATCCAGCAATATATTAAAAAATTTACACCATGACCAAGTGGGATTTATTCCAGGGATGCCAGGCTGGTACAATATTTGCAAATCAATAAATGGGATACATCACATAAACAAATTGAATGACAAAAATCACATGATCATATCAATAAATGCAGAAAATGAATTAGATAAAATCCAACAGCCATTTTTGATAAAATCTCTCAGCAAGGTGAGAATAGAGGGATCACCCCTTAAAATAATAAAGGCCATATATGACAAACCTACAGCCAACATCATACTCAATGGGCAAAAACTAAAGCCATTTCCCCTCAGAACAGGAACAATACAGGGGTGTCCACTTTCACCACTCTTATTCAGCATAGTACTGGAAATCCTAGCCACAGTGATCAGACAAGAAGAACATATAAAAGGCATCCAAATTAGAAAGGAGGAAACAAAACTGTCATTATTCCCCGATGACATGGTATTGGATGTAGACAATCCTAAAGATTCCACTAAAAAATTACTAGATTTAATAAATGAATTCAGCAAGGTAGTAGGATACAAAATTAACACCCAGAAATCAGTGGCATTTTTATACATCAATAATGAACTCTCAGAAAAACTAAAAAAAAATCCCATTTACCATTGCAACTAAAAAAAAAAAGATACCTAGGAATAAACTTAACCAAAGATGTAAAAGACCTTTACTGGGAAAACTACAGGACACTGAAAAAAGAAATAGAGGAAGATATAAATGAGTGGAAAAATATACCATGTTCATGGATTGAAAGAATAAACATCATTAATATGTCCATACTACCTAAAGCAATCTATAAATTCAATGCAATCCCTATTAAAATACCAACAGCATATTTTACAGATCTAGAACAAAGATTTTGAAAATTTATATGTCACCAAAAAAGACTCTGAATAGCCACAGCAATCTTGAGAAAGAAGAGCAAAGTTGGAGGAATCACAATATCAGATACCAAGTTATACTCCAAAGCCACTGTAATCAAAATAGCCTGGTACTGGCACAAGAACAGACATATAGATCAGTGGAACAGAGCAGAGAACCCAGAAATTGACCCACACCATTATGGTCAATTAATATTTGACAAAGGAGGCAAGGATATACAATGGAGTAAAGACAATCTCTTCAATAAATGGTGTTGGGAAAATTGGACAAGTACATGCAAAAAAATGAAACTAGACCACCAACTTACACCATACAGAAAAGTAAACTCAAAATGAATAAAAGACTTAACTGTAAGACATGAAACCACAAAAATCCTAGAGGAAAACTTAGGCAGCAAAGTCTCAGACATCTCTCATGGCAATGTTTGCTAGTACATCTCCTAGGGCAAGAGAAACTAAGGAGAAAATAAACAAATGGGACTGCATCAAAATAAAAAGCTTCTGCAGAGCAAAAGAAACCATCAACAAAACAAAAAGGGAGACCACTGTATGGGAGAACATACTTGCCAACAACACATCTGATAAAGTGTTAATATCCAAAATATATAAGGAACTCATACATCTTCACAAAAGGAAGACAAGCAATCCAATTAAAAATGGGCAAAGGACCTAAATAAACACTTCTCCAAAGAGGACATACACATGGCTCAGAGACATATTAAAAAATGCTCAGTCGCTCATCATCAGAGAGATGCAAATTAAAACCAAAATGAGGTATCACTTCATACCTGTCAGAATAGCTACCATCAACAAATCAATGAAAGACACGTACTGGCCAGGGTGTGGAGAAAAGGGAACCCTAGTACACTGTTGGTGGGAATGCAGACTGGTGCAGCCACTATGGAAAGCAGTATGGAATTTCCTCAAAAAATTAAAAATTGACCTGCCATTTCACCCAGTGATCCCACTTCTAGGAATATACTTTGAGAAACCTGAAACACCAATTGCAAGGAACTCAACATCAGTAATCATCAAGAAAATGCAAATTAAAACCACAATGAAATACCACCTCACACCTGTTAGAATGAGTTCATCAAAAAAATTAAGAAACAAGTATTGGTAAAAAAGTGAAGAAAAGGGAACTCTCATGCACTGTTGGTGGGATTTCAAATTTGTGCAGCAGCTATGGAAACAGTATGGATGTTCCTCAAAATATTAAAAATAGTAATAGCTATGACCCAGCAATCCCATTTTTGGGTCTTTAGTCAAAGAAATCCAAAACACTAATTCAAAAAGATATATGCATCCCTATGTTTATTACACCATTAGTTACAATAGCCAAGATTTGGAAGCAACCTAAATGTTCAGCAATAGATGAATGGATAAAAAATAAGTGGTACATATGTACAATGAAATTTTACTTTGCCATTAAAAAGAATTATATCTTACCATTTGTGACAATGTTGATGGATCTAGGGGGTATTATGCTAAGTGAAATAAGTCAGACAAAGACAATTCTATATGATATATATGTGGAATATAAAAAAACAAAATAAACTAAAGAGATAAAAACTCAGACAGAGAGAATCTTTTAATGGTTTCTAGATGGGAAGTGCGTTGGAGGGTGGGTGAAAAATCAGAAGAGATTAAGATGTGTAAATTGTCAGTTATGAAATAGTCACAGAGATGTAAATACAGCATAGGAATACAATCAATAATATTGTAATAACTATGTATGGTATTAGATGAGTACTAGACTTATTTATAGATTATATAAATGTCTAATCACTACATTGTATACCTGAAACTAATATTACATAGTATGTCAACTACAATAAAAAAAAAAAAAAATTAAGTACCTCTACCAAATTGGGCTTTCACTACTAGTAAATGAGGTAAGAACATTAAAGGAATTTTTTTTTAAACTCTTCTCTTCTACCTCCTTTGCATTTGTTATATTAGTAAAGGAATGTTAGTAAAGATTTCATGTAGTTAGATTCCACAGCAGAAATTTCTTTTATTCTAAAAGTTAACCTTCCTCACATATCCATGAGAACTTCTGGTATAACAACAACAACAAAACAGCAGCAATCTTAGCTCTAGCTCTCACTAGCTCTTCACTTATTTATAAATTATTAGTTCAATGTTTCTTTTTCTTTTACAAGATAATAAGCTATTCAAAGGCTAGGATCTTGTCTTATTACTGCCATATGCCAAATGCTTAGCACAATGCTGGACTGAGGCTTTCTGAAATATTCTTTTCATTAAACTTTTTCTCACCTGGAGGATATCTGTGTCCCTCTTCTAAGAGTAGAGACTGGACTATTAATGTAGGAAGTTAAAAAGTACTAAGAAGATTGGAGTGGTAGAGAAGCTTGTGAAAGTACCATTACAAAGTTATTCATTCTTGGGCCCTGTGCTGTGCATGTGTGGATAAGATCTTTATTAAAACATAAGAGATTTTGAGAACTGAACTAAAAGACAGAGTACCACCCAGATCCCAGGCTGGTCACCACTGGCTAATGCACACATGAGATACATCCAAAGCAAAGACTTTGAAAACTGAGCTGAGAGCACACTGAAGGCAGTCTTGAATTTGAACATAATCAGGCTGCTAAAACAAAAATATCAACATTTACCACAGGATTTAACAAGACCCAGAATCTCACAACCTAGTATTCAAAATGTGTTAGATTTATTCCAAAATTAGAGGGTATACAAAGAACTGGGAAATACTCTATTCTCATGTCACATGGGAAAGACAACCCTCAGACATCAATACTGAGGTGAAATAGATGGCAGATCTGACAATAATAAACATTTTTAATAAAAAAAAGTTGCCACTGATGATACAATAAAGATATTTCAAAGTCTGTCAGCTAAGTTCCAAAAGCATCCCTGAAAAAGGAAGTTACAAGTTCTAATGTGCTTGCTTTAAAACTAAGTCACTTTTTTTGTAGTCTCACATGTCTTATTCTTTACTATAAGGTAAAATCATGATATCTCTTTTAAAAATATATCAAACCCTAGATCCTCCATGGAAAATGGAAAAGAATGTCAGATGGACCAGTAGAGATTTCTGGACCTCATAACCAATCCTTTCATTCATCCATTTACCTTCTTATTGATTACAGCTGCTTCATGAGAAACACAACTCCACTTTAATATTCTGGCCTAGATCAGAACACAGGACCCTTCCCTTATAGCCTCAAGCAAAATTGAGGTACAACAATCATTTGCACAAAATTTTAGTTAAAATTTGGGATTAATTAAAAGAAAATAAACACAAATAGAAAAATATAACTAGATCAGGGCCACTCAATGAGCGTCCCTCAAACCAGCAGCATCAGTATCCCTTGGAAGTCTACTACAAATGCAAATTTAAGGGCCCCTCCCCAGACTTACTGAGTCAGAATATCTGGGGAATGAAAGAAAATGAATAATCATCATAGTCATAAAACTCAGCCCAGAATCACTCCTGACTCAATCTGAGAATCCTCAAACTTTTCTCACACAGTTGTCAAGTGGTAGCGATTATAATATGTGCTATAATCATCTGAGCACCTCCTTCAAGAAATCTCAGCTCTCTCTCTCTCTGAAGTTCCCTGGGGCCCATATTTTGGCCAAAAATAGATACAGTTCCTATCCCATTGTGGACATTTCTCATATAAACATGTGAGAGGTTCTTTCTGACACTGCTTCTGACACCAGATATGTGGGATTTTTTTCCTCATATCAACCAATTCTCTGATTCTCCTCACCAACTGGGTATCCACCTATTCAATTCAGTTCTGACACAAACTCCTGAAATTAGTTCAGACTCCACAGGCCTGCCAATAATAACTGCAAATAGAGTACCCTGGCTACTCACATTTCTTCCCAGCTAGTTAAAAGCTTATGGGTTCCTCAGGCTTAATAAGTCATTGTATCAGCTCAGAATTCAGGATTGAGTGAGGAATCCATGCTTTAAGAAGCTTTGAGATGATTCTTTTGTGGGCAAAAGTTTAAAAACTACTGAATTTGATAATCTCCAGAGATTCTGATTCAACTGGTTTATGATAATTATTCTCAAACTTAATGGCACATTAAAATCACCTGGGGAGCTTTTAAAGTTCTAATACCCAAGCCTTACAACAAACCAATGAAATCAGAAACTCTGATAATAGTTGCCAAGCATCAGTAGCTTTTAAAATTCCCCAGATGATTGCAATGTGAAGGCAACCTTGAGAACCATCAGTCTAAAATATGTCATGACCCAGGCATCAGTATTTAAGAGCTCTCCAGATGATGCTGAAGTACAACCTGAGTAGATAACCAAGAATGATATGCCTTACATACAAAATATATGATTCACCTTTAGTGAGGGGTCTTCTAAGTCATCTCACCATCTGCCTCCACATGACATGAATTATTTTCTTCCTACATACCAGGAATGCCCCCAAGCATGCCTTTGTGCTGCAAAATCCAAGAGAATAAGAATAAAGGTAATGAATTCCTTCTTCTGCCCTTTAATGTGTACCTTCCAAGTTCTCATGATTAGTTTCTTCCACAGATGGGTGATATCAGAAGTATCCCCTCCATGAGAAACTCCACTTCCTACCCCTAGGCAGGTGACCTTATCCCAAATACCTCAATAACAATTACATCAGAATTTACCACCACACAGTAACTTCAACATTTGGACATGAGACACTAACTTAGAATATTAGGAAAAACACATCATGTTATCTGTATACACCAAAAATAATGCAAGTATTTGAGTACTAGGAGTAGAGAAGTAACTTAAGATGTACATATACTACACATATATGTAAACTACTCTGTGGTTTATAATTTAACTGATTATAGACCCCATGGTTATTAAAGACTTTAGATATTGATTTGCAAGTTTTCTGAGGGATTTAATTTCTAAAGAACAAACTCACCCCTGACTGATACACCCTGAACTACCAGCAGAGGGATACTACCATGTTATGAGCTTGTGTTCAGGTTTAGACAGACTGGCACTTGAACCCAGCTCTACCACTTCCGAGCTATGTGATTTTAAACATGTTGTCTATTTGAACTTGATTTCCTCATCTACAAAATGGGAATGATATAAATCAATACTTAATGTATGTAATATGGTAATTGCTTAGCATATAGACTTATTGTCAACAATTATTATTTCCATAATATCCTGCGTCATTTCATGCCTCCATGATTTTGCGACACCATTTCCTTTGCCTGGAATATCTTTCCTTTTTTTCAATCTTGTTCATTTATTCATTTGAATTACTGTAAATTTTAGCTAGCTGTGTTCTTCCATGCCACTATTAACATAGGTAATCAAGATATTTTCATCACAAGTCGAGCAGTTTCCATTTGAAGGCAGGTTATCGTTAAATTGAACTTTAGCACAGCATCATTTATTTTGCCATCTAGATTAAGGTCTTCATTTTAACTTCTGTATAATAACTGATGATGTATTCCACTGGCATTCTCCCTATAAGAGCTTCAAAGGGAAGCTGTGCTTTAGCATACAAAATAGATTATCTTTATTCAAGAATAGCCTTTTTAGTCTACCTTGCTAATTCCTTTTGCACCTGTCCATAATAACAACTAATATTGTCTATTAATATGTTAAACTATTTTTATCAATGCTTATTTAATTTTATTTGTTATGTATGAGTATTATTATAATTTCCCATTTTATAAAGGAAGAAATTATAGCTCAGAGGCTAAGCAATATGTTCATATTTAAAGCTACTAAATGGTACAGCAATAACTCTCTCAAATGTAGGTCTCCAAGCTCCATGATCTTTTCAACTTCTATTGCAGCTAGAAACCAAAAGACTCTTATATTCAAATCCATCATTTTTAAGGAAATTATTACTAATATCTCCCAAAAATTTCAAAGCCAACTTTGTCTATATGAACACAGATGCAAATGTTTCCCTACAACCAAGCCCCATATAATCAGATGATTTCTAAAAATCAGCCTTGATAGCACTTTCTTCCTAACAATATAATAATAATAAACAATAGCTACTTTATGTTTACTGTGTGCCAGGCACCATGCAAAGCACTTTACAGACATTATCTCATTTAATATTCTCAATACCTCTATTAGACAGCCAGTACCATTACCATCCTTCATAGATGAGTAATTTAAAGCTTAGAAAGTTTCATCTAAGTGATAGAGATCAATTTCCAGCACAGAGCTATACAATTCTAAATCTCTAATTTTTAGCCATTTTTCTTGTCAATGTTTTCAGCCTATCAGCATTCTTGATTATGGATATAATAGCGCCTTAGAGTATTCCATTCCTGTCTTCCCACTTGCTTGGAATTATAGTTCCCTTCTTCAAGGTTATTGTTCTTGCTTGTCATTAAGTTCCCTGCAGAATTTTTCCTCTGAAAGGGTCAAGATTGGCTCTGAGAATCTCTGTATTAAATCTATCAGTCCCCATTCTTAGGGATGTTGTGTGTCAGGGACCCACCATAGGTGTCTAAAATACAACTCATAGCTATGCCTCAAATTCAGATCTCCTTGAACCAAAAATACATCCTTACTATGACTGTCAAACAGATTAACGTATAATACCCAGAAATCAATTTAGACCAAGCCATGATAATCTCTGGGGTACCACCTCCAAGTTAGATGGAAGTTGTGGAGCTATTTTATTACCAGCATTACAACTGTTAAGGAATGTGCTTTTACACATTGAGTGTTCCAGATGGAGAACCAGACACATGCAGTACTGTGTGACTTACTGTACTAACAAAGTTTTGGAAACTACTTCATGAATTTGCAGGTAGAAGACTGCACATAATTCAACTGGAGCAGGCACAAAGCCTTCTAAGAAATAAATACTATTTTTAAGGAAGAACAGAGGTAAGATCCAAGATGACAATGGAGTAAGTGAAAGTTATACTCATATCCAACCGAATAACAACTAAATTATAGAGCAATCAGCCTGAATAGCCACTGAAGACAGCTGAACAGATGTATTATAACCAAAGATTTATAGAAGAGATCATGTCAAGACTAATAGGAAGGGTGACAACACCAAGAGGGCTGGCTCTGCTTCCACGTGTGGTGGCTGAGATGAGAGTCTGGAGGGATATCTAAGTTGAAAACATCCCCTCTGAAGAGTGTGAGGTTTCAACCCTATGCTGAATTCCTCAGCTCAGAGTACCAGAGCTGGAAAGAGGAACCCACATAACATCTGGCTGTGAAAACCAGAGAGAGACAGGAGTCTGCTGGAAACCCAGGTGCACTCTTAAATGGCTGAGACCCAAAATGTCATTCACAGTTACTTACCCTGAACTCCAACAGAGGAAAGGTGTCTCAGGGGTCATGTAGCTTTGGTGAGAAGGCTAAAGGGACAGCCACCAAGGTCCCTGTGCTAAGTCCCTCACCAACAACACCCACTGACACCATCTTTCCTGGGTCAAGCACTTCCCTCCATAGAACATCAGCCTAAGGTAACGCACTAGACCCAATCTTCTGACTTCCTGTGGCCTCTCCCTGCCAGGCTTGTACCCTGCTAAAGAGTCAGTTAGCTGAGGTCAGCCTGGGTGCATGGTGCTGACTTCCTTGGAAGGCTTTAGATTAGGTCAGGGCACACTCAGGGAGTGGCACAGACTGAGTTGTGTGGTTCTAGAACAAGGGACATTGTCCATCACGCATTTGCACCACTGTTCCTGTGCAAAGCTGTCCCTCCACACAACCAAATATTGGTCTATTTTAGTCTGATAAATGCTGCTGGCCTCACCCTGATGCTGCCTCACCACAAAGGTCTTCAGGCCTCCAGCAGGTGGTGGGTGGCCTTGGTGTACCCTGAGAATTTTACTGAGTAACTTCAGACCCAGCACTAGCATCTAGTTTGAATGTGTCAACCTGACATCACTCCCGTCTATGTGGTGACTTACTTTGAACCTAACTCACAAAACTTGCATACCACCAGAGGCTCTTTCAGTGACTGAGCCTAACAGAAAGCTAGCAGGCAGAGGTGGATCTCAGGATGCCTTGGGTGTTGTGCTGAACTGCCCTCAGGCTTGATACTGGTGGAAACCTGTCTTGGTATGTTGTTTGGTCCCTCCCACATGCACATAGGCCCAATGGAGACAACCACAAACTGGATTGTTTTGTAGCTCCAGACAGGTAGCCCAGGACCAGTCACAGGCAGCACCTGATACTAACTGTACAGGAGTCCCTCCCAAAAAGCCTCAAAACCAACATACCCAGTGGTGAGCTTCAGACCACATAAGACCCACTCAGCTCCACAAGAAGCACGCCCAAAGGGAGATCTTGGCAGGCACCAGAACCTGCTGTGATAAATTCCATTTTGTGTGGTCAGCCCCCCTCCAGCACCTAGTACACTGTGGTCAGGGTCATTCTTCATAGTCAACCAGCCTAAGGGTCAACCACACTCACAAATATGCCAGCAACAGTCAACACTCAATTACAATAGAAGGGCTTACATAACCCACAAAAGGGACATTCCTAGAGCACCTAGTGCTGGTGAACAAGGAGACTGCACCACTAAGGCCCACAGGACACCTACTGTATAAAATCATCATACTAAGACTGGGAGACATACCAGATCAACCTAATATACAGAAACAAATAGAGAAAGGCAGCCAAAATTGGGAGACAAAGAAACATCTCTGAATGAAAGAACAGGAGGAATCCGCACAAAAAGAACTAAATGAAATGGAGAAAAGCAATCTCCCAGATAGAGTTCCAAACAGTGGTTATAAGGATGCTCAAGGACCTCAGGGAAAGAACGGATGAACTCAGTGAGAATGTAAACAAAGAGATAGTAAGCATAAAAAATGACATAAAAACCATAAAAAAAGAACCAATCATAAATGAAGAATACAATATCTTAAGTCAAAAATACACTGGAAGAAATCAACAACAGGTTAGATGAAACAGAGGATTGAATCAGTGATTTTAAAGACAAGGTAGGAAAAAAGCACCCAATCAGAGCAGCAAGTGGAAGAAGAATTTAATAAAATGAGGATAGCTTAAGGGACCTCTTGGACAAATAAATCATAACAACATTTGCATCATATGAGAGTGCCAGAAGGAGAAGAAAGAGAGCAACAGAATGAGAACCTTTTTGAAGAAATAATGACTAAAAACTTCCCTAACCTAGTGAAGAAAAAAGACACAAGTGCAGGAAGCGCAGGGAGTCCCAAACAAAATGTACCCAAGGAGACCCACACCAAAACACATCATAATTAAAATGGCAAATATTAAAGACAAAGAATCTTAAAAGCAACAAGAGAAAGAAAGTTAATGTCAAGGGAGCTCCCATAAGACTATCAGCTGATTTCTTAACAGAAACATTTCAGGCAAGAAGTGACTGGCATGAAATATTCAAAGTGATGAAAAACAAGAACCTACAACCAAGACTACTCTACCTATCAAGGCTATCATTTGAAACTGAAGGAGAAATAAAGAGCCTCCGGACAAGAAAAAAACTAAGGACGTCATTATCACCACATCAGTATTATAAGAAATATTAAAGAAATTAAGAATAAAAAATAATTATGTACATATGCACAATCACTTTAAATATAAAGAAATTAAATGCTTCAATCAAAAGATACACAATAGCTGAATGTATAAGAAAGGAAGGCCCATATATGTGCTATCTATAAGAGACCCACTTCAGATAGAAAGACACACAGAGACTAAAAGTTAAAGGAATGGAAAAAGACATACCATGCAAATGCAAATGGAAATGAAAAAAGCTGGAGGGGGGGAAAGCTAGGGCAGTAAAACTTGTAGGAGACAAAATAGACTTTTAAACAAAGGCTATAAGAAACAAAAAAAATTACATAATGATAAAGGGATCAATCCAAAAGAGGATATAACCCTCATAAACATGTATGCAACCAACACAGGAGCACCTAAATACATAAAGCAAATACTGATGGACATAAAGGAAGAGATCACCAGTAATATAGTCATAGTAGAAATCTTTAACATCCCATTGATATCAATGGATAGATCATCCAGACATAAAATCAACAAGGAAATAGTCACCTTAAATAACACATTAGACCAAATTGATTTTATTGATATTTTTAGGGCCTATTATCCTAAAATTGCAAAATATACATTCTTTTCAAATACACTTGAAACATTTTCCAGGATAGACCATATGTTAGGACACATAAACCTCCTCCTTTATGTTCATTATTTTACAGAGGAAGGAAGAAAGTACATTGGGGTATAGACAGTATTCAATAAATGGTGTTTGGAAAATTGGACAGATACATGCAAAAATATGAAATTAGACCACTTTCTTACACTATACACAAGAATAAACTCAAAATGGATTAAAGACTTAAATATTAGACTCAAAACCATAAAACTCTCAGGAGAAATCATAGTAAAATCTGTGACATTTTTCTTAGCAATATTTTTTCTGATCTATCTCCTTGGGCAATGAAAACAAAAGAAAATATAAACAAACGGGACTATATCAAACTAAAAAGTTTTTGCACAGCAAAGAAAGCCATCAACAACAAAAAAAGGCAGCCTACTAAATGAAAGAATATATTTGCCAATGATATACCAGATGAGGGATTAATATCCAATATTTATATAAAACTCATACAACTCAACACTAAACAATCCAATTAAAAAATGGGCCAAGGACCTGAATAAACACTTCTCCAAAGAGGATATGCAGATGGTCAAGAGATGTACAAAAACTTGCTCAACATCTCAAATCATAAGAGAAGTGCAAATGGAAACCACAATGAAACATCAACTCACACCTGTCAGAATGGCTGTCATCAGTAAATCAGTAAACAAATATTGATGAGGATATGGAAAAAAGAGAACCCTCATGCACTATTGGTGAAAATGCAGATTGGTGCAGCTACTATGGAAAATAGTATGGAGTGTCCTAAAAAAATTAAAAATGGAACTGCCTTATAACACAGCAATTCTACTTCTGGGTGTATAGCTAAAGAAACCCAAAACACTTATTTGAAAGAATATATGTACCCCTATGTTTTTTGCAGCATTATTTACAATAGCCAAGATATGGAAACCACCTAAGTATCTATCAATAGATGAGTGGATAAAAAAGAAGTGGTACATATATACAATGGAATATTACGAGACCATAAAAAAGAATGAAACCTTACCATTTGTGATAGCATGAATGGACCCACAGGGCATTTTACTAAGTGAAATAAGTCAGACAGGAGAAGACAAATGCCATATGATTTCCCTTATATGTGGAATCTAAAAAACAATATAGAAAACAAAGAGAAACAGGCTCATAGATACAAAAAACAGACTGATGGTGAAGGGATTATTAAGAAGTACTATTTGGTAGCTAAAAAACAGTCATGGATATGTAAAGTACAGCATAGGGGATATAGTCAATGATATTGTAATAATTATGTATGGTGCCAGGTTGGTACTGGAAATATCAGGGCAACACTTTCTAAAGTACATGATTGCCTAGTCATTATGCTGTACACATGAAACTAAAACAAAATAATATTGAGTGTACAATGGAATTTTAAAATAATTTTTTTTACAAAAATTACTTTAAGAACCATCCTAAGACACTATGCTTCTGTTATATCCACTTCAAATGAGAGCTATGTGGACCCTGGATGTTTTCCCCATGTTAGAAGAGAATTAGAACACAACTTATACAGATTGGAGAGTGATGCCACTGATCTTTTTGAGGGCCCATCCAAGTGGGAAATCATTCCTAAACAGATATTCCATTTCCAATACTGAGAATTTCCTTGCCGGTCTGCCTAAAAGCATGTTAGTTTAGTTATAATCTATGAACTAAATTTGGCATATCAATACTATTCTTATTGTCCAATGAAATATTAAAGTAAGTTCATACATTGATAAAAAGGAGAATAGTACTACATATATATGTCTAAACCCAGAGAACTTTCCAGGAGACCACAAGATGCACACCTTTTACAACAGAGCAGAGTTGAAGCCCTGAGAGAGGGTGCTATCCTAAGGAAGCTCATGGGGGAAAATTCAAAGAGTTCATCAGAGAATGAATTCTTGCTATTAGTGGAGTGAATATGGGAAAGGTGGGGGTGGGGGTGCCCAGCAGAGAATTAGCTCTCTCAGGGAATAAGACCAAAAGTTCAATGACAGCCTTGAAGAACTAGAGATGAGTCAGAAATGGTTTGGCCCCTTAAAGGTCCAATCATTTGGAGTAAGGTACTGAGAACGTGCTTGGGTCAGGTAGGATGCCAAGCCCCCAGTCTGCTTTCACTGTGACAGGGTTGGTAAAAATAGCAAAACTATGATCAAGTAGTTAACAACTTCCAGCTCCCTTTAGACACAACTCATGTGAGCAAATTTTAGATTAACCCTGGTGTTGTGCTCGTGGGATGCGGAGAATGTAGAATTTAGGTGGAGATGCAGAGGGTTGAGGCTCTGGAGGCACTGCAACAACCCTCCTTACCATCCAGCGATTTTTACTGTGAGCTACAGAAAGGCAGGTGTGAAAGACAGTGATCAGTAGAAACTATAAAATGCACAGAACAAATGGCTTTGTTTTGTGCTAATGCTTCACATTTGTTCTTAAGGCCATAACCCTCCTGGGGGCAAGCTTCCCAGATCTATAAGGATCTGTTTTCAGTTCCTGTCAGAGATGTCTCCCTCGTTTTCAAGGGGATTTCTGCGATTCTGGGGAAGCTTGCTACCCAACTCCTTCAGAGTTTGTTGTTTGCTGGCCTTTTCTTACACCCTGGGACTGTCCAAGGCATTGGGAGATAGCAACGCCTACCTACTTGTTTCACTTGTGATGAGAAGAAATACATTGGTGCAGACAGCCACCACAAAGAAATATACTTAGTGAATTAGCCAGCAGTCTTCCTTGTAGGAGATACTGAAGTGGGGAGGGGACCTACTCAATGCTTTTCTTTTTCTTCACAGAGTGGGAGGATCAGACACCCCAGGTTGGGTTGGATTAGGGAGTGTGAAGAAAACATGAAAAGCAGCCAAGATGGCAATTCTGCCCACTTGCTGGTGTGACTAAATTTGACTTGTCAATAGCCACACATTCCCATTCTCTCAAGCTTCCCAAGGCCCTGGCTTACCCAAAGGTACACAGGCCTGCCTGGGCTGTGGCAGGAGGGCTGTGCTCAGAGGTGAGAGCACAAACTTCCCAGCATTTTAACATCCAGGTTGAGCAGAAAAGAGTCCCCTAAGAAAGCTCCTCAGAATATCCATACTCAGCTCTGAAGGGCAGTCAGGTGGCAAGGCATGAGACAGCTAAATTATGAATCTTAGTCAAACAGAAAATCAAGAAAAAACAGTGAATATTACATATATCCCCCTTTCAATGAATCTCCCTTCTTCTCTAATCTTCTGCAAGAGTTATTTTGTTTTGGGACTCAGAGGGATATGCAAGCCAAGGGAAACATCTGCATGCCTCTAGATAATAGGGGAGATTTTTAGAGAGATAGAGAGCCAGCCATATGCCGGGGTAAGAAAATCAAAGGAAAGAACAGATTTTTCTGATGGGGAACTTCAATTTTTGCTGTATGGTATATGATGTAGTCCTGTCTTTCAGTTACCTCTCCCACTCAAAAAATACCTTCAGAAAAACTACTCAAGTTTGGGTTACAGGACTTGTATTGGGGGAAAAGAGTGGAGTGAGAAAGTACTGAGTTTGGCTGTAAGGTAGGAAGCAGTGAAGGCAAAACACAGGCAGGCAGCCACTTCCAGGCTGTGCGAGGTCCTCCTGTGGACCAATAATAAAATATCAGCAGGTCACAGACAGGGGAGACCGCATCTTAAATGCCACTGGATGTTAAGGCATATGCAATGAGCTGGCAGGGGGCACTGGCAGAGGGACTTACAGAAAATCTGTTTGCATTCTAAACTAAGGGTGATCAGGAGAAAGTATGCAACCTGAGAAAAGTCAGAAGCCATTCCAGTTATCTTAATATCGCTGCATAGCAAACAATTCCCAAAACTCAGTGGCTTAAAATACCCATTTGCATTACATCTCACAGTTTTGTGGGTCAAGAATTTGAACAAGGTTTGTCTGGGCAAATCTTCTGTGCCACAACGGTATCACATCAAATTACTGCATGGTAATCGGCTGGTGGATAATCTGGATAAATGGTCCAAAATGTCTGAACTCCCATGCCTGGGACTAGAAGGCTCTGCTAGGCCCCTTGCCTTCTGAATGTAGTCTCAGAGCTTTTCCATGGACCCTCCAACAAGATGGTTTGACTGTGAACTCCAACAGTGAGTATTCCAAGAGACAGTAAGCAAGAACTGCCGTCTCCTTACTGGCCAAGCACAGAACTGACGCAGCATATTTCTTCTCCATATTCCATTGCTAAAACCATTGTAGCCCAGATGCAAAAAAAAAGTGGACCCACCTCTCAATGGCTTCATTTTTAATCTGCCACCAAAACAAACTAGTTCAAAGACAATTAAGTCTTTTCCAAAAGAAGGATGACTCTGAACACATATACACAGCGTATGATACTCAGACTTCCTTACCACCCAGCCACGCACACTGATTTTTATGGAGGGAAGCTGCAGTGTTAATTGGGCATAGAAAAATCATCGAGTGTCTGTAGAACACTGAGAAGACTGACAGCTCTACTTCAAGGTAAAACATAACACTATTTGGGGAAGACCATCTTGTCAATGTGAAATGTGTAGGAGGCCAGGAGCCATTTGGGCCCTGAGCCTCCCTCTGCATCACAGCCTCAGAGAAGCTCCCAACCATAGCCTGGGAAAAGGCAGGGTTTGGTCCCCTCACATGGCCACCACATGCCGTCACATACATTAGCTGTTGCCAACCCCCGAGCCTCAGGGAGAAAGGGCTGGAGCCCTGCGATTTTGTTGGTGGAGGATGAGTCAGCAAATACAGTTCCATTCCTACTCCTGTGATGACCGTTTCCTCCTGGGAAAACGCGGGGGTCAATGCTTAGATCCCAGTAACCTTGGTGATCTCTTGCTGAAAAGGCAGAGGAAATCGACCTTATGTGGACTTTTCCCCACTGCATGAAGAGAAATAAGTAATTCCTGGTGAATGACTTTCTTCCATATTTTGGCATTATTGCTAGTCCACCTATTCAAATACTGCAGTAAAATGTTCGAACTATTATAGGTTTTGTTGTTACAGCCAGCAGGAGAGTTTTCTTTATTTTCGTGAGACTGTGCCATAGTGGGCTCTCAAGAGGAATGTGGACACACTCACTAAGCAGACGTGATCTGCTTCAGTTGTTCTACAGACTCGATTACTTTACATACCACTCAGCAGTGCGAATAAAATCTGCACACATGCTGGCAGCCAGCATGACAATATATTTTCTTTATTAGGGGTGGGCAGAAATTACAATCTGAGGAAAGAAGTTCAAGGATAAAATATAGTCAACATAGTTCTTCACTAATTTCCTTTTTGAATACAACCCCTCATCTCCAATTCCATGCAGAAATGGAAATCCAATGACCAAAACAACTTTTTGTGTGACTTACATTCTTATCATCCAATAATCTTGGCACTCCTTTAATTATGAAATTTTGTTAATTGTGAGATTTAATATGAAGTATTGTCAGGACTCTTTTAGGTTTAACTTGTAGAAACTCTAATCCAATGACCTTAAGTAAAAAGAGGAAATTATTGACTCAGACATCAGGAAATGTTAAGGGAGTATATACATTTCAAACACAGATAGATCTAGAGGCTTGTCATTCACACCTTCTTTCTGTCTTTCTACCTCTTGGTTCTGCTTGTCTGTGCTTTACTTTGTATATTTACCTCATTTTTTCCTACCTGAAACTTATAGGTTATTCTCCAAAAGTAAGAGACATTCTATCTCCTAGACTCTATATTTAAAAATCTCACTAGAGTTTAATTTAGTCTTCTTAGAGTCCACATCCACTCATAAACCAAGGACAGTGGTGAGGGAGATGGAGTCTTGTGCTTACTCTAGAGGTGAATAGGCTGTAAAATTAGGTCCATCTGAACTCCTGACCTTAAATTAAGAGAGAGCAGTTCCCCCACTAAAAGAGAGCTCCTGGGCAGAAAAAAACAACACATGTCCATCTCACATGATCAATCCTGTGTTTGGTTAAACTGGAAAGCAGATGTTGAAAGAGATGGTAAAAAAAAAACACCACAAAACTTTAAAATAATCTAACAGTTTAAAATGCAACATTTTATTCTATGCCATTCTAATCTACTTTTATTTTGCTATATTTTATTTTTATTCTATTTTATCCTATTTTAACCTTCATCTTATTCTACTTTACGTTTAATGCAGCTAATAGTTACCTCTTAATCTTTTTCTTCAGCATTCTGCAATATTTCCCATCAGAAACAGACCCTCCAAACCCCTCATTCTGCTCCAGCTACCCAGGATTTCTCTGTTCCTCTTTATAGCAAAACCCAAGAACTGTCTCTACTTATTATCTTTTCTATCTTTTTACCTCTCATTCTATACTGTCTATCCCAATCAGACTTTCATCCCACTCATGACCACAAAACCCCTCATCAATAAGGTCATGAAATGATACCTATTTTGTAATTCTTAAATCAAGTATCAATATTCTCTTTGTTCATTGCTCAGCAACATTTTTCACACTCTGGTCATCTTGTGAGACTGTCTTCTTTTGGATTTCACGATGCTTTTCTTTTCCTTAGTTTCCTCCTACCTCAGCAGCTGCTCCTCCTCAGTTTCCTATACACTCTAGAGCACTTCAGAGCTCAGTCCTCAGGCATCTTCTCTTCTTCATCTCTATTTACTCTTTAGGCACTTTTTTCCAATCTCAAGACTTCAAAGAGCATGTAAACACTGAGTACTCTCAAATTTATACTTCAGTCCTAATTTCAATTCCAGGCTCATATATCTCACTGCTTACTTAATATTCCATTTGAATGTCTAAGGAAAACCTCAAATTTACAAACATTTGCCCTCTACCCCCAAATATGTGGGGGGTTTTGTAATCTTTCACATCTCAGTAAATGGCAATTCCATCCTAATTGCCCAGGTCAAAAACTTCAGAGTTGTCCTTGACTCCATTCTTTTTCTCACACCCCACATTCAATCCATCAGCAAGCCCTATTCAGTCTGTCTTCATAATGTATCCCCAATCTAATTATATCTTATAACTTTCACCAATATAAGGTAGTCCAAGCCTAAATTTTTGTAACAACCTCCATCTGGACTTTAACTACACCCACTTCCTACAGTCAATTTTTTACCAGAGTCTACTTGTGTTCCAAAGTCTCAATCTTCTTATGCACAGCTCTTTATAATAGTTGCCTATTTATCCAACCCCATTACCCAACCAATCTGTCACTCATTCCCTCCACTTTATCTACACTAGTTTTTTTGTTGTTCCTCAAATATCCCAAATCAATCACACATCCCAGGGTTCTTGCATTTGCTTTTCCCTCTGCCTGGAAAGCCCTTGTCTCAGTCCTTATCAGAAGTGAATTCTTCTTGTTATTCAGATCTTAGCTCTGTCACAAAATAATAATAATAAATGGAGCTGGAGCTGTGATTCCAGAGGAACTGCCTTGGTGTCTTATGGCTCAAACCTGTGGAATGTTAAAACAGGCAAAATAATATTTGGACTGGGCCTAAAGCAACATTGTGTCCCAAAAGAACTGTTTGCAAAGATAACAAAAAAGCAGATATCATGGCTACTGGACTGAAAATTAAAAACATTAAAATTAATGTAACTATGTTATGTTTTATGTTATGTTATGTTATGTTGTTTTGTTATGTTATGTTATGTTTTATGTTGTTATGTTATGTTATGTTATGTTATGTTATGTTATGTTATGTTATGTTTTATGTTATGTTGTTATGTTATGTTATGTTATCTGCACCAATAGAAATGTCTTCCTTCTACTGATGTAATTGTTCCCCTTCCACTTCTCATAAATATCCAATGCCTTTGTCTCCTAATCAGAACACTATTTGGGCTGCTGCCTGAATTGGTACATTCTGAATAGCTATTCTTTGATCTCAAGTAAATGCTTGTTGCCTCTCACTTTGAAATGTCTTTTATTTTCAGGTTATCCACTCTGCATAATCGCCTCAGAAAGATTTTTCCTAACAACCCTATCTGAAATACTCTCCCACCCCTAGCCCTCTATCCTCTTACACTGAGCCATTGTTCTTCTAGGCACTTACTATGTCACGTAGCCAAATATATATTATTTTGCATATTGTGATATATTTTCTAAAATAGAATGGAAGCTCTGTAAAGAAGAAACATAATTTCACTCTATTCACATGAGTATACCTAGCATCTAAAGCACTGCCAGGAAAATGGTAGGCCTGTAATAAATAGTTAATAAAGGAGGAAAATTACAGGAGGTGATTAAGAGAAACTGGGGAGTGGAGGGATGAGAAACTATCAGGGGAACTGGAAAGAGGTTATAGAAAACATCCTCTGCTCAATTAGAGAGTTTCTATTGGAGACAGAACATCTTTAACCTAATTACATTTGCAGGAATCTAACTTATTTTTAAATACTGTTAAGACACAGCAAATACTATAAAGAATGTCAAACTTCTGACAGGGAAATTACAGTTGAAATTTGTCGGGAATATGTAATGAACATCTTCTGACTAAGTAGGCTATGATTAATGGATTGCATCTAAGAGCTAATATGTTTGAGCAATGCATATGGAATTTGATAGTTTCCAGTTATCTTTGTAAATTCATGTTATGTGGTATTTCTTCTTCATTTATTATTGAAGATTTTTAATATCCATGATTTATTTACAATTTCAATTTTATCTCTTATAATCTAAAATATTTAGTCTATTTTCTCACATCCCATCATACTTAATTTGTTCATTTATTCACAGTTTTCAGATCAGACTATCCAAGTATTGCTAAACTAAATAACTGGCATCTTTCCTCACAAATGGAACACAAATAAGGAACAAGGTAATAGTTCTTAAAACTCTTAAGAGTCTAGCCCTAGCTGGTTTGCCAAGTGGGGTTAGAGCATCAACCCATGTACGGAAGGGTCCCAGGTTCGATTCTGACCAAGGGCACGTACCTAGGTTGCAGGCTCAATCCCCGGCCCTATTGGGGCACGTGCAGGGGGCAACAAATTGATGTGTCTCTCTCACATCGATGTTTCTTTCTCTCTCTCCCTTCCACTCTCTCTGAAAAGCAATAGAAAAAAAAATCTTCGGTGAGGATTAAAAAAACAACAACAAAAAAAACCTCTTAAGCGTCCATATAGTAACCACTTCCTGGAATATCAGTTTATTCAAACTCCCTTTTCAAAGGCTCTTCCACCATCCCAACTGGGTAGGTAATAAGCCATGGTGCTGCTGCTCTCACTATAGATAAATAGAACAGGTGAGTTGCCTGGGTTTTCTTTTGGTCTTATATATTCAAGACTGGGTGCTAGAGAAGACAGACACCTGCAAACACCAACAGGATTAAGCAAGAAAAGCCTGAACAAAAGCCTCTCTCTAACCAAAGAATCAGGAAAAGGGCAGCATAGGAAAACAGATGATTTTAAAAGAGTAACTGCTCTACTGCAACCAAACAGTACAAAATAAACTGTGGCCCATCCAGCAAAGGCTGTGGAAAGCCTAGACTTCCACCCTTGCCAGGCTGTACTAAGGCAACCAAAGGCCCCACACTGAGGTGTTATTACAGAAAACTGACTAGGTTGCCAGGACACTTATCTCTGATGGGTGGTAATAAGCTACCCTACCTCTGTGTCAATGGAAACCACATGGGAAGCCTGCACTTCTATCCCCACCTGGCAGGGACAAGGTGCCCTTTTTCTCCCCTGATGGGGGGGTATCAGGGGAGACATAGTGGAAGTCAAGATGCTCACCATTGCCATGGAGAGGACATCTCTCCCCCATGGTGTCAGTAGAGGCCATGTGAGGGGCAATAATGAGGCACTGCAAAAGGATATGTCATGCAAGCATAAGGCAAAGGAAAGCAGCAGTGCCTATATTTTTATCACATAAAATATAGTTCAGAGCCAAGAAAATTTCCAGATTGAGGGAGGAACATTATATAATGATAAAAGGGTCAACCAACCAAGAAGATACAGGAATCCTACATGTGTTTGCACCAAACAACAGAGATGCAAAATATGTAAAATAAAACTGACAGAAATTAAAAGACAAATAAGCAAACCCACAATTGTAGGGAGATATTTCAACACCTCTTTTTTAATAATTGATAGGAAAATTAGAGAGGAAGTCAACAGAATATAGAAGAATTTAACACTATCGATCAAGATGATCTAATAGACCTTTGTAGAACACACAACCAAACAATAGAACACACATTATTTTCAAACACCCATGGAATGTATGCCAAGATAGAGCATATTCTGCCCCATAAAACAAATCTCAACAAATTTAAAATAATTAAAACTATACAGAATATGTTCTCTGATGACAGTGGAATCAAAAGAGAAATACATAATAGAAAGATAACAAGGATATTTCCAAACATTTGGAAACTAAATTGAATACCTCTAAATAATCCATGAATCAAAGAAAAATTGTAATGGGATATGAAAAAGATATATTGAACTGAGTTAAAATGAAAATACAATACATCAAAAGTTGTGGGTTGCAGTGAAAACTATGCAAATTTATAGTACTGAAGGTATATGTTAGAAATAAGAAAATATCTTGTCGATAATCAAAGCTCTCACATCAAGGACCTTGGGGAAAACAAGTAAATAAATAAACCCCAAGAAAGTAATGAAGAAGGTATCAAACAATAAAGGGCATAAATCAAGGAACATAGCAGAAAAAATAATAGAATAAAATCAATGAAACAAAGAGCTGGTTCTTTAAAAGGATTAAAAAATTGGAAAACCTTTAGCAATATTTTAATTAATTTTAAAATTTAATTTAATTTTTCCATCATCTTTTATCCCTTTTATGCCCTCTTCCACCTCTAGTAATGTTTTATAAAGAGAGAAAGACACAGATTACCAACATCAGAAATAAAACACAAGATATCACTAAACCTTGTAAACATCAAAAGAATTTTGTCATTACCATGAATAATCTGCATGCATAAATTTGACAATTTAAATAAAATGGACTAATCCTTTGGAAAACACAAACTACCATAACTCACCCAACATGAAAATAGATAATTTTATAGCCCTGTAACTATTTCATTAAGACACTAAAGAAGGAAAATCACAAGATCACATCAATTGATGTAGAAAAGGCATTTCACAAACTTCATTCATGGTTAAAAACTCTTAAAAAATAGGAATAGAGAACTTCCTCAACTTGATGAAGAGCATCTATAAAACACTTAGAGTTAACATTATATTTTATGGTGAAAGACAGGAATAAGGCAAAGATTTCTACTTTCACCATTCTAATTAAACACAGTGGTGGAAGTTCTACCTAGTGCACTAAAACAAGAAATAGAAAAAGGCATATGGATTGGAAAGGAACAAATAAAACTGTCCCTATTGGAAAATGAGTACCTATTTAGAAACTCTCAATAAATCTCCCCAAAAACTCCTAGGTGTAAGAACTGAGTTTAGCTAGGTCACAAGATATAAGGTAAGATACAAAAATCAATTGTATTTCTATAAACAAGCAAATTTTAAATGCAATAATATTTACAATTCCAGGGAAAAAAGCCATAAAATACTTCATTATAAACCTAACAATCCACGCACAGGACTTAAATGCTGAAAACCACAAAACACTGATGAAAGAAGGAAAGTTCTAAATAACTGGAGCAATATACCATGTTCATGAATTGGAGGGCTCTACATATTAAAGATGTCAATTCTCTCCAAATGATACACAAATTAAACTATTTAATGCAATTCCTATCAAAATACCAGCAAGAATTTCATAAAGGTAAAAACAGAAATTTTATATACAGCTATTTTATAATAGCTGTAAATTTGGGCAGGGGGGGTAATTAAAGTGAAAATAACCAGTTTATTCAATTTGAAGAATTATTATATATCTGTAGTAATCATGACTGTGTGTTATTAGAAGAGGGACAGGCACATAGATAATGGAATAGGATAAAAAACTCAGAAGTAGTACCACACAAATATGCCCAACTTATTTTTTTTTAATTTATCTTTATTGTTGAAAGTATTACATATGTCCTCCTTTTCCCCCATTGATCCCCTCCTCCCCTCCCTCAGACCTTCACCACACTATTGTTTGTGTCCATTGTTTATGCATGTATGCATAAAAATTCTTAAGTTAATCTCTGCCCACCCACCTACCCACCCTGCCTTTCCTCTGAGATCCATCAGTCTATTCCATGCTTCTATGTCTCTGGATCTATTTTGTTCATTGGTTCATTATGTTCATTAGATTCCACATATGAATAAGATCATGTGATCTGATTTATTTTTGACAAAGGTGCAAAAACAAGTTAATGGATAAAACATAGCCTTTTCAACAAATAATACTAGAGCAAATGGGCATCTATATACACAAAAAATGAACCTCTACCTAAGCCCCACACCTTATACAGAAATTACTCACAAAATAAATAAATACAGACAAATGTAATACTATAAATTACAGACAAATGTAATACTATAATTTTTTAGGAAAAAACATAGGAGAAAATCTTTGGGTTCTAGGGCTACATGAAATGTTTTTAAACCTGACGCCAAAATTACAATCTATGAAAAAAAACTACAAATGGGATGTAATCAAAAATAAAAACTTTGCTCTGTGAAAGACCTTAGTAAGAGGATGAAAAGATAGTCTATGAAGTAGGAGAAAATACAGTTAACACTTGAGCAATGCAGTCGCTGGGGTGCCCGTGTAGTCAAAAGTTTGAATATAACTTAAGTGGGGCCCCCATATATGGATTCCAAACTTCTAGTTGAACAAAATGGAATGTAAAAAAAAAAAAAAAAAAATGTGTAGGATACATCACAGTTAGATTTTCTTTGTTTTAGTTCCACCAAGACACTAATGTTTTAAGGATAAAGTAGTAAAGTTATGGAAATATTCATAATATAACCAGTACTAATGAAAATTGTAAATATGTACCTGCCCAGATTATTTAACTTATATATTAACCTATATATATAACTATATAAATGACATTGAGATGACCTATTTTAGTGGAAAAAATCTCTTGATTTTTCCAGTTGTTGAATCAAGGTCTCTTGATTCCATCTCACTTTTTCCTCCTTAAAAGAGCCATCTTCAATAATTAGAAAAACAAAAGGAGAATGTTTAAGAGAAACATGATTGATTGTAGGACATCTATTTTTCAAGGTGAACAGTGTGAGTGGTAGTCAATTTATATTACTGGGCTCTGAGGACTGTAGGTGAAACCTAATTCTTCTGCTCTTAGGCTTATGCTCATCCTTATGCTCCTAATGGGGCCCATAATTAAATGCAAAATAGTGATTCTCTTATAAAGCAGAGGACTGATTCCATTTAAAAACAATGTTCTCAGAAGCATTTATTTCAGGCAATGGTGAACCACACCTGTGTGGGCCTGTGAACTGCATAGCTCACAACTGTACAGAGTATTCTGGGATGTGCAAAAGAACTCGGCAGAAATTAGTAGTGAAATTGTATTTATGACTTTCTGTGTAAATTTACTCATGTTATGAAATTGAACATGAACCCTCAGAAAACTTATCTCAGTTTCTTGTGTGACAACTAAAGAGGTAAGTTGGGGCCGTTAGAAAATGTCAGGAACCAGTTCTATGGAGAATGAAAAACTCAAACCAAATCGCAACATAATATTTTAGAAATTAGAGACCTTGTACTATGACACTAAAAAGTGCTTTCAAATACAGACATAAAAAGTAAAATGCATTATTCCTACACAAGCTATGAGTATAAGGATGAACTGCTAAAACTCTGACAGTACAAGATGTCTAGACCCCAGAAAATTCACCTTCAGGTAGCTTGGCAAATTTTTAACTCATCAAATTACAAAAACATCATTCCTAACATTTTCTGTAAGTAGGACAAGCTTCCAAATTGCTTCTGTTTCTATGGAATTTGGATTAAAATGCAATAGGCATTTTAGTAAGGTGAGCAATGTTACCTGATAGTATTAGATGGAGCACCTTCTTTCCTAACTTCATTAAAGTGCTTTGTTATGAAAGTATATTAACAACTATTATAATTATAATCCTAATTGTTTCATCTATTTAGTGTCTATTACTTGCCAGTTACTCTACTTTGTACTCTCCAGATGTCATCACATTTAATCCTTACAATAATTCTAAAGAGTATTACAACCCCATTTTATAGAAGAGCAAATTAAGGATCAGAATTATTTGACTAGCCTAAGGTCACAAGCCAAATGACCATAATGCCTCTAATAAAAGCCAAATACTTTGTGTAGCTTAGCAAAATGGAAGAGAAAGATGGTGTTTGCCTCTGGGAACTGAGCCTGAGAAATGGTGGGTGAAAAAGTAGAAATTTTAAAACTCACTCAACCCCGGCAAAGGGAATCACAAGCTGTGGAGTATGGAAAGCTTCAAACAGGGTATTCAAGGCCAGTCACAAATAGTGTCTGACATTGTCCTGCACCAGGGACTATCCAAAAAACTGGGAGTCCTAGCAGATCTATTTAATACATAGATACAAATCCAAACAGTCAGCCAAAATGGGGAGACAAAAAAACAATCCCCAGATGAAAGAACAAGAGAATTCTCCAGAAGAAGAGCTAAATGAAATGCAGATAAGCAATCTATCAGAAACAGAGTTCAGAATACTAATTCACAAGGATGCTCAACAGCATGAGAAAATAAATGGAAACTAAAAAGGAAATTAAGGATGACATAGTAGAAATTTAAAAAAAAAAAAAAAAATGGAGCCTAGCCAGCATGACTCAGCGGTTATGCATCAACCTATGATACAGGAGATTGTGGTTTGATTCCTGTTCAGGGCACATGCCTAGGGGGTGGGCTAGATCCTCAGTAAGGGGCATGCAGGAGGCAGCCGATCAATGACTCTTTCATCATTGATGTTTCTATCTCTCTCTCTCTCCTTTCCTCTCTCTGAAATAAATAAAGATATATTTTTAAAAAAAACACACAAAAACATGGAAGGAACAAGCAGATTAGAGGAAGCTGAGGGTCAGATCAGCAAATTAGAAGACAGGGTAGAAAAAAAATCACTCAGTCATAGATCCAAAAAGAAAAAACAATTGAAAAACAGGAGGGAAGTCTAAGAAAACTGTGGGACAACATGAAACCTAACAATATTCGCATCGTAAAGGCACCAGAACAGGTAGAAAGTAAGCAAGGGTTAGAGAACCTGTTTAAAGAAATAATGGCAGAAAAATTCCCTAACCTGGTGAAGGAAAAAGTCACACAAGTCCAGGAGGCACAGAGAGTCCTAAGCAAGGAGAACCCAAAGAGGCCCATGCCCAGACACATCATAATTAAAATCCCAAAAATTTAAGACAAAGAGAGAATCTTGAATACAGCAAGAGAAAAGCAAACTGTAATTTACAAAGGAGCTCCAATAAGTCTGTTATCTGACTTCTCTATAGGCCAGAAGGGAATGGCATGAAGAATTCAAGGTAATGCAAAACAAGGATCTGAAACCAAGACTAATCTATCCATCAAGGCTATCATTCAAAATAGATGGTGAAATAAAGAGCTTCCCAGACAAAAAAAGGTTAAAAGAGTTTATCACCACCAAACCAGCATTGCAGGAAATGTTAAAGGGACTGCTGCAATTAGAAGTAGAAATAGAAGCATTGCAAGAAGTGTTCAAGGGACTGCTGTAATAAGAAGAAAATAGAGAGAGAAAAACATAGGCATAAAGAATAAAAATGGTAATAAATAAGGACCTATCAATAATAACCTTAAGGACTTTAAGGGAGAGATCAACAGCAATACAGTCAAAGTTGTGGATTTGAACACCCCACTGACTTCACTAGATAGATCTTCCAGACGAAAAGTCAACACAGAAACAGTGACTCTAAATGGCACACTAGATCAGATGTATTTAATTGATATTATAGAACGTTTCACCCCAAAGCTGTAGAATATACATCCCCCTCAAGTGCACATGGGCCATGCTCAAGGATAGACCACATGTTTGGACACAAAACAAATCTCTAAAAGTTCAAGAAGACTGAAATTATATCAAGCATCTCAGATCACAATGGCATGAAATTAGAAATCAACTACAGTAAAAACATTCAAAAACATTCAAACACATGGAAGTTAAATAACATGTTATTAAACAATGAATGGGTTACCAATAAGATCAAGAAAGAAATCAAAAACTTCCTGGAAACAAATGAAAATGAACACACAACAACCCAAAATCTATGGGACACAGCAAAAGCAGTCCTAAGAGAGAAGTTCATAGCATTACAGCCTACCTCAAAAAGCAAGAAAAAAATTAATAAACTATCTAACCCTACAACTTAAATAATTAGAAAGCTCCCCTGTGAAGCCGTCTGGACCAGGACTTTTTTGCTGCAAGTTTTTTGTTTTTTTTTTATTACTGCTTGGGTTTCATCAGTTGTTATTAGCCTATTCAGATTTTCTGATTCTTCCTGATTCAGTTTTACATGATCTCACTCATATGTGGAATCTTATAAACACAATAGACTGAGGAACAAAATAGATCCAGAGATATAGAAGCATGGAACAAACTGATGAATCTCAGTGGGATGGTAGGGGTGGGGAGTGAGTGGAGAAAGATTAATCAAAGAATTTATATGCATATATGCATAACCCATGGACACAGACAATAGTGTGCTAAAGGTGGGGGGGGCAGATGTGGGGTATAGTAGTTCAGTGGGGGGATATTTCTAACACTTTCAACAATAAAGACAAATTTTAAAAAACCAACAAAACAAAACAGTGGAGATTGAGGTTGAGGGAGATAGAGGGCTGCAGGAGTCCCAGGCATTCTTCTTAAAGGGACAGAACACAAACTTACTCTGACTTACTCCCTCTGAGCTCCAGTACTAGAGTAGCAGCTCAAAAGGCACCAGGGACAAATGGGGAGAAGGTGAATTGTCTGGCATCAGAGCAAGCAACTTTCTCCCACACAGAAGTGTTAGCAGAGGCCACTGTTCATTTGATGAGCCCTCCACCCACAGATCCAGCAGATGGGTGCCATATCTGAGTTTCCATCAACATGGATCACAGTTTGTAGCACCCAGGTGATTCCCTGAGGCCCCACCTACCCCAATTTCAAGCCCAACCAAACTCTTTTCAGTGGCTTTTCAATACAAATGCCTGTCTTGGATCATGTTTCAGACTTTCCTAAAGTCTCTCAAACAAGCAGTATCTGGTCTTTGCTTGGACTGGCTGTGACTATCACCAAGCAGCCCTAACTATCTGTACTTCTCACTAAGTGGCCCTTAGCCTGGCACTACCAGCAGCCAGCCCTGCTTCACAGCTTGGCCTTGCCTGGCATCTCCAAGAATCCAGGTGGCCCTGGGCAGAACACAGGCAGTGGTTGACCTTGGCCTATACATTCCAATAGACCCAAAAGCCTGTGCACCCAGTGAACAGCTTCAGACCAGGTCAAAGAATCACCAACCACCTCCGCAAGTGATACATTCAAAGGGCAGACTCAGCAGGCACCAAAGTCCCACTGAAGTAAGTCCTGCTCTGTGGAGTAGGCCTCTGCACAGCTGATCCTCCACAGTGGTTGGTGGTCATTGGTCAGGGGTCAATGGTCACAGCCAGTCCTTGCAGCTGATGAGCCTGAGGGTAAATCCCTCCAACTAACATTCCAACAGCAACCAAGATTCAACTACAATAAGAGGGTGTATGTAGTGGAACAGGGTTGGAGAAAAAGGGGGAAAGGGTGAAGCCACACCTGGAAAGTCCAGCTCAGGTGAACAGGGAGGCTGTGCCACTGGACCCTAAAGGACACCTACTATATTGAGCCATTCTACCAAGCCTGGAGGACATAGCAGCTCTACATAATGCATAGAAATAAACACAAGGAGGCTGCCAAAATGAAGAGACAAAGAAATACATCCCAAAAGAAAGATCATAACAAAACTTTCCAAAAAAAGAACTAAACAAAATGGAAACAAGAAATCTACTAGATGCACAGTTCAAAACACTGGTTATAAGGATGCTCAAAAACTTAGTGAGCACCTCAACAGCATAAAAAGGGCCAGTCAGAAATTAAAGATACACTAACGGAAATGAAGAATAATTTACAGGGAATCAACAGTAGAGTAGATGAAGCAAAGAATCAAATCAGAGATTTGAAATATAAGGAAGCATAAATCTCTCAATCAAACAAGAAGAAAAAAGAATCCAAAAAATGAGGATAGTGTAAGGAGTCTCTGGGACAACTTCAAGCATGCCAACATTCACTTCATAGGGGTACCAGAAAGAGAAGAGAAAGAACAAGAAACAAGCCTATCTGAAAAAATAATGACAGAAAACTTCCCTAATTTGGTGAAGAAAAGGAACATAAAAATCCAGGAAGTGCAGAGAGTCCCAAACAAGAGATGCTCAAAGAGGTCCACACCAACACACATCACATTACAATGGAAAAGGTTAAAGGCAAAGAGAGAGTCTTAAAAGCAGCAAGAAAAAAGCAATTAGTTACCTACAAGTGATCACCCATTAACTGTCAGCAGATTTCTCAAAAAAACTTTGCAGTCCAGAAGGGATTGGCAAGAAATATTCAAAGTAGTGAAAAGCAAGGACCTACAACTAAGATTACTCTACCCAGCAAAGCTATCATTTAGAATCAGAGGACAGATAAAGAGCTTCCCAGAGAAGAAAAAGCTAAAGGAGTTCATCACCGCCAAACCAATACTACATGAAATGTTAAAGGGTCTCCTTTAAGAAGAAGAAAGAAAAAGATAAAAAATATGAACAATAAAATGGTAATAAATATATATCTATCAACAATTGAATCTAAACAATAAAATAAAAGAAGCAGAACAGAAAGAGATTCATAGATACAGAGAACATTTTGATGGTTCCCAAATGGGTTGGGGGGTTGGGGAGATGGGTGAAAAAGGTGAAGGGATTAAGAAGTAAAAATTGGTAGTTACAAAATAGTCATGGGGATGTAAAGTGCAGCATAGGGAATACAGTCAATAATATTCTAAAACTATGTATGGTGTCAAATGGGTACTACAGTTATCAGGATGATCCCTTAGTAAGTTATGTAATGTCTAATCATTGGTGTGTACACCTGAAACTAATATAACAATGTATGTATACTGTAATTGAAAAATAAAAATGATTTAAAAATGAAAAAAAGAAAAAGATACAAATATGTTTCATTCAAAAGCAACTGCTATTGTTTTTAAATGTAATTCAGGTGCATAACCAGTAGTATTGCTCAATATTAGTGCAGGTAAGCATACTACAAAGGCATTTTAATGCCAGTTTAGGATTAGATAACTCCAGAGGATTTTTAGATATTTCTGATTTTGCATATTCTTCTGGGATGGAAAAGTGGATGGTAGGTACTGAGCTACCAGACAGACAGACATCATCTCCAGAACCATATCCATGACGAGTATAATGTGATGTCTGAAAGAACACTGCTGTGACACACTGTTTTCAACTACCAGGAACTGTGATCCTGACTCAGTGGTATGTCACTAAAATAGAGTAATTGAAAGAAGACGTAATGATCAAACTCCAGCAGCCAAATTCAAATTCAGCCAAAAAACCCCCCTAAAAAACATACTTGTATTAAAGGATTTGGAACTGAATGACAGACAACACTACAATGTTTCCACTTAGAAAGCAGCTTGTTATATGTGGAGAGAGCTGGAATATTGTGAGTCACAGCACATTGACTGAACACCTACTGTGTATGGAGCCTCTGGCCTCACTGCTCAGTTCTCATCTTGGCTCAAGAACAGATGGGATTTGGAGAAGATTGAGAGGAGCAAAGTTTGAAAACTAGGACAAATAAGCAAACTTAAAATTAACCAGCATTATTCACACAATGAAGAGAAAAATGGGGACAATTCAATAACAATCTTTGTGTTTTAATCAAAAGATCAAATATTTAGGGGAAAAGTAACAAAAATATGCTGTCAATAAATTCAAACCCCGTAATCAGCCTTACTGCATGTTTTAGTCACTGGACTATTAGTTCCATTACTGTATTTCCATGCAAAAATGGTGCCTCCTTCGCTGGTTTTCTTTTTAGAATAGCATGTACAGTCAAGATATAATCACTGTAACTTCTGGTTACAGTAATGAAAAACATGCCTAGAAAATAAAAGCATGAAAGTAGAATAGAAGAAAAAGAAAGGAGTGGTTGGGAGAATAAAGTTGTTTTATATTTTGCAATCTTTGATTCTGTTTCTTGGCCACTAGGGTCAATTGCAAATGGCTCTAAAAGTCACAAATCATGACTCCCCTAAAAATAGATACTAACAAAATTTGGGCACTGTTATACAACCATGAAAGATCAATATATTACATGACAGACTTCTGAATACCAAAAAAGATGACTAAAGACAACAATAAAATGTCATAGCTTTGCTCTTTACCTTTAAAATCAGTAAAAATTTAATTTTCTGGCATCTCCCAAAAAGTGAATTGATGGCTTACAAAGATGGGATAAGGTCTATGGATAAGAAATAATTTAAAAGGCTTGTTCATATGCCGAACATTCATATGCTATAAACTGGGGTAACAGAGATTGGAAATGGAATTTTCAGATTTATTTTTAGAGTTACTATAATGGAAAAAATAGAAATAGAGAATTGTAAGGTGATAGAGAAGCAGGGGTCAGCAGATTTTTTTCTGTGAAGAGCCAGAAAACTACTTTAGAATATGTAAGCCAGATGATTTTTGTCACAACTACTCCACTCTGCCAGTGTAGCATGAAAGAAGCCATAAGTGAATAAGCATAGCTGTGTTCTAATAAAACTTTATTGAAAAAACAGGCAGCAAGCAGTATTTAGCTTAGGGGCTAAAGTTTGATGTCCTTTGCTCTAGAGAGTATCACTAAGACCATCTTCATATTCGGTACAATAGATAAATCTTTTTGCTAAATTGGCCATGAGAAAACATCAGTTCTCAATGCCCTGCCTAAAGCTTGAGCAGTCATACCTCAAAAGAGACTGAGTTCTTCTTCAAGTCTCCTTGTACTTAGAAAAGCCAGAAGGCTTTCTCTTCTTGATGTTTCAATACACATTTCACCTGTTTTCATAAGCTTAGAAAGCATACTATCAAAACTTTAAATTAAATGAAAGATAAATCCTTGATGCAAAATAGAATTGTCAGGGGAAGAAAATCCAATCTATGTGACTGATTCAAACATGATTCATCCCAATGCAACAAAAATATGTCCAATCTAAAACATGTTATTAGGACAATTTTGCCCCTTCATCCATTCAATGACAATATAGAAAATTCTAAGAGTTAAAAACAAAAGCAGGTTCCATCTTCAACAATACTAGTAGCCTGTTGCAACCTCAAACTACCATATATGAGAAAGGGCTGACAAATTTAGAAGAGGTCAGAAGTAGTGTGGGAAAGTGTCAAGAGAGGATGTATGTGGCTACAGATCTCAGACGAAGCTAACAGCATCTATTTTTCCAAGAGATGGTAAACTGTGAGAGGGAAGACAAACAATCCTTTTTCTTTGTAACACACTGAATGGAGTGGGCACACTGATGGCAGGAACTTTCCTAATCCCATTTGACACAGAGAAGTTAGGGTTGAACGAGAAATCAGAAAGCAGTATGTCAGTGAGGCCAGGTGACTACGGGAGAATGTTTATGTTAATTGCTGTCATGGAGTATCAGCTTTTGCTGGCTGGGGATGAAGTAAAGATAAAAAAATCACACACACACACACACACACACGCGCGCGCGCACGCGGGCGCCCAGGAACTTGACCAAACCAGCTGTAAGCCACACTATGGAGAAATTCTCTGAGAAAAAGGAAAGACCAAAAGACAATTGGCAGTCCAAAAATATTTTCCCCCTCCCCAAAAATTTCCATGGAGAAGATTAAAATTTTGACCAAACATACGACATGAATGTAAAGACCTTAATAAAGCAAGCTCCTGTATAAAAAGGAGCTTGAAGCAGTGATTCTAAATCTCAAGTAAGATTACCAGGGACATCAGAAGGAGACGTAGCAGGAACTAGCTCATGGGGTCACACAAATGTAGACCATTTGGAAAAAGAAAAGATACTGCTAAAACATAGTAAGAGAAGATAGGGTTGAGAAAAATGAATAAAATGAAATACAAATAAACAAGCATTATAAAGAAAATGATAGCTATGAAGAGAGTTCTAGGCAATATGACATCCTCAGGGACACCAATTATGAATAAGACAATCAAAATAATACAGGGAAAAAATTTAAAGGATTCTTCTCAAGAGCCTTTGGAGAGAACATGGCCCAGCTGACATCTTGGTTTTGGAGGTCTGGCCTCCAGAACTGTGAGTGAATAAAGGTCTGTTGTTTTAAGTTATACACACACACACACAAAATTTAAATTTAAAGATACAAGTCAAAAAAATGTTAGAGATGATCAAGAAGAATTTAATCTACATTTTAAAAAGTCACACTATGTTCCAGAGAGAACTGACTGAACAACCAACAGTAATATATCTCTTGCTATACTTACTAGACATCAAAAATGTAAAACAAATGAACAAAAAAAAAGTCTTTTGAGCATTCAGACAAAAAGTTTAGATGCTTAAAAAGGGAGATGAGGAGGAATCTCACTGAATAATACACAGCCATATTAAACCCCAGAAGATAGATGGTAAGAGAACATATACAGTGTCCTCTTATTTACAATAGCCAAGACATGGAAGTAACCTAAATGTCTATAAAATGGAATACTGTTTAGCCTTAAGAAAGAAGGAAATTCTGCCATTTGTGACTATATGAATAGTATAGAGAATTTTGCTAAATGAAATAAGCCACATACAGAAGGAAATATACTAGATATATCACTTGCATGAGGGATCTAAAATAGTCAATCATAGAAAAGAGAGTAGAATGATGGTTGTCAGGAGCAGGGGAAGGGGGAAATGGGAGGTATTAGTCAAAGGGTACAAAGTTTTAGTTATGCAAAATGAGTATGTTCTAGGGATTAACTGTCTAGCATAGAGCCTGTCGTTTAAAATACTGTATTGTATATTTTAAATTTTCTAAGAGGGTAGGTCCTATGTTGACTGTTCTCATTACAAATATGTATATACATATTTGTAATTACAAATATATATATAAAGGGCTGGAGGCATCTTCTGAAGGTGATGGATATGTTTATAACATAGATTTTAGTGATGGTTTCATAGACGTGTACTTATCTCCAGACTTATCAAGTTGTGTACATTAAACATGTACAGCTTTTTGTACCCACCCCTCATTCTAGTCTCAACCTGGCTTATTTGGTATATCCTTAGTTATAGGACTTCTGTTCAGCTAGATTTAGGGTGATTCTCAATGATGGTTGTTCGGTAGTTTAGTTGTGATGTGGTTGCAGGAGAATGCAAGTACTGTATTTACCTATTCTGCCATCTTGATTAGAAGCCCCCATGATTCATTTTGAAGAAACCAATAGAGACAATCTTCAATTAACCAAGGGATAACCAGACAACTATGGCAAAATAGATGCTGGGAAGCCTTCATCCCAGAAAACTGTAAGACTAAGCCTAGAACAGATGTGGGGATTATGATTTAATAGATTTAATAGATTTAGATAAAATAGATTTAATATTATAAACCCTAGAAGTGTTTAGAAATGATATAATTAACAAAATTGGAGAACTATAGGAAAGACAAGAAGCAATGTGAGCATGATGGTTTTCTCTTCCTTTATAGATATTATTTAAAGTTGATAAATCAGGTAGCATATGTATACATATATTAAATTCAAAAGAGTTGTAAAGACCTTGGTCAAAGGCACAGCTCTGCATGAGTCATGTGTGTGAAATTTTCACAGTGCATTAGTAGGTAAAGTATTTTCTGCAAACACATGATAGCCTTTAACTTTTCTTTAAAGCAAATGATCTAGAGAAAGGCACTTGATCTTTGTCAAGAAATTATCTGGCACCAAGTTAATTTGAACACTGATGGAAATAGGAAAAGCAGATGACAATATTCTATGTGGAAGGCAGGGTTTCTAGTACCTATTAAGATTGTGGCTTCTAAAAAATTGCTACATTTTTAAGCCTTGAAAGTTTATACAAAAATAAAAACATTTTTTAAATTTTATTAAATTCATTGGGGTGACATTGGCTAATAAAATTTCATACATGGGTTTAAAGTATACAATTCTATAATACGTCTTCTGTAAACTGTATTGTGTGTTTATCACCCAAAGTCAAGTCTACTTCAGTCACCCTCTATTGGACCATCTTTATCTCATCTTTATAAGTATCATAAATATTTCATAAATATTTATATCCATTAATATTTTATTTAAAAATAAGTATTTTATTCACTTTACAGTAAGGCAAAATTTTTTAGAGTAACCAACTGGTGGTTTATGACACATCAAAGTATTAGAATTGCCAATTTAAAAAACCCTGTATTACCTGTGGGGATATAAATTAGCACAGTATTTTTAGATAGCTATTTGGTGATATCTTTGAAATTTAACACTCTCAATCATAACACTGTTTATCCTGTTTATCAAGAAGAGATTGGTTAAATAAATTATAAATATCCATCAGTAGAATTCTATTGCCTATATATTTCTAATATTTTAATATATAATTTTAAATTATACATTTTAAATATATACATTATATATAAAATATCATCTATGTATCACATGTATGCATACAAACATATATGCAAACACACTTGAATATGCAAAGAAAATATCTGGGGGGATATAAAATATGGGGAGTATGATTGGAAGGAAGATCGTTTTCTAAGTGTTTTATTTTTTACAATATACTCTTATTTTATAGCTAAAAAATAAAATAAAAACCAATTTAAAACACAGTATCAACTTTTTATTTAATTTAATTTTACTTTACCTTTATTGTTGAAAATATTACAGATGTCCTCTTTTTTTTCCTTGACCCCTTCCACTCTGCACCCGCTTCCCTCCCCAGGCCTTCATCACACTATTGTCTGTGTCCATGGGTTATGCATATATGCATGCAAATTCTTTGGTTAATCTCTCCCCACCCACCCACCTCCACCTTCCCTCTGAGATTAGTCAGTCTGTTCCATGCTTCTATGTCACTGAATCTTTTTTGTTCATCAGTTTAGTATGTTTTTTAGATTCCACATATAAGTGAGATCATGTGATATGTGTCTTTCTCTGACTGGCTTATCTCACTTAGCATAAACTCCAGGTCCATCCATACTGTCCCAAAGGGTAAAAGATCTTTCTTCTTTATAGCTGCATAGTATTCCATGGTGTAAATGTCCCACACCTTTTTTATCCACTCATCTACTTATGGGCACCTCGGCTGTTTCCAGATCTTAGCTATTGTAAATTGTGCTGCTATGAACATAGGGGTGCATATATTCTTACTGATTAGTGTTTTGGGATTCTTAGGATATATTCCTAGAAGTGGGATCACTGGGTCAAAAAGCAGTTCCATTTTTAATTTTTTGAGGAACCTCCATGCTATTTTCCATAGTGGTTGCACCAGTCTGCATCCCCACCAGCAGTGTACCAGCAGTTCCCCTTTCTGCACATTCTCACCAGCATGTGTCATTTGTTGATTTTTATTTTATCTTAGATTCAAAGAATCAATATCAAAATTGGAAGGGACCTAAAACAGCATCAAAACTAACTCATTCTATGAATGCATCTCCTCTGAAAATTCCTGAAATGCAATTGTCCAATCTTTCCTTTGAGCCCTCTATCCTGAGAATTCACAATCTCCTGGAGCCTAAGTGTTTGTGGTTCTGGCAGGAAGATCCTTAGAACCAAGTAACCTAACACAGTCAGAGGAATGACTTCAAGGGCAATGATCATCTCATGGGTATGAATTAATAACTGTACCAACTACTGTGGAACACCAAGGAACAAGGGTACGTTCATGACAGATGAGAAACTTTTGAGACGAGCAAGAAGAGACCTCAACACAGACACCATGAGGCAATAAGAAGCAAATCCAGTATTGGACTAACCAGCTTCAGTTCTCTCTCCACGTAAGGTTAGAAACAGAACTGATCTCTTTAGTCTAAGACTCCAACATCCTTTATAACTTTGAAGGGATGTGGAAACAGCAATGGGCTTCAACGAGGAGATATTGGGCTGCATGATTTGAGGGCATATAGTAGCTCAAATTATTTTTACAAATAAAATGTGGCCATATTGTGGAGGTCTTAATGGGTATAGTGGTATAGAATATGTCACCTTATCTTGGAGACTATGATAGAGCATAATTTCAGATGCAAATTAAAGCAGAGAGAGTAATTTTATCTCAGTGTATAATGTGGCTTCAGGAGAAACTAAATTGAACTAATGTTCTTACTCATTTCAGTAGTTTCTGGGGCCCCATCTGAGATATTTATAAAAGGTCCTGAGGGGTTTAACTGCCTGAAGCATTAATATTAGGTGGGGAGAAGGAACAATAATTTAGATTTTAAAAGTGGCCTCATGATAGTAAAATGTTTATTTTTTTAAAATATGTTTTTATTGATTTCAGGGAGGAAGGGAGAGGGAGAGAAAGAGATAAAAACATCAATGATGAGAAAGAGTCATTGACCAGCCGCCTCCTGCAAGCCCCTCACTGGGGATTGAGCATGCCACCTGGGCATGTGCCCTGACCAGGAATCACACTGTGATCTCCTGGATCATAGGTAGATGCTCAACAGCTGAGCTATGCTGACCAGGCAATGGTGAAAACTTGACTTTTCTGGTGTGCTGTTATACTCCTAAGGAAGTCAACATTTCATATTCATGTTGACTGAGCTATGTCTATTTAATCCATTGGAATACAGAGAAATCAAGTTGATGGTCTACCCTTTCTATCCTGTCAAAAGTTAAGACTACCTTTTCTCCTTCATGGCCACACACAAAGGAGAGAGAACTCGAATATGAGTCCACCATATTGGTGCTAAAAGATACAGCCTTCTTTGAAAGGATCAAAAAGGTTAAAAGTCTATCCTCTGAGTAGTGAACTCTCATTTTTTAGTTTTCTGATATGTATATTTCCACCCATACTTTTCTCATAGTGCTAGTTTGGTAAAGTTGGCCCAAATGTTTTCTCTCCCTTGGAAAGTACCTCAACTATCAGTCTCCTCATCTCTCACTGCCCCCAAAGTATTAAGTGGGAACCAGAATGGGGCACAGAGGAGAGGTCCAACAGGCTGCTAGGCATGCCTCTGATCACACAGAGAGAACCCTCACTTCCCACATAGTCCAGTCTGGTTCACTACAAACACTAATTAGGAATAAGAAGTAAATTTGCCTGGAATATTCCTTCAGCACATAGCACAGACACCTAACAGGGTGACTGTGTTCACAGTTGGTGCTAGAAGAAAATTTTGGATCCTGCCCAAATATCTTTGCAAAATTGGTAATTCTGTGGAACTAGCAAAAATATTTTGCCTCAAATAATCCTGTGTTTTTCTTATAAGAAAGAAGTTACCATATTTCTTTATAATGAGAATCTAATAACATATTCATTTCTCCCAAACTGAGGTTATGCCTGGTAATAAATTAGATATTTCAGGAAACACACTTACACTTTTAGGTCACTGGGTGACTGTAGTGCTATTTACCTCCAGAGTAAGAATGTACCAAGTAGCCTCTTCATGACCTGAAATAAATGCTATGTCTCTTGAAGCACCTAAGTCTGACTCAGATGCCAGAGACAAACTGACGCATAAAAATAGATAAGCTGCCTGGCCGGCATGGCTCAGCGGTTGAACGTCGACCTAGGATCCAGGAGCTCAAGGTTTGATTCCTGGTCAGGGCGCATGCCGGGGTTGCAAGCGCAACCCCCAGTAGGGGGCATGCAGGAGGCAGCCAATCAATGACTCTCTCATCATTGACGTTTCTCTCTCTCCTTCTCCCTTCCTCTCTCTGAAATCAATAAAGATATATTTTTTAAAAATAGATAAGCCAAGTACTACCTTTCAGTAATAGGCTGGATAGCCATCCTTTTAATAGTCTGGGACAAAATTTTTATTTGGGAAAGGGGTCCATTTTATACAGTCCCAATGAAGCAGTCAATCACATTGTGCTGACCTTTCCCCACAGGGATGGCCAGGTGACAGGACCCAGACTGGCCAATTTGAGTACATTCCCCTAGCCATCACGACTGGTTCAGAGATGGGCATGTGACCCACATAGGTCCAATCAGGGTCTTCCCTGCATGTGATAAAGGACTATCATAAAGTTAAATCCTGTTTTACAAACTGCAATTATGGAAAATTGAAACTGCCAACAACCATCTTTCCTAGTTCCATGAGGGAGCCTATCTGAAGAAGAGACTCAAGCAACCAAGAAGATTCCAGAGACAGAAATATAGTCTACATCTTTTTAGCCACTAGATTCAGCCACACCTGAAGTACTAGATCCATTCCTGGACTTACCAATTACATGAGAATTTCCTTTGATGCATCTTTGACTTGAATTTCTGCCACTTGCTAATAATAATCCAGAATAATACAACTGCTATGCCTAAAGAGAACAAGCTATATATATATTTTTGGCTATATTATTATTTTTTCTTTCTTTTTTATTTTTTCAATTACAGTTTACATCCAACAATATTTTGTATTACTGTTAGTGTACAGCATAGTGTTAGATGATCATATACTTTACAAAATGTTCCCCACCCCTGATATTTCCAGTACCCACCTGGTACCATACATAGTTATTAAAATATTATTGACTATATTCCTATGCTGTACTTTACATCTGCATGACTATTTTGTAACTACCAAACTACTTCTCAATTCCTTCACCTTTTTCATCCAGTCCTCCAACACCCCTCCCATGTGGCAACCGTAAGTCTGTTCTCTGTATCTACGAATCTTCATGTTTTGCTTGTTTGTTTATATTGGAGAACAAGCTATTTTTTAAAATCTCACCTTAAAACCAAAATATTCTGATGAAGGTTAGAACATAAGATCATCCCTGGCTCTCTTCCTATGACCTTTAATTATTTTAAATATTTTTAAATAATAATATTCTGTGTTTATAAATATAATATATACATGCTTTAGAAAATTTATAAAATCCAAAACATAAGAAAAAAAAATCACCAGGGACTCCTTGGCCCAAATGATTGCTGTAAAAAATTTAATGCATTTCCTTTTAGTTTAGGAACATATATATGTGTTTTTAAAAGTTGAATCATACTCTATTAAAGATCTTTTCATCCTGCTCTGCTTAACAACTTGTGAGTAATTTCCCAGATAATGAAACACTCTTCAAGTATATGATTCTTAAAAGCCTCATGGTATTTCATTTGCTCTTCTTCTTGAAATATTTTATTCTCTTGTCTTCCAGGATACCATATTCTCTGCTTTTCCTTCATCCTCAGCACCCCTACCCCAGTCTCCTTTGCTGATTCTGCCTCATCTTCCTCACCTATAAATGTTAAGGTATCTACCGGATTCAGTCCTTGGATACTTCCTTTCCTCCTCAGATACTTGGGAAATCCCATCCTATTTCAATACTGTTTATATATTGACAAATCCTAATTTATATCTGCATCCTGGACCTCTTCATTCTACTCGAGACCTTCATATTCAACTGTCTTATAGACATAGTTACTCATTTGTCATAAGACAACTCAAGTTTAACATGCCCAAAACTGACCTGATATTCATCCAAAAGTTGCTCCTCCTATAGCCCTCCCCACATCAGTTAAGAGCAACACCATCTTTCCAGTTGCATAGATTTAAAACCTCAGTCATCCTTGTCACCTCTTTCTCGCATGCCACATCCTTTCCCTATCAATCAGCAAGTTCTATTGGTCCTACTTTCAAAATAAATACAGGATCTGACTATTTCTCACAAATTCAGTGCCACTATCCTAGTCTAAGCCATTATCATCTCTCATCTGAAACTTAGGTCCTGCTTCCATACTATCCCCTACCTACCTGTCATCCTATCCTGTCCTCAATAAAGCAGCCAGCATGATCTATTTAATATATATAAGAACATGGCATACTTCTATCCAAATCATCAAATGCCTTGCCATTTGACTTAGAGTAAATGTCAAATCCTTCCTATGGTCTATGGAAAGCCATCCACAGTCTGGACTCCTCACCCCTACTCATGCTGCTCTAGCCACACTGACCTCCTTGCTGTTTCTCAAACATCCCACTCATGCCCCCATCTCAAGGCCTTTGCATATGGAGAAAATTCACTGTCTTCTCTATCTAGAACAGTATTACTCACCCGCATATATCTACATGAATCATTACTTCTCCTACCTCAAGTCATTGATCAAATACTACCTTCCCACAAAGCCTTCCCTGACCATCTAATCTTACAAATCCTCTTCCCATCCCTACCTCCTTTCCATGCTTCATTGTTCTCAATAGCACTTGCCACTTGTGTACAATATAATTTATATTCCTCCAACTCACTTTCAGAACTCTTTCCCCACCACCATCATGTTGCTCTTGCACATCAACACTTTCAGTGAAACTGCTCTATTCAAGATCATCAACAAACCCAAGTTGCAAAATCCAATAGACTTTTCTGTACTTCATCTTAATTGACATTTTATTATTAGTGGACTTTTCAGTTTGCTTCTTTCTTGAAACACTTTTGTCTGTTGGATTTTGTGAAATAAGACTCAAACAAAAGTTGTCATACCATTTCTCAAAGGAATATTTTACTGAGTGTATCACCTATTTCAAACCTTTTAAATTTAAAATATAAATGTTGGCATGGTTGGCCCAGGTCCTCTGTTCTTCTCTATTATACCCTTTGCTTTTCAAAGTACTAGGAATTGGTAGAATAATGACCCCCAAATATGTCCATGTCTTAATCTTCCAACCTGTAAATATGTTACCTTAAATGATGAGCAAGATTTTACAAATGTGATTAAGGTTAAGGACCTGGATTTTCTAGGTAGGCCCAATATGATCAAACAAGTTCTTAAAAGTTGAGAAACTTTCCCACAGAGAGATGGCAGCATGAGAAGAACTCTACTTGTAGTTTCTGGCTTTGTAGATTGAGGAAGGGGCCACAGGCCAAGGAACATAGTTGGCCTCTAGAAACATAAAGAAAATTAGGTATAAGCTTCCATAGCCCCTCCAGCAGGATCATAGCCCTGCCAGGACTTTCATCTTAGCCCAGGGAGACCCATGTCAGACTTCTAAAAAAAAATCTGGAGATTAATCAGCCTGTAGGCAAAGGGGGACCTCTTAGTGTTTTGAATCTTTTCCTGATCTGCTTCTGGACCCAGGTCTTGCAAAACAGACTTTGATGTGCATCCTTGTAGTGTCCAAATGCACCCAGTCCCAGAAGAGGAAACAACCCAGCCGAGCAGAGGGAACCACAAGCTATTGGTTGTTGATAGTTCCAAAGAGGGTACTCAAGGCCAGTCACAAAAAGCATCTGATAATGGCATGCACCAGAGACCATCCAAAAGACTGAGAGTCCTAGCAATCTACCTAATATGTAGAAACAAATCCAAACAGGCAGCCAAAATGGGGAGACAAAAAACAAGCCCCAAATGAAAGAACAAAAGAATTCTCCAGAAGAAGAGCTAAGTGAAATGGAGATAAGCAACCTATCAGGTATAGAGTTGAGAACACTATTAGGATGATGAGAAGATATAGGGAAACTATGAAGGAAATTAAGAATGATATAGCAGAAAGAAAGAATACATTTGAAGGAATAAACAGCAGATTAGAGGAAGTGAATTAGAACACAAGGTAGAAAAAAAAATCACACAATCAGATATCCAAAAAGAAAAAACAATTAAAAAACAGAAGAGTCTAAGGGAGCTGTGGGACAACATGAAATGTAACAATATTCACATCATAGGAATACCAGAAGAGGTAGAAAGTAAGCAAAGGTTAGAGAACCTGTTTGAAGAAATAATGGCAGAAAATTCCCTAACCTGGTGAAGGAAAAAGTGACACAAGTTCAGGAGGCACAGAGAGTCTCAAGCAAGAAGAATCCAAAGATGTCCATGCCCAGACACATCATAATTAAAATCCCAAAAATTTAAGACAAAGAGAAAATCTTAAAGGCAGCAAGAAAAAAAGCAATCCATTACCTACAAAGGATCTCCCATAAGGCTAACAGATGATTTCTCATCAGACACTCTACAGGACAGAAGGCAATGGCATGAAATATTCAAAGTAATGCACAACAAAGATCTGAAACCAAAACTACTCTCTCCAGCAAGGCTATCATTCAAAATAGATGGTGAAATAAAGAGCTCCCCAGACAAAAAAAAAAAGGTTAAAAGAGTTTATCACCACCAAACCAGCATTTCAGGAAATGTTATAGGGACTGCTGTAATAAGAAGTAGAAATATATAGAGAGAAGCATAGGCCTAAAGAATTAAAATGTCAATAGATGAGTACCTATCAATAATAACCTTAAATGTAAATGGATTAAGTGTTCCAATAAAAAGACATATGGTAGATGAATGGATAAGAAAACAAGACCCAGATATATGCTGTCTACAAGAGATGCACTTCAGAACAAAAGTCTCACACAGGATGAGAGTGAAGTGATGGATAAAAATTTTCCATGCAAATGAAAATGAAAAGAAAGTTGGAGTAGCTGACAAAACAGTCTTCAAAATGAAGACCATAACAAGAGACAAGAAAGATCACCACATAATACTAAAGGGATTGATCCAACAAGAGGATATAACCCTGATAAATATGTATGCATCCAATACAGAAGCACCTAAATTTATTTTTAAAAACTTCTATTGGACATTAAGGGAGAGATAGACAGCAATACAGTCATACTACGGGAGTTGAACACCCCACTAAATTTAATGGATAGGTCTTCCAGACAAAAAATCAACAGGGATACAGAGCCCTTAAAAGATACACTAGATCAGATGAATATAATTGACATTTGCAGAACATTCCACCACAAAGCTGCAGAATATACATTCTTCTCAAGTGGACATAGGACATTCTCAAAGATAGACCACATGTTAGGACACAAAACAAGTCTCTACAAGTTCAAGAAGATTGAAATCATATCAAGCATCTTCTCAGATCACAATGGCATGAAACTAGATATCAACTACAATAAAAACACTAAAAAACATTCAAACACATGGAGGACAAATAGCATGTTTTTAAAAAATGAATAAGTTAACAAAGAGATCAAGAAAGAAATAAAAAACTTCCTGGAAACAAATGAAAATTAATGCACAACAACTCCAAATCTATGGGACACAATGAAAGCAGTCCTGAGAAGGAAGTTCATACCACTACAGGCCTACCTGAAAAAACAAGAAAAACTTCTAATAAACTATCTAACCCTACAACTTAAGGACTTAGAAAGAAAACAACAACAACAAAAAAACAGAGTAAATAGTAGGAAGGAAATAATAAAGATCAGAGCAGAAATAAATGGCAGAGACTAAAAAACAACAGAAAAGTTCAATGAAACCAAGAGCTGATTCATTGAAAAGATAAACAAGGTTGATGAATGTTTAGCCAGACTCATCAAGAAACAAATAGAGAGGACCCAAATAAACAAAATCAGAAATGAAAGAGGTGAATAACTGATCCAACAGAAATACAAAGGATTGTAAGAAAATACTGTAACTAACAAGCTTGACAATGTAGATGAAATGGACAAATTCCTAGAAAAACACAATCTTCCAAAACTCAATCAGGAAGAATCAGAAAACCTGAGTAGGCCAGTAACTACTGACGAAGTTGACACAGTAATCAAAAAGCTCCCAGCACACAAAAGCCCTGGCCCAGATAACTTCACAGGGGAGTTTTCCCAAATATTCAAAGAAGAACTTAAACCTACCCTCCTCAAACTGTTTAAAAAAATCCAAGAGGAAGGAATACTTCCAAATTCTTTTTACGAGGTCAGCATTAGCCTAATTCCAAAACCAGATAAAGACACTACAAAGATAGAGAATTATAGGCCATTATCTCTGACGAACATAGATACTAAAATCCTCAACAAAATATTAGCAAATCAGATCCAGCAATATATTAAAAAATTTACACCATGACCAAGTGGGATTTATTCCAGGGATGCCAGGCTGGTACAATATTTGCAAATCAATAAATGGGATACATCACATAAACAAATTGAATGACAAAAATCACATGATCATATCAATAAATGCAGAAAATGAATTAGATAAAATCCAACAGCCATTTTTGATAAAAACTCTCAGCAAAGTGAGAATAGAGGGATCACCCCTTAAAATAATAAAGGCCATATATGACAAACCTACAGCCAACATCATACTCAATGGGCAAAAACTAAAACCATTTCCCCTAAGAATGAGAACAAGACAGGGGTGCTCACTTTCTTCTTCTTTTTTTTTTTAAATATATCTTTATTGATTTCAGAGAGAGGAAAGGAGAGGGAGAGAGAGAGATAGAAATATCAATGACTAGAGAGTCATTGATCAGCCACCTCCTGCACGCCCCCGACTGGGGATCGAGCCCGCAACGCAGGCATGTGCCCTGACCGGGAATCAAACCCTGATCGCCTGGATCCTAAGTCGATGTTTAACCACTGAGTCATGCTCAGGTGGACTGGGGTGCCCACTTTCACCCTCTTACTCAACATAGTACTGGAAGTTCCAGCCACAGCAATCAGACAAGAAGAAAACATAAAAGGCATACAAATTGGAAAAGAAGAAAGAAAACTGTCATTATTCTCAGATGACATGATATTGTAGATAGAAAATCCTAAATACTCCACCAAAAAACTACTAGATTTAATAAATGAATTGGGCAATGTAGCAGGATACAAAATTAACACCCAGAAATCAATGGCATTTTTATACACCAAAAATGAACTCTCAGAAATAGAAACTAAAAAAAAATCTCATTTCCCACTGCAACAAAAAAATTAAGATACTTAGGAATAAACTTAACCAAAAGACCTATATTCATAAAAGCCCAGGATTTGGCAAAAATAAGTAGAAGAAGATATAAACAAGTAGAAGAATATACCATGTTCATGCATTGGGAGAATTAACATCATTAAAATGTCCATACTTGCCCAGCCGGGCATGGCTCAGCGGTTGAGCATCGACCTAGGATCCAGGTGATTGGGGTTCGATTCCCAGTCAGGGCACATGCCCGGGTTGCGGGCTGCAGCCGATCAATGACTCTCCCAGAGAGATGTTTCTCTCTCTGTCTCTCTCTCTCTCTCTCTCTTCCCCTCTCCCTCTCCTTTCCTCTCTCTGAAATCAATAAAGATATTTTTAAAAATAAATAAATAAAATAAAATAAAATAAAATGTCCATACTACCCAAGGCAATCTATAAATTAAATGCAATCTCTATTAAAATAAAAATGGCATATTTCACAGATCTAGAATAAATGCTTCAAAAATTTATATGGAACCAAAAAAGACTCTGAATAGCCACAGCAATCTTGAGAAAGAAGAACGAAGTTGGAGGGATCACAATACCAGATATTAAGTTATACTACAAAGCCACTGTAATCAAAACAGCCTGGTACTGGCACAAGAAGTCATACAGATCAGTGAAACAGAACAGAGGACCCAGAAATTGACCCAAGACATTACACTCAATAAATATTTGACAAAGGAGGCAAGAACATACAATGGAGTAAAGACAGTCTCTTCAATAAATGGTGTTGGGGAAACTGGACAGGTACATGCAAAAAAAAGAAACTAGACCACCAACTTACACCATGCACAAAAATAAACTAAAATAGATAAAAGACTTAAATGTAAGCCGTGAAACCATAAAAATCCTAGAAGAAAACATAGGCAGCAAAACCTCAGACATCTCTCACATCCATATGTTTGCCAATACATGTAGGGTAAGAGAAACAAAGGAGAAAATAAACAAATGGGACTGCATCAAAATAAAAAGCTTCTGCACAGCAAAAGAAACCATCACAAAACAAAAAGGGAGCCCTCCACTGAATGGGAGAACATATTTGCCAACGACACATCTGATAAAGGGTTAATATCCAAAATATATGAGGAACTCATACAACTTCACAAAAGGAAGACAAACAATCCAATTTAAAAAATGGCAAAGGATCTAAATAGACACTTCTCCAAAGAAGGCACAGATGACCAAGATAAATGAAAAAATGCTCAAAGCCACTAATCATCAGAGAGCTGCAAATTAACATGACAATGAGATATCACCTCACACCTGTCAGAATGGCTAGCATCAACAAAGGACAAGTGCTGATGAGGATGTGGTGAAAAGGGATCCCTAGAACACTGTTGGTGGGAATGCAGACTGGTGCAGCCACTGTGGAAAACAGTATGGAGGCTCCTCAAAAAATTAAAAATTGACCTGCCTTTTGACTCAGTGACCCCACTTCTAGGAATATATCCTAAGAATCCTGAAACACTAATCATAAAGACTATATGCACCCCTATGTTCATAGCAGCACAATTTACAATAGCTAAGATCTGGAAACATCCCAGGTGCCCATCAGTAGATGAGTGGATAAAAAAGCTGTGGGACATTTACACCATGGAATACTATGCAGCTGTAAAAAAGAAGGATCTCTTACCCTTTGGGACAGCATGGATGGACCTGGAGAGTATTATGCTAAGCAAAATAAGTCAGTCAGGGAAAGACAAGTGTCACATGATCTCACTCATATGTGGTATTCAATGAACAAAATAAATTGATGAACAAAATAGATCAAGAGACATAGAAGCATGGAACAGACTGAGGGATCTCAGAGGGAAGGTGGGGGTAGGGGACTGGGTGGGGAGAGATTAATGAAAGAACTTATATGCATAAATGCATAACCCTAGACAAAGACAATAGTATGGGGAAAGCCTGGGGAGGAGAGTGGGTGCAGGGTGAAAGGGGTCAATGGGGAAAAAGGGGGGAACATCTGTAATATTTTAAAGAATAAAAAGAAAAATTTTTTTAAAGAGTACAAAAAATATCCTCAGGTTAGGTTTTAAAAAATAAATAAGTATGTAAAAAGAAAAAAGAAAAAAACAATCTGTAAAATAATAAATGTTTATTGTTTTAAGCCACTAAGTTTTTGTTAACTTGTTATGGCAAGAATTGAAAACTAAAGCGCACAATTTTAAATACTATCTATATAGGGTGATAACTCCATGTATACACCCTGACACAACTGCTTCTGTACTTCCTGGTTCAACTGCCTTTATACAAGTTCTCTTAGATGTTTGTGTCATAACTTGCTAATTGCTTCCCAATTCCCATTCTCCCTTTCTTACTTAGTAATAGAATCCGTGATCTATAGCTGAATGGACAGGCAGCTGGAATAAAAACTACATTTTCCAGTCTCTTCCCCTTCCCTTGCAGCTTGAGTGACTATGTATCTAAGTTTGGTCAACAGGAATATGCAAAACTGTCTGTCATGTGGTACACTGGAGGAAACTGGGGGAAACTTCATCTTTCTCCTTTCAGCTGGCTGGGCTGTGAACAAGATATCTGGAGCTCAAGCATCCAGCTCACACCACAAAGTTTCACAATAAGATGGCAGAGAGACTAGACAGAAATTGCCTAAGTCCCTGATGATCATGAAGGTCTCATGTCAGCTCTGGACCTACAGACTTTATTTAGAAAGGAAAAATGTTCTCTGTTGTGTTCTCTGTTGTGTAACCCTGTTATCTTGGAATTTCTGACATATGCAGCTCAACTTAATTCTATCTAAAATAATAAAATTAGAATACCCATGACAGAATTATTGATTTTGCCTCCTAAGACACAACTTTTCAGTCTTCCTCCATTTCTATGAATGACATTATGATCTGCCCAGTTGTTCAATCCAAAAACCTAAAAGTGATCCTTGATCTTAGATTCCTGTCTTTACTCCCTCACCAATAAATCTTCCACTCCTACTTCTCCACTCCCAATAAATTAGCAAGTCCTGGTGCTTTTATTTCTAAAATACATCCGTGAACTTCTCTCCATCTCCACAATCATAGCCCTTGTCTGAGCTCCCTCTGCCTCTTACTTGAGCAACAGTAATATGTATTAACAAATTTCCTTATTTTCATTCCTGCCTTTATTGTATTGTCAATTTCCCCCTTTCTACCGGATCATTCCCATCATCACAAAAATATGTTATAGTTTATCTTATCTTGGAAAAAAATAAACAACTCTTTGCCTCTTTTATCATCCTTCAATTACCACTTCATTTTTTTGCTGTTATTCCCGCCCACAAATCCTCAAAGTAGTTATCTCTACTGTCTGTACTCATCACTTCTTTCTCTTGTCCCATTTTTTTCTTGTTCTCACTTAGTTGGGCTTTTACCCCAAACACTCCACTGGAACAGTTCCAATCAAGACCACCAAAGACTTCCATTTTTACAAATTTGATGGTCATTTCTTCGTTCTCATTATACTCAGACAGTCAGGAGGATGTGACCCAGTTGAGCAGTCTCTCTCCCCCTTTTCAAGTCTTTCTTCACCTGACTTCTGAAATACCGCTGTTTGCATCCCCACCCTGACGCAGCGGGTGCTCCTCAGTCTGCTTGAGTGATTCCTCCACACCTTCCTGACCTCAAAATACTGGAGTAACCCAGGGCTCATGCGTCAGAACTCTTCCCTTCTCTAGCTCTAAATACCATTAACATGCCTTTGACCACTAAGTTTATACTGCTTCCCTAAATCCTATACTCATGTTTATTACCACCATTTTTAAGTAAATTAATTAAGGCAGGAACCTTGTCTATCTTCATGGTTATACTCAGCAATTAAGAGATTAACCAAAGAATTTATATGCATGTATACATAACCCATGGACACAGACAATAGTGCAGTGAAGGCCTGGTGGAGAAGGGACAGAAGCAGGGAGGGGGGGGTCACTAGGGGAAAAAAGGGGGACATCTGTAATACTTTCAACAACAAAGATAAATTTTTAAAAATAAATAAATAAAAGAGTCCTTGACATGGCATTCAATACTTTAAATTTATGAGCATTGTTAAACGAAACGCCAATATGAGCAAATTGAAAAGGTAGATAACAATCATTAGCTAATTTTAAGTAGTTGCTTCTTTTGACACAGCCAGTGGCATAACAGAAGGCAATTCAAGACATTGTTTTCCAAGCATGCAGCAGTCAGGGGGTGTTACAGACCTGAGAATTGGAACAGCTGAAAAAAGTGATGGATTACATATCATTCAGAAAATTGTCTGTGAAAATCTGTTCTCATTCTCAAATCATCAGTAAGATTTGGATAGCAGAAATCTCAGGGACATATTCTTAAGAAAGAACATGGAATAAAAGAATTCTATGCTGCCAATTCAAAGCAAAACCAAATACAATCAATTGAGTGAACGTTAAGGTTGGCACTGTCTTGAAAAGTTAAGAAGCCTAAAAAGGACAGATTAAATAAGGCTCTAGTCTATGTTTTTTTGAACAATAAAAAAATAAATGATTGATGTTCTAAAAGTCCAGGCCATTTAATGGTTTCTTAGACTACAATTCATTAAAAAAACAGTTACTCACAGCAACAGAATGAATCTCACAAACATGCTGCTGAGCAAAAGTAGCCAAACACAAAATGAGTATATATCACATGTTTTCATTTAAGTGAAAGTCAAAAGGACACATGAGGGAACTTTCAGAAGTGATAGAAATGGTGGCTATGTTGATTTGGGTAATGGTTATAAGGATGTATATTTTTTCAAAACTCAAACTAAATATTTACAATCTTTACATTTTAAATTGAGTTATATTTTATATTCATTAAACAAATAAAAGTGTCCCGCAATGAGTGTTCTGTCGAAGGCAGGGGAGTGGGAAAGATAAATATAAACAAATTTCTTCACTGCAGGATCTCTCATAGTCTTTAATATTCTCACGTGCACTGTAAATTTCTAAATGGAGGCTATGGGATGCAGTATGTTCCAGAATTCATTGCTCAGAAACTTTTTTTCTCACATATAGTAACATCCATAAGGCACTAATGTTTCAGAAACCAATAACTCTAGCCTGGAAAAAACCAAGCAAAGGCTATGAATGCCACTGCAGCCATTTAAAAAAAAAAAAAAAAAAAAGTCAACATCTAATTTCAAGCAGCCATATTCTGGGGAACCCCCCAGAATAAAATAGTTGCAAAATGTACCCCTACAGAAGGTCCATTAATTGCTGGAGAAAATCTGCTCAAAATAATAAATTTTATTTTGGAGTTGCAGACTTTAAGTTCCTCTGGCAGTAATTAGATAGTAAAGCCAGTTGTCTGTTGAAGAGCAAGCTTATGACAAGGAGCATTCAGCAATACAGGAAATCTTTCTGTTCTCTGTAAAATATGCAACTCATCCAGAGGTGGCATCAAGGGATTAAAACACAATTTTAAAAATGTAGTTCTTAGATTGGGTTCTGGGGGGGAGTGAGGGAAGCAGGACTAGGCAGAGGGAGGAGCTTAACTGAAATGGAGTCCCAACAAAGGCCTCAGCAGATCCCAAGGAGACTTCTGGAACCAGGCAGCCCTTCAGGGTTATACAGCCCCAAGACAAGCAGGCCAGACTCATATCCTTGCAACATACCAACCACTGTGTGTTCACTGTCCTAGGGAAGGGGCATGACTATAGGCAAGATTTCCTCTTTGGCTAAGGGTAATTGTCACAGGGAGGATCAGCTGAGAGACATCAGCCACCAACACTTCCAGCTGCAGGGGAGTTCTGAGGTGGGAGGGAGCTGAGCTGCACACCACAGTATCCACACCTGCAGCCAATACATAGCCCTCTTTCTCCAAACTCAAAGGGGTGCCTGACCTGCAAGAAACCATCCCTACCAAATCTAAATCTCATGCTATTAATAGACAAGCCAAGGGCCTAGATTTTTCCCATATTGCTTTGTCCAAAACAAGTATTCCTAAAACTGCAACAAAACTTCAAATGATCAGGTGGTTACTAATAAAGTTATTTCACAATATAAACCATACACCAAGCACTCATTGACTAGCTTTGCCATGACTAGAAACCTAGCTGTTCTTCATGAAGGATAATGGCCTGAGAACATTAAATTTCTTTAAGGTGAACTATAACACATCAATTCGTAAAAAAAATTTAACATCAAAAAGTTTTAAAGTAACTTTCCAATACTGGAGTTTTGTCAGTTAAATTTCCGCTTCTTATTTTAATAAAGTTAAATTAGTATCCCATTGGACAAAGTAATGAAAAAGGAGTTTGAGATTCTAGATTTCTCACTGATTCTGCTTTTTAATATATGCTAACAATCAATGCATTTATTCCTTTAAAATACACTTTCCAAGGACCTCTCGTTAGGTGATATCATGCTTGGCATGGAAGACATAGAGATGAATAAGCAGTTCGTCATCTAATAAAGACGGCACAGGCATAGGTAATAACAAATCAGTCACACATTCTTTCAACAAGCATATCAAAGCACCAAGTATGTGCCCAACTGTGAACAAGATAAACATAGCTTTTGCCTTTATAGGGCTAACAAGCAATGTGAGGAGTGTTAAAATGGAAGACTGCAGAAGGTGCTATAGGGTTTGCCTACATGGGGAAGGAAAGCTACAAAAAGCTTAGTAACAATAAGCTTAATAACAATAATAATAATAGCAATTAATCTTTATTTTGAGTATTTAAAATGTGCCAGATACATATGTAAATTTATTTAACTCTCAATTCAATCCTGACGTAGGTATTATTTCCTATTTGCAAATGAGAAAATTAAAGCACAGTGAGATTAGGTAGTTTAATCAAGGTCACAAAGATGGTGAGTAGCAGGAATGGGATTCATAGAGGACATAACTTTGGAACTGAATCTTGAAAGCTGAGTAGGAGTTTGCTAGACAGACAGAAAAGGAGGGGAGGTGTTGGGGGGGTGAGTGTATTCCAGACACAGGGAACTGCAAATACGAATGCTTAAAAATCATTAGAAACCTGCAAGTTCATTTTCATGAAGGCTGCTCATGGGACAGTAATGAGATCTGGAAGCCAAGTGGGACAGCAAAGATGAGTCATGTGCCCCACAAGGGAGAGACTGAGGGAATGTAGGCACAAACTGATGGGCATGACATTTGTTTTTTAATAATATCAATAAGAATATTAATAAGGATAAAAATGGCTAACATTCATTAAGATCATCCTATAAACCAGACATGGGCTAAATATTTACACACATTATCTCATTTTAGCTTACTACAATCTTATGAGGGAGGTATTACTCATTTTACAAGTAAAAATACTTGAGCCTTAAAGGAGGCAACTAGATTGTCCAGGATTCTACTGCTTATGAGTCTCCAGAGCTGGGATTCAAAACTAAGAAATTTTGATCCTGAAGCCTGTGCTCCCAGTTCCCTTCTTCTAGAAAATGGAATGGGCAGTAAGGGGACAACTCATTCTCCAGCCCAACAGACACATGATGAAGTCTTTAACCAAAGAAGTGTGAGCTGTGGGCTAGAGAAGAGGAGATTTGAGAAATATGTATACAGGTGTGGCCCTGGAGACTAAGATCTCACACTGAGTATGAAGGAAGAGACATGGGTAACAGCCACCTGTCTGAAGAAATGGTGAGCCAAGAGAATGGGTGGAGGTAAGTAAGGGGGCGGGGGGAGCAGAGGAATGGGCGCTTGATAGAAGGTGCTGCAGTCAAGGTCTCCTAAGCTACTGATGGAAGGCCCATGGAAAGCTGGATATTTAGGTCTGGAGCTGAGGAAAATAATCTGATAAGAGGGTACAGATTTAGCCACAAACATGTTGAAGTCATCAGAGTAGTTAAATTTGTCTAGGGAGAATGCAGAGTAAGAAGAGAAGATGGTGATGGACAGAAACTTAGAAAAACCCAACTAATCAGAAAAAAATCTATTTTCTCATCTGTAAAAATAAGAAGCTGTGTGTGTGTGTGTGTGTGTGTGTGTGTGTGTGTGTGTGTGTTCACTGATCCATGCATACATATAGCTGCCTTCTTTAGAAGCCTGAGAAAGGGCTTTCTTACACGTAAACAGGCTTTTAGTGTTATTTCTGGACAACCAAGTTATTCTCTTTCAAATGTGAGGTCTTGAATTAATTCTAGGTGGTACATTTCTGCTGAAAAAAATAAGCTAGTTAAATGGTGCATGTATTTAATAATAAATCAAAATAGTACTAACAGTTTCAGAGTTATCCGCCAAGATATGCTTGGCCACTCTGAGCTCAAGTTGCCAGCGTCATTCCGCTTCAGGCGTGGGCACAGTAGGCTTTGAATGAAGAGCCTTGCTACAGGGAACATTTTCCCAGGATACACCATTTTCTAGCCTTATTTATGTTCTCTCCTCACCCTGGCACCCTAATAAATATCCCAGTGCAGCTTACCTGCCTTAGCAATCTGTACAAAAGGTGATTTCTTTCGTTTCTCTCTTTTTAAAACAAAGGAAAACTTCCCAACGTTAACATATAGCAAAAACACAGCGTGTTTGGTCCGCCTTCCTGGCTGTTGCTACCTTGCCGTGCATGACACACAGACAGAGGCAGGTCTGACGACGACGGGGATGAGACGCCTGAGAGCTAGCTAGCCCATTCCCGTGGAAACCACGTGTCCCTCAGTGCAGGCAGCTCTTCCTACTTTGCTGTGCGATTTCTTTGTGTGACTTCAAGAGGGGCTTGTGAATGATTTCTAAATGTGTGCCTCCCTGGGGCGAGCTGCCTGGGGAGGGAGTAACCCTGCCAAACAGGGACAGAGGAAGCCGACAGGGACCTCGCAGTGTTGGAACTGGCTCGACCCTTGCATGCAGTTTTTGAAATCGGCAAAAGAGAAATCAGATTACTATCATATTATGCTGGTGGAAGCTCAAGGAGAAGGGACTCTCTACCAGCTTAAGGATCATGAGAGATGGAGGGAGTTACAGAACAGCAGTGTGTCTTATGCGTGGACCCTGACGACAAATGTAAGTTTTCATGTTCTCATACTATATTTTATTGCTGTGTAATTTTCTTTTTGGCTTGAAATTATGCTTGGCCAAAAGGTAATCATCTCACAATGAGAATTTCTAGTGTGGAAAGTTGTTAATCTTTGCTTAAGACTTTTTTCTTTTATTAACTAAGCAATATAATATAAACTGAAATTTCTGACAGCAACTGTGGCAATTCAGCCCAAGACTGACTGAGAACTAAAACCCAAAGTACATTCAGTTACTGTGGGATTAACACTGGATGTATTTTTAATTGACTTTCTTAATGCAGAAGGCATGCAACCCGCTGTTTTGGCTTGCATGCTATTTTAATGCTGCTGTGGCTAACCTCGGGCGACCAGCATAGCCAACAGAATGAAGGAGATAAACGAGATTCCTGGTAGTCACAAAACTTTTCTTTTTTGGTCAGGATCACATTTTTCTCCCCGAATGCTCAAAACTCTTCAGCCTCTATGCTAAAAGTCATTCTGCTTTTTTGACCTTGCTTTGGAGAAAAAAATGAAGCCAAACAGAGGACTCTGCTAAAATTGTGAAGGAAGGAAATATAAAGAGCCACTGCAGTTCTTTAACTACTATTGCAATAATGGGAGGAAAAAAGTCAGCCAGAGGAGCCCAGCGTGTACACCAGCCTCAGTGTGACAGAGTGTGGAGACACAAAAATGGATGGTGACCAGAGCCTATAACCTGTTAGTTTTTCTACACTTCATCTGCTACAAGTTCCAGCTTAGAAATGGATATTCTTTGTGAAGAAAACACTTCTCTGAGCTCAAGTACAAACTGCTTGATGCAACTAAATGATGGCACAAGGCTTTACAATAATGACTTTAATTCTGGAGAAGCTAACACTTCAGATGCATTTAACTGGACAGTGGACTCAGAAAATCGAACCAACCTTTCCTGTGAGGGCTGTCTCTCACCACCGTGCTTCTCCTTACTTCACCTCCAGGAGAAAAACTGGTCTGCTTTGCTGACAGCTGTAGTGATTATTCTGACCATTGCTGGAAACATACTCGTCATCATGGCAGTGTCCCTAGAGAAAAAGCTGCAGAATGCCACCAACTATTTCCTGATGTCACTTGCCATAGCTGATATGCTGCTGGGCTTCCTTGTCATGCCCGTGTCCATGTTAACCATCCTGTATGGTGAGTGGCGTTAGTTTCCCAGCTGTACCCACAGGAGTAATAGAGAGCATGTGCATGTCATTAGCAGAGGAGCCAGGGCTCAAGGGACAAAATAAACACAGGGCTTTGTTCATGAACAAGGCTACCGTGTTACACTAGTTACTTAAACTTTACTCTTAAAATGGGGTTTCACATATTTTTTTAAAAAAGACAACCTATTGTCTGTGATCATTGAAGAGTTTTGTGCTTTGAAATATATACACTTTAGGTGGAAAATATTATAAGTGCCCCAATACAGTCATAAAGCAATAACTTTGTCATTCTGAATCCACTTGATTTTCACTCCTTTATATTCCCAAATATTCCAGCCTTTAGGACAGAACAGTTTTATCTTTGGCATAGTTTACAGCACTTCTAATGAAGTGGTAAAACCTTCCCAATTACCTGGGAATATCTGCAGGAAGAACATTAGTGGTGCAGTGGGTTTAGTGTTAAAATATGCAGTCTCCATTAGAATAAATGAATTATCCCAATTTTAATTGTTCCCTGCCCAGGTAAGCTAATTTGGAAGGGTGCCTTTGAGTTCTACCCTCAGCTCTTTAAAAATGCATATGCATAAACTCCACCGGTCTGGTGTGGAGAGGGGTGGAAAATGGAAGGAGGTTCATCTTGCTTTCTTCTCAAAAGAGTTTGAAAGAGTCAAACCTCTCAGCAAGTCAGCATGCACAGGGGCGGCTTCAGCTGGGAGCAGAATGTGATGCTCTTTCCAAATTATAAGTAATACAACCAGATTTTTCCAGAGGCGGGGGGAGGGACGGAGGAGGGGAGGGAGGGACTATTGAGACTGCCGACAGGCACATCAGCAGTCACCCAGAGCTGGAAACAGGTTGAGTGCTGTCTTTAAGAGGGGATTTTTTGGCCAAGTCTTAGGGGCTAAAAAAAATATCAATCCAGCCCTGAGGAGTGGGGAGGAGTGGGAAGGAGGAAGAGGAGGAAGGTGAGGAACGGAGAGCAGATTCCAGTCTGCACAGGGCGGATAGGGCTCATTACCAAACCAGCCTGCTTGATCACTCTGATGTCACCACCAGATCATTTCATTAAATTCGCTGTCATTTCCCAGACATTTTGGAGAAGTCCTCGCTTCCTAAAACCCCACCCTGCTCAAAAGCAAACTCCAGGAGTGAGGGATGACTCTCCACAGAGCTCGGGAACCAAAACCGCGGAGGGAGGGTGGGGATGATCCCGCGCGGCTGGCGTGGGCGGGGCAAGCACCAGCCGGCGGGTGAGGAAGCCGGGACTCGCCGGGGCCTCGGGCTCCGGGTTGCAAGGGCGCCCCCTGGCGGCAGCCGCTCCACGGGTAGCCGCCTCCAGCCCTGAGCTGAGCTCCTCCCTGGACTGTCCTCCAGGACTCCGCAGGGCGAGGAAACGCCCCCTCCTTATCCCTACTGCGGAAACCCCGACTAAGGCTTGCGGCTGCCTCCTTGCAGAGAAAACTTCTTTAAGAGCCAACATCAGTTCCGACCAGGCTGAGCATGGCTTCCCCCCAGGCGCTGCTAAGGAAAAGGCTCTAGCTTTAGCTCAAGCTCTTTGCAAATAATCTGTGTGAAAGGCACTAAATTAGGCTTGTATCCTGCAACCCTTACTTTTCTGAATACCCGTGGTGGCATTTTGGTAGAGAGAGTATGTTTGAAAATGGAGAGTTTGTTCAGCTTTTTAGGTCTGCAATATTGTAAAGAAAAGGTGGTCTTATAATTTTCCTTCTCACATGCACACAGACCTAACACTATTGCTTATGCTGTTATCAGAATTAATTAGGTTTACGTAGCCATTTGATTCCCCCTAAAACAAACAAAAGTACACTTTGCCTATGTCCATAAAGCATATCCTTTCTCCGTAATACAGCAGGCGACTTTCTTCGGTGGTTCTCCCAGTGGAATCATCTGGAGAGCTTTAAAATACTTAGTATTTGGAATCCACCTCTACCCACCCTCCTAGGCATCAAGACATCCCTAAAGCTCTCCAGCTGATTCTAATGAGGGGCCATAATGAGAACCACCGCCCTAAATAGTGGTTGCCAAAGTGGGGTTCCTGGACCAGCAGCATCAGCACCCCCTGGGAATTTGTTAGAGATGTAAACTCTTCTGCCCCACTACAGACTAACAGAATCAGTCTCCAGAGGTGGGGCCCACCTGGGAGTGCTGATGCTCACTAAAGTTTGAGAACTACTACCCTGAAACAATTTCAGGACAGGAACACCATGCTTTTCTTCACCAATGTCTTCAACTCCCGCTCCCCATAAGCCCCAAGTTTGAGTTTAACCCCAAAGCATTATTAGGTAATTATGTTTCATTTTTACAGGTAAAGACATATTCTCATTCTGGATTTTAATCATTTGTCCCTTCACACCAATAGTGCTTATTGAGAAACTACCAAATGCCATCACAGGGTAACTGAGCAGTTATAATGATGACTAAGGGGTGGACCTAACCTCAGGAAACCTAAAATGTGTGAAAGATGTGTGAATAAGTAAGGACAGTACACTGTGAGGTGCCTCGGCACAGGCGCCCAAAACATGTTATAACTTATGACCGAAGTAACTTAAAAACAACAAACAAACAAAAAAAGATATGTTTTGTTAGGCAGAACGGAGTAAAAGAAGTGCTCAAGAGAACCTGTTTACCCCAACAAAATGAAATAGTTCCAGCCAAAAGAAATGTTCATCAACCAGTGAAATCCTAGTATAGTTAACCACAGTTGCTATTAGGCTTTTCTGAAATATTGAAAATAGCTTATGTTACCCTTTGCTGCCTCTTGTGCCTTTCCCCAGGATGGAAACAGTTGCAGTAGTGGAGAATCCACATGCCGGAGGCAGCATCCGGCTGCTTACTGACTCTAAGCTTCTGCATCCTAGGTTACAGGTGGCCTCTGCCGAGCAAGCTCTGTGCAGTCTGGATTTACCTGGATGTGCTTTTCTCCACGGCTTCCATCATGCACCTCTGTGCCATCTCGCTGGACCGCTACGTTGCCATCCAGAACCCCATCCATCACAGCCGCTTCAATTCCAGAACTAAGGCATTTCTGAAAATAATTGCTGTTTGGACCATATCAGTAGGTAAGTGAGAACAATATTTAAGAATTCCCTTTGAAATGACAGTTCATGCCTTCCAAGGACACCTGTTCTGTTTTATTGCACTAAAGCAGAACATCCTGAATCTATTGTTTGTTGCAAGGTATGTTGCAACATAGTAATGATCAGATTTGCTTTAGGAAAGAAAAAACCCATTCATGTCACTAGCTGACAACATAAATTTGTATTGCTTTGCACAGGTAAGAATATATATACCAATAGAGTCCAAATCAGGAATAACTGCAACTAGCCACCTTCAAAAACTTTTTCCCCATTTCATGCTTTCAAATTCACTTCTATGAATTTGAGTTTGCCGGAGACCTCAACATTTATTATAATCACTGGACTTGTGGTCAGTATAAGAATACAGGGCCCCATACTGGAGTATATAGAACTTCTGGGGGCTAGGAAAAGTGCCTTGTACTGAGCTCAGAGGGAGAAGGTGAGAACAGAGGAAGGTGGTTGGACTTGCTCACAGGGCAGGTATTTTAGCTGGCCCAGGGTCTCTGGACCCCTTCCTCCTTTTGTGACACCTCACACTAGAGGACTTCAACCCGCTTCATAAAGGTTAATTGCACACATTCACCTGTAGCCAGTATTGATTTGTCACACACCTAACAATTGGGAAACCCCAGGTAGCGGAAGCTAGAAGGGGAGTTCCCAGGCAGCTAAGTCAATTGCACTTGTCACCTCAACAGGCTTAGTCAGTAACCAAAGATTCCCCAGGATTTGTTTTGAAGTCACAAAGCTTTGCAGGCAGAAATGCTGTACCTGCTTATGGCCACCTGGATGTCAGTATCTACTAACATGAAAGACTATGGGATTTGATGGCAGGCTTGACATCAAGGGCCATGTGAGTCTATCCACAGCTTTGTAATAAAAATGCAAATTTATAAAAAGCAAATAATATATGTTTCAGTTCCTGTTGTTTTCCTTGCTACTTAAGGTATAATCTGCAGAGTAGGTAGCTCTACTCTGTAGGTGAGGAAATTGGGGTGCAAAAAGTGAAATGACCTGTGCAAGGCCCACCTTAGCACAGGAAAGTTTTTGTATGATGGGGATACTCACAAATTACATTGGTATGATTTTCAAAATTTGGAAAGTCTTATCTCTTTCCCATTTTCAACTTCACATGACAGTCTGTGGGAGACAAAACAAAAGATCTTGCTGTACTTATTTGATGGATTAGGGAAGCGAAGTAAACAGAGGTTTTGTGGCTTGCAAAGAGCAGCAGGACTATGCTGCTGAATGTACCTCCTAACTGAGGAACTAGTTCTTGCTCCCAAAAACTGTTTATGGTTTCTGGACCTGTGCAATCTTGAACTCATTCTGTTAGGAGTGATTCTCAATCCCAGCTGCACATAAGAACCCCTGGGGAGCATTATAGGCCCATAGTAGATCCCAGTGATTCTAAGGTACAGAATCAGGGTTGAGGACCACTGTGAATCCTGAGACAGACCGTCAAAGAGGGAGTGGCAATTAGTTTTAGAATTCCCAGTTGATTCTTTCTATAGATTCCAGTTTTCTGGAATAATTCTCCATGTTTTCATCTATTTTCTTAAATATTAGTCACTGTTATTTGGATATCTGAGTAACCTTGGAATTGCTATTCTGTAGGGGTTTTTTCCTCTTGCTTCTGTCAATTATGCCTGGTAATTTTTTTAAATTGAATATTGAATGCTTTTAAAAAAAAAAAATTGTGGATACTCTGTTGATGTTCTCTTTCTTCAGAGAGAAGTTCTTTAGCTTTAGCAGGCAGTTAGAATGGGTACCCTCAATTCAGTCAGGGGCTGCATTAATTTTAGGTCTGTGTCTAGTTTACCCTTATACCTAGGGTATATTCCCTCCATGACCTCAGATGAAAGCCTTCAGAGCTCTTTAGCACCTTAAGTTACTGCTAAATCTTTAGCTATTCATCCTCTCAGTTTGTCCTGCTAACAAATTGGCAAATGCCTTGAAGGGAAAGGCAGCTCACACTATTACTGTACTTTTTCACTCTTCCCTTCACTCCAGAGTCTTAACTCCTGAAATCCTGACTGCTTTGTTAGCCCTGATCCCCTGAAACAGTTTGGGCCTTTAATTCTGCTTTATTTGGTACTAATATTACCATATCTCTTCCTTATGCTTTGAATCTCTCCAGTGTATCATTCTTTTCTCATCCCCTCATTTTACTGTCTTTGTTCCTTTGTTTTATGTATATTTTCACAGTTAACTTACAGATGCATATTTTTAAACAAAATCTGGCAGTGACTGCCTTTTGATAATGAAATTCATCCTGTTTACAGTACTGTGGCAAGGGACATAATCTGTTTTATTTCTCTCATCTTATTTTATATTCACCATATATTTTTCTTTGTAATAGTTTATCCATTTGCCCCCATTTCATATGTTTGCTGCTAGCACAATGTCTTCATTTCCTTCACCCCATCCGTTAGTTTGAGGTTCTACTTGGCTTTTCGTTTCCATCCCAAATAGTCATTATTACACTGATTTCTATTAATATATCTAAAATAAATCATAATCCCACTAAACTGTTTTATTCCTTATTCACGAGTCCCAATTCATAGGTTTTAGATTATTTTCATAATTTTAAAATAATCTAGTGGTGCAAAAGAGAACAGGCTGACAGCTCTTAAAGGGGAAGGGCAGTGGGGGACTGGATAAAGAAGATGAAGGGATTAGGAAAAAATCCGTAGACACAGACAACTGTATGGCAATTGCCAGAGGGAAAGGGGGTGGGGGGAGGTAGGAGAGGGTAAAGGGGGAACAAATGGTGATGGAAGGAGACTTGACTTGGGGTGGTGAACACAAAATACAATGTACAGAGGACATATTATAGAATTATACACATGAAACCTACATAATTTTATTAACCAATGTCACTCCAATAAATTCAATACAAAAAATTTTAAAAGTAATAATTTAGTGGTACAATAGATCTTTTTAAGTCAAAAAATGCAGAAACCATAAAGAAACATATAGACATAGCTGACTACATGAGAAATTGTAAGTTTTATATGGCTAAAATCAATTATAAGCAAAATTAAAATATTTCAGTGTATATGCATAACAGACCAAGTGTTGATCTCCTTAACATACATTTTGATAAAAAAAATGAAAAGACAAACAATCCAATAGGAACATAAACTATATGAACAGGCAATTCACAGAGATACAACTTGAAATGAACAATAAAGCTCATGAAAAAATGTTTAGCCTTTTAACAGTCATGGAAATGTAATTTAAGACAATAATGCAATACCATTTTTACCCATCTGATTGGCAAAATGAAAATGAGTGAAAACACCCATTTTGGTTTGGAGATATGGTGCCCTATGTACTCTCATAATCTGTTTGTGTAATATGAATTGTTTATACTTGAACAGTCTAGCAAAAGTTACTAAAATTTGACCTACCAATCCCATGAGATAACATGTTCTACAGAAAAACAAAAGTGCATATAAGACTCTTTAATACTGCAATTTTGGGGAATAGCAATTTTGGGAAAAGTGGAAAGGTTGGGTTATGGTTTTTATCTAAATTATGGAATATTTTGCAGCTGTTAAAAATACTGAGCTGGGGTTATTTGATATTCAACTGGAAGAGTGGCCATGAAGTTAAGTGCAAAAAGCATGTTTTGAAGTGCTATGTATGATCTGAGCCCATTCTGATAAAATAATAATAGTAATAATATAGAGAGATAAATATGTATTAGCACTGAGAAACTGTTGAAAGAATTCACACTTGTCAAGAAGGTGAAATTTAAAAGAGTGGCAGGATTGTTATATTTATCCTTATGTACTTCTATAAAGTTTTGTCACAAATCTGATGATGAAAAACAGTTACACCTGCTTGGTGGGAGAGAAGGCTTCGTAGAGGAAGTGGCTGACCTTCAAAGTTTGCTAGGATCCAGCAAATGGCAACCTTAGTAACCATATCATAGATTACTCAAGTTTCCTTACACTAGTCATTTTTGAGATTTGCTGCTTCTTTCCCACTGCTTACTGCTCCTAGCTTGGTCATTTTATTTTTTCCAAGGCTTCCATCTAATTCTGAGGAAAATGAATATAATTACAAGTCAATTGCATTTTCTACTTGTGAACTTCTCTGAGTAAAGGAGTGATGACAGAAAAGCCTGAAGCATTAGATTAAGAATGATCCTAGGATCCTCTGTGGATTTCATTTTCCCTTCACAAACCCAATATTCATGATCAGAGGTAACTGTGATTTCACGACAATATTTAAAGTGAACAAACCCTTCCTCATGATGTTTGCCTTGCTAATGCCAGAGAGAAAAGACAATGGATGCTACTCATTCCCAACCATCTTAGCAGGTAAAGGTATAAATCAGATAAAAAGAAAATGACTATTTATATACTGTCATATTTTGACAAGCAAGCAAAGACACCAATTTAAGTTTTATTGCACTTATTTCATTTCAGAAATATATTTGTAGTTCTTGGAGTAATTTTGAAGTATAATGGGTCTAAATAGAAATATTTTTCCCCTCAAGGCTAAGCATGACCACGTATTTTATGCATTATTACTTTTCTAGAGAAAAGGCAAGCTGTGTCACATTTATTAGGGTATTTTACCTTCCCAAACTATGACAAATGTGCATCAGTTCTAAACTAAATGCTTAGGTCACTGGTTCCAAACTCTGGCCTTCAGGCAAGTTGAAAACTCACCTTTCCTACCTAGGCGGGACAGATATATTAAGAAGCTTTGAGGGACAGTAGAAATAATGCATCTCACAGTAGTTTTAGTTTGTAGTCTTTTAATTAAGATTTTTAGTACCTTTTTATGTTTATGAGCAAATTTATATTTTGTTTTCTGTGGGTGTTGCCCATAGTTTTTGCTGTAGAACTTGAAGTCAGACTACTGGTTCTGTTCCTTATAAACTGTGTGACCAAGGGCAAGTTACTTAACCTCTCTGCACCTTAGGTTCCCAATGAATAAATGATGATAGTAACAACACCATAAAACATATGAGGTTGTTTTAATGATTAAGTGAATAAATACAATGTTTGTATCATAAGTGTTATACATTTACAACATTATTTAACATTTTTCTGTAAGGTTCTTGGTTTTTCTAACATAAATTAAGGGAATTAGCTTTTTGGCTTGTTTTCACACGTGTCTATGTAGTCCCAATGTATTACTTGTCGCTTAACATTGATTTTGGTAGTATTTTTCACATGAAATTTTATTTTTATGTAATTTTTATTTATAAATGCTTTTTCTCCTTTATGGCTTCTGAATTTTGAATCATTATTAAAATTGCCTTTTCCACTACAAAGTTACAAAGGAACTGTTCCATATTATCTTCCATTACTATTTATGATTTTGTTGTATGGTTTTGTCTTTAAACCAATTAGAATTTAATCTGTGATTTAATTTTTTCTACACAGCTACTTATACCATTTATTTCCTCATTGGTTTGGTATGCTACCTTTATCATATACTGAGTTCCTATATATACAGGGAAAGGTAAGAGTAGGTTTATAGTTGTGAGTGTGGTATACAGTTTATTTTTGTATTACAGTATTTATTAATTATTGCATTATTTTCTGTATGAAAAACTGTAAACATACTTTTGTCCCACCCTGCACTTAGTTTTACTTCTGCACTTTTTCTGTTCTAATGATCAGTCTGTTCATTCACCTGTCACATACTTTTGATCGAGGACATATAATTATGGCTTTCATTATCTCTTAGATCTAGTAGTCCTTCATTCTTCTTTTTCACACTTTTTTTGACCATTTTCATGTGCTTCTTACGTGAGTTTGAGAACCTCAGCTTCTGTCAGCTTCTACCTAATTCCAGGGTAAAAAATAATTGCTTTTTTATTGGAATTGCATGTAACTTTATAAATTAACTTTTTAGACCTATGTGCTTTTTTTGGTCCTGGTGTGTCTTTTTTTGGGGGGGTGGCTTTTCTTGGGGGGTAAGCAGCTTCAAATTCTTTATGGAATGAAGTGAATATATAAACAAATATAACTACTAAAAATTTTAACACTTAAGGTTTAAAAAATTACATGCACATTTAGGTCCAACAGGAATGATAAATATGTATGTTTAATTTTTCTATCATACCATGTCTTCTGACAAAAATGCTTAGAAAAATACAAAATAAACCAGCTGAATAAAATCACCTCAGAACCAGATGGTGTTCTGTTGGCCTTTCTGCTGAGGCACCCAGCTGTGCTGCCTGAAACAGTGTCTGAAGAGCCCACTTGGGACTTTCTCCTCTGGGACGGGACAGGTTTTTGTCTGCCTTGCTTATTGGCAAGAGTCAGCCCAAGAACTAGGTTTCAGAGATTCGTCGGGCAACCTGTTCTCTGTCCCACCACTTAGAGATCGCATTGTAGGTCAACACCTACCAGGATCCAGAAGGAATCTTGTGAAGAATTAGTCTAATTTGCCTTTCCCTCAGTTTTGCTATCTTTGCATTTTCTCTCCTAGGTGAAATCAAATTACCTCCCCTTTGTCTCCTTCTTTTTGCCCCTGCCACACGCATAGTCATACCCAGAGGCCCAGGAGAGAGCTCTGGGCACCATCCAGCCTGCAGGTGAATAGGTCAGTGTCCAGGAGCAGGGATGTCCGCAGCCATGTGGGGAGAGGTTGCTGTGCTTCCCTAGAGGATTGCAGCACCAGGCAGCTGCCGAGGGGCCAGCCCTGCTGCCACCGCCCTGAAGCAAAGGCTCTGCAGGGCCACTTCCTACTCCTCCCACCTCCTTCTCGTGTCCTTGGAGTGCAGCAATCCTTTCCCTTTCTGCCCACAGCTGCAAGAGAATTTAGGAACATCTCCCCCGCCTGACCAGCTCTTTTCATATTTAGGAACATAACATCACGGAAAGCCTATGCTCTTGGAGGACATGTCGTCCTTCAGGATGCTCGCCCATGGGTAAGAGGCTGTTTGGTAGCCCAGGCAGAGTGACAGCTGACTTTTCTCTGCATGGCAGACTCTGGCCATTGCTATGGGACAGCATGCTCAATAAAACAGCAGTTAGTAGTGTACACCCTCTATGCCCACTGGAAACCGATGAAAAAAATTAAATGATCCAGAGATAAAGAAGAAGCGCTCTATCTTTTGTCAGACTGTTGATTTGGCCTGCTTCACAGACTGCGCTTCTTTGCTCTTTTGCTCTCATTCTTTAAAGCAGGAGGAGGAAGAGGAGAAGGAGCAGGGCTGGGATGTATGTTGCTTCTGGCCATTTAAAGCAGAGGACTAGTATCCATATACGTTCCCCTCCTGCCACCTCCTGCCGTGGGCTGTCAGGAACCTGCAGGCTCTGGAGGCTCCCCTCAGATTTCATCCTTTGAGAACGCCCCTCAGTCGTCCCTTTCTACTTGTAATCCTTTGACTCTGTATTTGCATTTCAAGCTGTTCCTTCCAAACCCTACTGACCTTTGCTGCAGTTCTTTCTTTTATTTGATTTGGCCCTTTCTTTAAATTCTGTTACTCTATAAACCAGGTCCTATCCGCTGTCTGTCTTCCAAAGAGTCCTCCATAATTTGTAAAATACTAATGAGAATAGACCCTTTTTCTTTTCGTGGGTTGTCACAATTTATTCTTATCAAAGCATTTTATCTTTTTAAATTACTAAATGGAATTTTAAGAGAGATAGTACAGACACATGTGCTTGGATACTATCTTGATCCACCAAAAATGTTATATCTATATATGCATATATGTATATATATATCTTTTATCATTCCTTAGTGTACTTTTATGTATTCATTTAATTCTGTGGCCTGCTCTCTCCTCTGCAAGCTGTCTCCTCCCGTGGCTCCTTCCCTCCCCTCTCTGGTCTTTCTCCGTTGTTTTGGTAGACTCCTTTTCCTCTTACTCCTTAGGTGGTAAATATGCTCTAGAGATCCAGTCTCCACATTCTCACACTTTATTCTCCCTTATTTTGCTGGGTTCTTTCCATTTCCATGGATCCACCTATTAACAGAACACTGATGAGCTGATCAATCTATATTCTAGCCCACAGTGTTGTTCCCCAGGGCTTCAGACTCCTGCATCCAACTGTCGATGGACACTTCTAGCCAGAAGTCTCGCGGGAACCTCAGTCTTATCTGATCAAAAGCTGTACCGTCTGCCATTTCTTCTCTTGAAATATATATCTTAAAACATGGCACTAATGTCTACTCAGTCACTAGACACCCAGGATTGATTCCTCTCCTTCCTCACCTCCATATCCAAGTAATTGAACAGTCCTTTGGTTTTTCCTTGCGAGCTATTTCATAACTCATCCCCTTTCTTTCCAACCCCCACCATCTCCCTCCTATACTACTGTAAACATGTTCCTATCTACAGGCTTTTTGCTGTCATTCTCTGCCTCGTCACTGAAGTCAACTGTATAACATACAGATTTAACTAAATCACTCTCCTGTTGGAAATCCTTGAATGACTTTGCTGCCAGGAGATTACAGATCCTTAAATGAGAGACAAGGCCCCCGGAAATAGGGTCCCTACCTACACCTCCATGCCATTTCCTACCACAGTTTGCCTCACATTTTATTCTCCAGCTACAATAAATTGCCCATTATCCCCATGTCATTTCACCTTTATTTTTGTATCTTCTGCTTCAAATTCCTTCTCATCTCCTTGCCTGGCTAATTTCTGCTTTTCTTTTGGCATCACCTCCTCTAGGAAGCCTTCTCCACTTATCCTCTCTCTCCAAGGATTAGTTACTTGCCCTGCTTCGGTTCTTCCATAATCCTCCCATATGTTACCTTTTCACATATCATATCATGTTTATTCCCCCACTAGATCATGAATTTCCAGGGAACAAAAAATGAAAAACAAAAAAAGTTATACTTCATCTTAAGCCCAAGTTCTTTAATAGATAATGCCTATCCAAGAATGCATGCATGCAAAAATTAATTCTAGATTCTGACACTGAAAACACCTTTAAGAAACTTTTATTTCCTTATGTGCTTGGTTTCAAAAGGCTATTTTTAAATAGGCTTTCATGTAAATAAGGGGAAAGCAAATATTTATATAAAAATAGACTTTTCTTTTTTTACTTTATGCCAACCATGTTGTAGTTACGATAAATGCCAAAATAATGGTGTCTGTAAGGAGGAGATATCAGTGTACTTTTTCCCCACCAGCTGGTGAGCTTTGCTTTGAGATGTTTAAGACTTATCTGGAAAGTATATTAGAATCATCCTCCTCTAAGCCAGGTTCTGTCACATCAGAATCTACATAGCCTCTCAAGGTAGTTTTCTTTTAACTTGGGTTTTTTAAACCGCTATAAAAACGGGTTAATGTATCTCCTGGATGGCTCATGAGTTCTCAGGCAGTAGTCATTAATGGGTCTCCACATTCCACAGTCCAGATATCAACTTTGCAAGTTCAGATTTCTTTTTTTCCTTTTTTTTTTCTTTTATGAAAGGATGATCACACTCCAGGAAGTTGACTTACAATACACTGACAAGTAACAATACACTGATTTATTTAATGCATAGTTAATATATACCCATTTTCTTGGATCCTATCACCTACAAGGGAAATTCCTTCCTGGTAGGGCAATCCTCTCAAAAGGCCATAGAAAACAGCAACATGAAGCTATCAAGGGTCCACAATGGGCCATGTGCAACACAAGCATGTGAGAATTAAATGAGAGTACAAGTATTCACCAAAGGATTTGACAAGCGTTTACCAGAGGACACAATGCATATGTTTTCAAACTTTTTTAAAACATGAATTAAAATGTAAGTACAAAGCAAAAAGCTTATGATGTGATGGAGAAAGACTTGCTATAACAGAAAACAGAATTTGCCATTATAATAAAGATGCAAAGAACTCAGCAGAGCTGGGGATAAGGGAAGGTGGCATGAAGATGGAAATGTTTGAGTTGAGCTTTGAAAGATGAAGAGAAGTTGGGAAAATGGAGAATGAGACAGAATTTTCCAAGAAGAGAGAATAATGTGGGAGAAAGACATTACGTACAATATAGCTTGATAAACAAAGGGTTGAGATATATGAACTTCACAGTCCTTTAAAGAATATTTTAACAACTCTATAACAGTGATGAAGTGCCCCTTTCCACTCTAAAGACGTCTGTCTGTAAATAAGCAAGACTAGTTGTCTAGAATCAGAACATCTTTCCCCTAGAAAGTACTGAAATAATGCCGAAGATTTCTTAGCTATAAGACTCTTTTTCAAATATTATTTCAGTCATCAAAATAATCTATTCTATATAATATTACAGTTCTAAGATCAGTACTTATATTAGTCATGTTATAGGTGCTGGCTGACTTTTAAAGAGGAACCTTGGAATCTTGGGTAAGCAGAGAGAGATGTTTTTATCAGGCATTTTCAAACTTTTCTTCTAAAGAGTCACTTCTAAAAAGATTTCTGCAGATGAACAGCTCATCTATTTTTGTTATAATCCTCCTTTGTTTTAACTCCAGAAGGTGGCATTTTCTGACCTTTCCCTGTTTTATGAGCCCTTACTTGGTTGAGAGTAACCACCTTTGTTTTAGCCACAAGGATTCAAGAAACAAAAAGTACACCAGCACTTTAAACTATCTTCCTAAATTTTGTTTCTAATCTCATAGCTCTCATTTTTTAATTAATATTTTATTTCTGGAATTTGGACTGTTGGGAAATGAAGGTGGATGGAAACTTCTTGCCCAATTCCTATAAGAATGTGTCTTTAAGAACCTTAATGAAAAATGTTCCTAGAGCTTGCCATTATCTAAGTTTTTAAAACAACTTCAAAATGGTGAAGTTGGTCTCCTACATTTTTCTAATTTCTATGGAATGGAATCATCATGACTCTTTTTCATATTCCTATTCCATTTTTATTTTAAAATTATTTTTTCTTTTTCAATTACAGTTGACATACAATATTAAATTAGTTACAGGTGTACAACCCAATGGTTAGACATTATATAACTTACTAAGTGATCATCCTGATAAATCTCATACCCATCTGACACCATGCCTAGTTATTAGAATATTATTGCTGCACTTTACATCCCCATGACTATTCTTACAACTACCAATTTGTACTTCTTAATCCCTTCACCTTTTTCACCCATTGCCCCAACCCCTCCTCCCATCTGGCAACACAAAGTATTCTCTGCGTCTATGATTCTGATACTGTTTTGCTTATTTATTTTGTTTTTAGATTCAATGTTGATAGATGCATATTTATTGTCATTTGTTGTTCTTATTTTTTATCTTTTTTTCTTCTTAACAAAGTCCCTTTAAAATTTCATGTAATACAGATTTGGTGGTGATGATCTCCTTTAGCTTTTTCTTGTCTGGGAAGCTTTTGATGTCCTTCAATTCTAAATGATAGTTTTACTGGGTAGAGTGATCTTGGTTGCAGGTCCTTGCTTTTCACCATTTTGAATATTTCTTGCCAATCTGCAAAGTTTCTGTTGAGAAATCAGCTGAGAGACATATGGGAGCTTTCTTGGAGGTAACTAATTGCTTTTCTCTTGCTGCTTTTAAGATTTTCTTTGTCTTTAACCTTTTGCTTTGTAATATGATGTGTCTTGGTGTGGGCCCCTCGGTTCATCTTGTTTGGTACTCTGAATTTCCTGGATTTGTAAGTCTATTTCCTTCACCAGGTCAGGGAAGTTTTCTGTCATTTTTTTGAATGGGTTTTCAATTACTTGCTCTCTCTCTTCTCCTCTGGTACCCCAATGATGCAAATATTGGTACACTTGATGTTGTCCGAGAGGCTCCTTACACTATTCTCATTTTTTTGGATTATTTTTTCTTCTTCTGATTGGGTGTTTTTTGCTTCCTTATATTCCAAATCGCTGATTTGATTCTCAGCTTCATCTACTCTACTGTCGATTCCCTGTAAATTATTATTATTATTATTTAAATATATCTTTATTGATTTCAGAGAGAGGAAAGGAGAGGGAGAGAAAGAGATAGAAACATCAATGATGAGAGTCATTGACTGGCTGCCTCCTGCACACCCCCGACTGGGGATCGAGCCTGCAACCTGGGCATGTGCCCTGACCAGGAATCAAACCCCAATCACCTGGATCCTAGGTCAATGCTCAACCTCTGAGCCATGCCCAGTCGGGTGATTCCCTATAAATTATTCATTTCAGTTAGTATATCCTACATGTCTCACTGATTCTTTTTAATGGTTTTCATGTCCTTTATATGCTGTTGAAGTTCCCACTACATTAATCTACTATTCCCCTGAGTTCACTGAGCATTCTTATAACCAGTGTTTTGAACTCTGCATCTAGTAGATTGCTTGTCTCCATTTTGTTTAGTTCTTTTTCTGGAGTTTTGTTCTCTTCTTTTATTTGGGAAATGTTTGTCTTCTTATTTTGTCAGCCTTCTTGTGTTTGTTTCTATGCATTACATAGAGCTGATGTCTCCCAGGCTTGGTGTAGTGGCCTAGTATAACAGGCATCCTATAGGGTCTAGTGGCACAGCCTCCCCATTCATCCCAGCTGGGCACTCCAGGTGTGGCTCACCCCCTCCCACCTCCCTCCCCACCCTGTGTGGGCTATGTATATCCTCCTAGTGTAGTTGAGCCTTGATTGCTATTGGCATGTCAACTGGAGGGATTTACCCCCCCCCCCAGGCCAATCAGCTGCAAGGACTGGTTGCAACCACCATGGAAGATCTGCTGTGCAGGGGCCCACCCCACAGAGAAGGACTCCCTTCAGTGGGGCTCTGTGCCCATTGATTCTGCCCCTTGAGTGTGCCCCTTGTGGAGGTAGTTGGGTGGTGCTTCAACATGGTCTGAAGCTGTATAGTGGATGTGCTGTCTCTGGGGCCTCCTGAGGTGCAGGCCAAGGTCAGTTACCACCTGTGTTCTGTCTGGGGCCACATGGCATGAGCTAAAAAGTGATCTGCAGGTGAGTGACACTTGTACTGGGCTTGGAGGTGCCCAGGAGAGGCCTAGCTATGAACCAAGGCCAGCTGCTGCTAGTGCCAGGCCTGGGGCCACTTACCAAGAGGTACAGGGTACACAGAGGCCAGATGCTGCTTATTTGAGAGTTTTTAGGGAAGTCTGAAGCATGAGCCAAGACAGGCCATTCATGTAGAAAAGCCACTAGAAATAGCTTGGGTGGGCCCGCAAGTTGGGTGGGGCAGGATCTTAGGGAATCACCAGGATGGAGCAAACAGTAATAACCAGGTTGGTGGAGACTCAGAAATGGCACCCACCTACCCACTTTGTCATGGGGGAACTCAAAGAAAGAACAATGGCCTCTGCCAGCACTTCTGTCTGGGAGAAAGTTGCCCCTCCCCCTGATGCCAGACAATTTAGTTCCTCTCTGTATTGTCTCTGGTGCCTTTTGAGCTGCCTGCCCAGCCAGCACTGGACCTCAGAGGGAGTGAGTCTGAGTAAATTCATTTTTGGTCCCTTTAAACGGAATTGCCTGGGACTCCAGCAGCTCTCCTCACTCAGCCTCAATTCCCACTTGTTTTTATAGCCATAAGTTACGGCGACCTCTATCCCTGGCACTGGAAGTCTGGGCTGGGGAGGCTGGTGTAGGCTGGGACCCCTCACCCCTTGGGGGAACCTCCAAAGCCAAGATATTCCTCCTGATTTTTATCTGCCACACGTGGATGTGGGACCAGCTTATTGCATGTCTCTGCCCCTCCTACCAGTTTACATGTAGCTTTTTCTTTATATACTTAGTTGTAGGACTTTGTTCAGCTAGATTCCAAGTACTTCTGAAAGATGGTTGTTCTGTAGTTTAGCTCTAATTTTGATGTGGTTGTAGGAGGATGCAGGTACCACATTTATGTGTACTGCCATCTTCACCAGAAGCCCTCCTCTTCCTTTCAACTCCCAAATGAACCATTTAAAGATTTATATAAATGACCACATTTACAGGTTAACTCAAATGCTTAAAACATGACCAACTTAATTCCCACTGCTCATTTTCTTCAACAGTACCACCAGTTTACACATTTGATATAGGAACTTCAAAAATCATCCTGTTGATGTAGAAACCAAAGGCCTGTCTAATTCAGGGGGTGCTCTTGCTTCCCTGATACAGCAATTAACTCATCTATTTGGTGAGGTAAGGGCTGTTGCTTATTAAAATTTTGTGTCACCCAATGAAAGACATTTAACCCTGCCTGGAATAAAGTTGATCTTCATTTATTGTGTTTGGTGGGCTGGTTTTTGCATCTATTTCCATTGTAGGCACTGGCTTCTGAGACCCTGGTAAGTACCCAAGGTTTCTCTGCTTAAAAGGAAAGGAGAGGTTCCTTTTATGTTTCCCAGCTACCCTAACTCCCCAATTCCTTCCTATTCACATCTACCAGTGTTCTATTTTGTCTCCAACCATTCTATTCAGGCACCATCATTCTTACATGTATATTGAGCCATTATGTGCTAGATGCTCATGATGCAAAGACATCAAACTTTCTATCATTCTGTTTTAACAGACATGCTCCCCGGATATACTTGAAGACAGTATCCCTGTTGATTAGTTTGTCTCCTAAAGCCATCCATTAAAGAGTCTAACCCATAAAGGAGAAAAAAGAATGAATGTCCATTTGACCATATATAAGAGCTCAATTATGTTGTTTGGTTGATTCAATAAAATGAATGAATTTTTTAAAAAAAGAGAGAAAGGAAGAAAATGAAGGAAGGGGTAAGAAAATAAAAGGAGGGAGAGAAACAGGGTTTTCTGAGGGGCCTTTGTAGCTTCCCTGACCCCAATAGCAAGTCATCTTTAAAGTAATATGTCCACTGGTGCCCACTTTTTCACATATGAGACCTCACCTGGCAAAGTATGGCAAAAGAAAGTTTGGATAAACATCTCTGTAGTAGCTTTTCCGGGATTTTCATAGATTTAATGTCTGTTTCCATAAAAACAGGTTTGGCAAAGCTGGTCATTGACATAAGCTAAGAATGAGAAACATATACCATGAGAAATTCACATTCTAACTTCAGGCAAAAGCTCAAAGTCACACTTTTGTCTTTTTTCATAACTTGGAGCTTTAAACTCAGCAGGAGAGTGCCTTATTAATTCAAGCAAGAAATATTTTCATTATATTAATGAGGTTTCATTTTTTACTGTTTACATTTCTCATAAAAGTGAAAGCAATTACAGTAACAATGTTAGTAGGGAATGTTCCTCAAGGGAATGGAGAACTTTTAGATTCTGGTTGTGGTCTTCAGAACTCCCACTACCAGCCCTTCCCTCAGTGAACTGTCTTAGCCAGCACTTGCTCAACTGACTGAGGTATTTTTTTCATGTTTTGCTAAACCATTTTTGTAAGAGTGTTAAAGAAAAGTGAATGAAAAACTCAGAGAATGAGCCTGGAATTTGAAAGTAACATATTTTTCTAATCAACCATAATCACGATCAGACTAATATCTAAAACAATGTGAAATAGACAAAAATAATGACTCATAACTGAAGACAATTTCACTCTTGTACAAGAAACTACTTTGTTGATTTTGTTTATCTTTATTGTTGAGAGTATTACAGATGTCCCCCCTTTCTTCCCCCCCGTTATCCCCCTCCACCAGGTTCCCATCCCATCCCAGTCCTTTACCATCCTATTGTCTGTATCCATGGGTAATGCAATAAGTTCTTTGGTTAACCTCTTCCCACCCACCCCCATTACCTTTCCTTCTGAGGTTCATCAGTCACTTCCATGTTTCCATGCCTCTGGTTCTATTTTATTCATCAGTTTATTTTATTCATTAGATTTCACATATAAGTGAGATGATGTGATACTTGTCTTTGATTGCCTTATTTCACTTAGCATAATCATCTCTAGGTCCCTCCATGCTGTCTCAAAGGGTAAGAGATCCTTCTTTTTTACAGCTGCATAGTATTCCATGGTGTAAATGTACCACAGCTTTTTTAGCCACTCATCTACTGTTGGGCACTTGGGCTGTTTCCAGATCTTAGCTATTGTAAATTGTGCTGCTATGAACATAGGGGTACATAAGTTCTTTCCGGTGAGTGCCTCAGGATTCTTAGGATATATTCCTAGAAGCGGGATCACTGGGTCAAATGGCAGTTCCATTTTTCATTTCTGAAGAAACTCCACACCGTTTTCCATATTAGCTGTACCAGTCTGCATTCCCACCAGCAGTGTACTAGGGTCCCCTTTTCTCCACACCCTTGCCAGCACTTGTTTGTTGATTTATTGATGGTAGCCATTCTGGCAGGTGTGAGGTAGCAACTTATTGTTTTAATTTGCATCTCTCTGATTAGTGACACTGAACTTTTCATGTCTCTTAGCCATTTGTATGTGCTCTTTGGAGAAGTACTTTTTCAGGTCCTCTGCCCATTTTTTAATCAGATTGTTTGTCTTCCTTTTGTTGAGTTATATGAGTACTTTATATTTTTTGGAAATTAACCTCTTGTTAGATGTATGATTGGCAAATATGTTCTCCCATACAGTGGGTTCCCTTTTCATTTTGATGCTGGTTTCTTTTGCTGCGCAGAAGCTTTATAGTTTGATGTGGTCCTATTTCTTTTTTTCCTTTCTCTTTCCATGGTGATGTACTGGCAAACATATTGCTACGTGAGATGTCTGAGATTTTGCTACCTATGTTTTCTTCTAGGATTTTTATGGTTTCATAGCTTACATTTAAGTAGTTTATCCATTTTGAGTTTATTCTTATGTATGGTGTAAGTTGGTGGCCTAGTTTCATTTTTTTTCATGTACCTGTCCAATTTTCTCAACATCATTTATTAAAGAGACTGTCTTTACTCCATTGTATGTTCTTGCCTCCTTTGTCAAATAATGGTTTGGGTCAATTTCTGGGTTCTCTGTTCTGTTCCATTGATCTGTGTGCTTGTTCATGTGTCAGTACCAGGCTGTTTTGATTACAATGGCTTTGTAGTATAACTTGATATACAGTATTGTGATCCCTCCAACTTGTTTTCTTTTTCAAGATTGCTGCAGCTATTCGAGGTCTTTTTTGGTTCCATAAGAATTTTTTGGAGTATTTGTTCTAGATCTTTGAAATATGCCATGGTATTTTACAGGGATTGTGGTGAATCTATAGATTGCTTTGGGTAGTATAGACATTTTAATGATGTTAATGCTTCCAATCCATGAACACAGTATATTCTTCCACTTGCTGATATCTTCCTCTATCTCTTCCTTTAACATCTTGTAGTTTTCAGAGTACAGGTCTTTTACCTCCTTGGTTAAGTTTATTCCCATGTATCAAGAACCTACTGTGTTTCTGTAAATGATGACTTTTCTATAAGGAAACATTGGAAATGCATTAAAATTAGTAGGAAATGTATATTTATGGGGACTATTCCCAGATAATCTGATTCAGCAGGAATTGAGTGGAAGCTCAGGAAGCACTGCCTGAACTATCTCTTTAGAATTTGGATAGATTTTTTTCACATACATTCTCATAGATTGCATATATACTCTTTAAAATTTCAGATTTGTAAATTTCATGTACACTTATTTGCAAGAAACTATGTAAGCAGTTCCACCAGTAGTGCACGGAGCTGTCAAACAATGCAATAGAGCATACTAGGTTTTTAACCTCTCAAGGGCAGGGTAGGACCATGTCTTATTTGTCTTTGAGTTCCTCAAGCAGGTGCATTGGCCTTGATTCTTCATAATCTATTCTCACTTTATCTTTGGTGTAAAAACTAAATTTAAGAGTATTACCTTGACCAAACTGGTCAAGGCAATAAAGTAACTTCTCACATGCCAAAGAGCAAGCACCATGATATTTTAAAGATATGACTTGCCCATCAATAACACATTACCAGAATTTAAGAGAAAAAAATAAAAGATACAACTGAAGTAAATTCCCTGGAGCTCTTTTGAAATAGTTTAGAAAAAAATCATGTCTTGTGTGAGATTTATCTAGAATTTAATTACATTTGATAATCCTTTCCAGCTCTATAATTCCATTTTCCACTGTTAGGTCTCAATACCCAAAATTGTCAGCACACTTCTGAACAAAGGTGTCTTTGTTCTGGTAGCAAGGGATTCTATTTCTATGTCTCTATTTGACCTTCAAAATCACACTCAGAACAAGTTGGGTGTCGAAATACAAAGAAGGCTCCTGAAACCTCTTATTGGCCTGGCCAAAACATGTGGTATATCTACAAGGACAGTCTGTTTGCCTATCTGGAAAGTACACTAACACTTTGTAATTATTTTGAAATAGTGTTGGTTTTGGGTGAGTCAACTAAATTATTGACCCATTAGAAATAGTAATGCCAAGTAGTCTATTTTCAGGATGATTTGCTTGTCTCTTTTTCTATAATGGTTCAATGCAGAGCAGACAACTGATTATTTTGCAACCCAATCAGTGGTTCAGCATCCTGAAATAGGCCAGCAATAGAATTAGACCAGGAGAGGATCAATAGACCAGAAGGAGGTTTTTTTGTTTTGTTTTTTAATGTCTTTATTGATTTCAGAGAGAGGAAAGAGGAGGAAGGGGGAGGGGGAGGGGGAGAGAGAGGAACATCAATGGTGAGAGAGTCATTGACTGGCTGCCTCCTGCACTCCCCCCACTGGGGATCGAGCCCGCAACCCCGGGCATGTGCCCAGACTGGGAGTCAAACCACCATCTCCTGGATCATAGGTCGATGCTCAACCGCTGAGCCACACTGGTCAGGCAGGAGTTCTCTTTTAATCCAATCCTACCCTTTAAGAATTTAGTAGATAGCAATCATAAAGAAGACAGGGTGTTGTGATTCATTTCCCTTGCTTTTTCAGGTCAAAATTGACCATTTTAGTTTATGGGCTTTTAACAGATTTTTCACAAGGAAAGAATCAGAAATTGGAATCAGGTTGCATTTATATCTCTTTCAGAAGCGTTTGCTGTATTAAGCTTCTAGCATGTACTGAAGTTCAATTACTGGCAAGCTGAAATACTCACAATGTAAAAGATTCTAAAAGTTGAGAGGGAAGAGAGTTGGGATGATGGGTTTAGTTAATTTAGTATAAATTTACAATACACTAACAACATTTTTAAGTTAGACCTTCCAGCACCAAGGTTTTTTATCTATAACACATTGTCATGCAGAGCTCAGCACAAGATAAGCTGCACTGGCCGGATGAGCAGAGTATTAAGAAGCAGGCAACCTGGGTTGTCTGGCTTTTGTTAGCATGTGAGCTTTGTAAGTCAGTTTCCCCACTTGTAAAATAAGGAGCTTAGACTACCACATTCATAAGCTAATAATTACCTCTATAGTCCTGTAGTTAATATAACTTGAATACTGAAGCATTGGTATTAAATGAGAATATTTAGTAAGATAGATCCCAAGTAAAACTTAATGGGAATTTAACTTATCTTTAAACCACTGGTTTATCTCTATTATCATTAATTTTAGCCCAGTTTAGGTATAACAAGTCTTCAGATTAAAATAGAATATAATTGATACAGCTCTAAGATAAAGGAAATCTACCTCAAAATTCCCAAGTTACTTTGCACATTAGTTGATTATACTAATAAAGATGCAAGGTATTGAGCCAACCTTTTCCCCCCCATTTTTTCTTTTTATAAAAAATTGAATAAAGCAATAGCATTTGAAATATTTTAGTCCTAGTGTTAACGAGACTCACATGATTTTTATTTGTGTGGAATTACATTCTTGGTTTTCCAAAGTCCCATTTCCCTTAATCCAGTTCTGGAAGTTGTGCAGTTGGGGATTCAGTAGAACTAGAAGCAAAGCCAGTGTCCAGAGCTTCTGTCCGGTGATGGAGCTGGGTCCTGTTGAGCATTAGGCTAATTGTAGTCCATCAGTCCATTGTGTGGGGTCTACCTGACTGTGAGCCATGTGGGAGAATGCAAGACAGCAGGATCATGAGAGTCCCACCAGCCAGGAGTCAAGAGTACAAGAGAGAAAGAGTGAGAACCCAGAGAGCAAACTCCTTTACTTGAGAGATTAAATATCTTAAATCTTTCCCCACTTGTAGTGGCCATGCCTACTGACCAATGACCTGTTCCCAGGAGTGGCTGACAAGCGAGTACCTTCCCTGTTTCACCCAGACTTTACTAGGCATGTGTCTGTTCTCCCCGTCCAGTCCCTTTGGGTGGCTACCTAGGGAGTGTTAAACTGCAGCTTCCTGGCAAATCTGCATAAATAACTATAATAGTTGGCCTTCCCTTTGTTCCTTTCCAGTTATTTATAACTGGGTTAATTACAATGATATCACAGTTTTTGTTTTTGTTTTGTCCCCCACATACAGCAAACATATCATTTGTGCTATTCTGTATTCTGATATTTTCACATAACACTGTATAAACATGAGGAGCTTGGACTACTGAATTCCTAAGCTAATTATCAATTTCCATTTTTCCATATGGGCTTCACAATTATGATTTTTAATGGCTGCAAGCTATTCCCTCATGTTGGTATAATAGCATAATCTATTAGTTGTTCTCCCAATTCTGTTTCCAGTTTTGACTAATGAAGTAGTCTATTCAAAACAGTAATTTGACATTTGATATGGTTTATTCTATCCCTAGTAGTCTATATTTGTCCTTTTAATTTCACTTGCCTATAATTACCTCGGGTATATTTACTTTGGTAATTTCTTCACTTTTTTCTGTTTAAGAAAGCTTTTATTTACCAATTTAGAAGTTACTTTTTTTTTTAATTACAAAGATATGCAGTTTTAAATTTTTTTGTTGTAAAATAACGAATTTGCCATTTTAATTATTTTTATGTATTAATTCAGTCTTATTACATTTATAATCTTGTGTAACTATCACACAAGATCCCAAACTTATTTCCAAATTTATTACCCAAAACAAAAACTCTAACCATTAAGCAATTATTCTTCATTTCCTCTTACCTCAGCCCCTGGTTACCTCTAATCTATTTGTCTATGAATTTGTCCATTTTAGATATTTTACGTAAGTGGAATTGTATTTGTCCTTTCCTGTCTGGCTCACTTAGCATGTTTGCAAAGTTTGTCTATATTATAGCCATGTATCAAAACTTCATTCCTTTTTATAACTAAATAATAATCTATTATATGTATATTTTGTTTATGGATTTGCTTGTTGATGGACACTTGGGTTATTGCCACCTTTTGTCATTGTGAATGAGAATGTGATAAACACTGGCATACAAGAATTTGTTCTAATCCCATTTTCAGTTATTTTATTTACCAAGGAGTAATTGCTGGTTCATATGGCAATTCTACATTTAGCTTTTTTGAGGAGCTGCCAAACGTTTTCCACAGTAACTGCAACATTTTACATTACCTTCAGCAAAGTATGAGAGTTCCATTTTTCACAGCAAAGTTTGTTACTTTCTGTTTTTTATTCTAGCCATCCTGGTGTGTGTGAATTAGGATCTCTAGGATCTCATTGTGGCTTTTTTTAAATTTGCATTTCCTTAGTGACAAATGTCATTTCCTGTGCTTATTGGCCTTCGTATATATCTTTGGAGAATGTCTATTCAAGTCTGTTGCCCATTTAATTGGGCTGTTTCTTTTGTTCAGTTTTCTAAGTCAATATGTATATATCTCCAGAATATTCAGGAGAAGTTTTAACAACCAGAATATATATATCTATTCTGGATGGATATTAAAACTTTCAGATATGATTTGCAAATATTTTCTCCTATTTAAAGGTTGTGATTTTACTTTGATAATGTCCTTAGATACACATGAGTATAAATTTTGGTGAAATCCAATTTATCTACTTTTTTCCTGTTTTTTGTGCTTTTGGTGTCATATCTACTTCAATCCCTTTTTATTTATTAATCTATTTTTCCCTTATAGTTCCTTCAGATTCTTTAATGTCACTTTATCACCACAAGTTATATTATTGAACAACCTGGGAATAAAAAAGTAAAGATTTGCAAAAAGTTGTCTTCCTAAATTTCTGATTTAAAAATATTTTAGTAAGTATTGAAATTTTTCTGTTTGGAATGTTAATTTAGCTCTGAATAACTTTTTTCCATCTTTATATAAAAGGTGATATTCTAGTAGCTAGTGAATGTAGATGTAGTTTATAAAGCACTTTTTGATGGTCTAAGGATAAATAGCCACTCTAGACTTTCTTGGGGAAGTGCCTGAAGATAAATAACAATGCTGTATAAAGGATAAAGTAGGATCCAGTTAAATATAGGGAATTTAAGATATATTCTCTATGAGTAGGTTCTGTCAAAGAACTAGGCATAATAATTATACATCTTCTAGGGTGCTAATTCTCTCATTTAAGGAAAAAATAAAACCAGCAGTGATGTTTTAGGGAAATGTTAGATAGGTTGTATATAATTCCTTGAGTTAAGGCTTGCTTATGGTCACATGGTTGATTCCTCCAAATACATGATCTGCTGAATAGTTTTTTTGTTCGTGGCAATGCCTTCACCCTCAAAGACCTTGTACAGATGTTACCGACTGGGGTTATCAGCTGGGACCTTGGTTCTTCTTGTGGATGCAGAAAAGATTTTAAGGTCAACGAAAATGAAAGTAAAGTGAAGTGGGATTTATTGAAAGTACACTCCAAGTGAGTATTGGGCCAGTTGAGAGAGACAGACAATGGCCCCAATCTCCTTGGTTATATGGCTTAAATGAGGGATTTTCTGGGTGGAGACTTTCATTTGCATTCAGGGATGATTGACAGAAAGGGGTTATATAACTGTATTTCTTCTGTGCCTTTTCCCATAATGCATACAGAAAAACCCACAGGGTGGGGGGTCAAACCACAATGCAAATTTCGTAATTAGTCCAGAGCCCTAGTAAGGTCACATTTAGCTCATGTCGTTTTCCTCTGAGCTTGTGCAAAGAACCCGCTGGTTCCAAACCTGTCGGCTGGCTGTGTGCTGGCCGCTGGGCCACCCATAGAGGGGTGGTCTGAAGGCAATGTGGGTCCGACCCGTCAGGACCCTAAGGCAGGCCCCACCCCAGCTGCTCATGTTTAACGTCCTAACAGAAATATTAAGTCTCAATACCAAGCTTTGCCTCCTTTTCATCTTCAGGTTGCATTTCCAGCCCTAGAGCAGCTTTCAGTAATTTCATTCAGCTTGACTCTCTGACCCAGTCATGGCAGCTTTGCACATCCAAAGATGCTAAACTTTCAGATTATTTAAATGTTATGGGCTTCCTGAAGTCTGACCTTTCTATACAAAAGACATCCCCATAGTTTAAGAGAGATGAGAAAAAAAAAAAAAGGTGTTTGAAAATGGAAACAAAATTTCCATTGCTAGTCTGTTGAATTCACAAATTTGTGATCTAGGTTTCCAGTTAATCACATAAGGAGACAGCTACTTAAGGACTGACCATCTCTTTGCAGCAGTGTTGGGACAATTGATGAACTGTCCTTTTTATTTTCTATTTTATAAACGGTATTTTGTACTGAATTCAATCAGAACTAAGAAAGTTAAAATTTAGATTTCAGGAAAAAATGTTCAATAACTTGTTTAAAGGTTTATCATTTTAATGGTAGCTTGCCACCATTTCATGGATGCTGGCAGATGAGACGGAAGTCTTGCATCAGAGATTCCCCGTGATAACAATAGCCAGAGCATCATTCCTTTTTTACACTGGTTGCTTGAGCCCCAATTCCTACAGGGTGATGCCAGAGGGCCCTGTAGCAACACAGTATTTTGCATTAAAGAAATGGAATCTGAGCTTAACAAACCTGAATCCTTTATGATGAGCAGTAAGCAACCTGCCCTCTGCTCCCAATGGAGACACTACCATTGAAAAATACTCTGGAGGAACAGAAACTCAAAGTTCCATGAAGAACTGTCTCCTCACACTTTTATACATTGCACACTCATATATGCACCAAGCTATATCATAATGTTGATATAAATGGTAAGTCATGTAACAAAACATTCAAATTGAAAATGGCCCTTTCCTTGAGACTAATTAATCATTTGTCAAGATGTTAGCTTTCACTTTCCAGGATGAAGGTCAGTTGGCACTAGCTTGTAGATATGCATTTTAGATATAAAATGCATGCCAGAGACTTTATGCCTGCTCTAGTCCTAGCATATAGTAAGGAATTTAAGAGTAGCTGTTGTCATTGTTCTCAGTTCCAGGTAAGCGTCAAGTACTTTTTGTTTTCCTGCTTTCCTTTTTTTCTTTCTGGACTCAAACCTGCACTACTTGGAAAGCTCTTACCCAGATGTTACATGTCCTATTGCCTCACTCCCTTTAAGCCTGTGCTCAAATATTTATTTCTTAGTGAGACCTACCTTGCCCCCCAAGTTATACTCTCTCCCATCTACTCCCTATCCATTTTACCTAGCTTTTTCTCTGTATTTTATTTATTACCTTCTATTACATAACATATTTACTTATGTTTTATCTTCAGCTTCCCCCAATGAAATATAAATTCCATGAGGGTAATAGTTTCTAGTCTAGTTCACTGATAATTCTCTAGCCCCGAACACAATACCTAGCCCATGTACTTAATAAGTTTGTTAAATGAGAGCTAAGGCTCAGAGAGACAAAGTACCTAGTCAGAATTTCATATCTAACAAGGCAAGATTGGGACTCAAATGCAGGTCTTCTGACTCCAAGTCCATTACTATTTCTAGTATAGAACACTTACTTTCCTCCACCTCGCACCACCCTAAGGCCTCAAAGGCCGATGTAGGCTAGCTCTGCCTGGAAGCTGGGAGGCCCCAGGAAAAGGGGGGAAGCAGAAAAGGGAGAAACTGTGAGCCAGCCTCACACAGATGGATTTCTCTGAACCCTATAAATGTGAACTGTCAGAAGTCTCATCTCTCCAAGTCAGGGCTGCCCAAAGTAACAAACACTTTACATACAATTTTAATCTACAGAGCAATTTAGAAAACTTTCACAAATGAATCCTCCTAGGATTCCCAGGGTATGGACAAAACAAAGATAGCAGAATTTTAAATAATGAAGTATGTGGCCCGGCTGGGCGTGGCTCAGCGGTTGAGCGTCGATCTAGGATCCAGGCGATCGGGGTTCGATTCGCGGTGAGGGAACATGCCGGGTTGCGGGCTTGATCCCCAGTCAGGGGCGTGCAGGAGGCAGCCGATCAGTGACTCATCATTGATGTTTCTATCTCTCTCTCCCCTCTCCCTTCCTCTCTCTGAAATCAATAAAGATACATATTTTAATAAATAAATAAATAAGTATATGAGAGAAAGACAGCAGAAAGGTTTCATGGTATGGCTAAAGAGCCCAGAAAAGCTTACCTCATTCCGAACATCCAAATGTTTTCATCACTGCTGACAACTTTTAGGAGCACTTTAACTCCAGTGTCTATGTATTTACCAATCAGTGAGAAATGCTGACATGTATATTGCTAATTAAAGTTTAAATTGATTAAAATAAATTTGATGCACATGTGGCACATAGGACAACACATCATCACAGACAGTTTCATTGGACAGCACCACTCTGGGTGTGCCCCATGTGATACAGTACTGGCTTCAGCCTACATCTCAGCCTAGTGGAGCCAGAATTGTTTTGTGTGGCTGTCTGTTGTAGCCCTGGTGCTAAAACAAACCTCTTCAACACTTCTTTTCTCTTAGTAAACTTTGAGGGATTGTTTCATCTTGTCCTGTCTTTTGAAGCCACAAAGTGTTATGTTTTCATGTCACTTCTTCATTAACCTTGAGTCCCCAAAAGCTGAGCCTCTCGTCATCCCCCTCCCTACTTGCAGTCCTTATTCTCAGCTAGCTGACAGTTCCTGGCTATATGAAGTTTAGGGCAATTCACCTTTTTGTTATCTCACTCTTTAAGATATTGTAAAATTAATCTTCTTTGTCCTAATTAAAGTTACAAAGCATTATTAGCTAGATTTAGAGGAGGGGGGGGAAATATGTTCTAATAGAAATCAGCTGTATTTGGAGGGAGGAGAACCAGGCTTTGAGATGGATGGTTTCGCCACAGGCCAGTCACCTAACTCTCTAAAAGTCTCCCTTGTTGCATTTACGAACATAGTCACATCTGCTAGAGATTTGGGTGAGTGTTTCAAGAGCACGAGGTATACCTATAAAATCAGTTTCAGATCTTGTTGGAAAGTTTAGTTAAAAACAAATCCTCTGAACCCAGAAAACCTTTCCACAAAGGTAGTAGATAAAGAAGTAAGCACAAAATCAGGATATGGTACTCATCACAGATCGTCTGCTAAGAAACTGCAAAGACAGAAAGAAGTCTCATCCTTTCAAATAGCCGAGCAGATACAACTGTTACCTACATGATCTCAAGATAAACAATAACTAGTCCTCATGTCACAGGCTTGACAGCACCATCTGAAACACAAAGTTCATTCTAGATTCAGCTGGTAATAGGAGTGACCATCTGTGTTAGCTCGTTGACTTTGCACAAAGGAAAAATAAACTTCTATCTTTGTGACAGGAGGGAGTTTTACAACTTCGAAGCACCCGCCAAAATTAGACTCCTACCTATCCACAGAACCTGGGAAATGTAGGTACTATCTCCCTTGATAATTACAGTTCAGACTAGCAAGAGTCTTTTAAAACTCAAAGGGGCAGAGAAAGAATTTATAATTAAAACTTTACAAAAGAAAATGTTCTAAGAAAAGGGAGAGAGAGATGTCTCTTCCCTTATTTTTAACGAGAAGTAAGTCTCTTACTTGTATTGGTATTTGCTCTTAAAGTGTCCACAAGCAGTATATTAATTCATACATATAAAAGTTGTATAACCATTTATAATGTGACTTTATTTGACTATTTATTGGGAAAAAATAAGTCTAAAGAGTCTAAATTGCAGATTTTTTTTTAAAAGAAATTTTTACTCTCGAATAAACCTAATAAATTAGGGTTATGCCAAAGAGAATGTCAGTAAGTAGAGGTCCTTGCTATCTTTGAGTATTAAATTGAAAAGTTGTATAATTAATAATTTAAGTCACAGGAATGACTGACAAGTACTTGAAAACAGTGTGCTGTAAACATTAATACTTCTACCAATAATTTATTTTATATTTGTAGAACAAATTTCATTTTATAGGTAATATCAATAATTTTCTACATATTCTGAATTGGTGACATTCAAATAAAATTTTACTATATTAATCAAACAAAAAACTTATTTATTGCCTTACTATAGGTGTGTGCCTAATTTATTGTGTTATTGACAATGTTGCACATAACAATAATATGTACTCACCAACTTCTGTCATAATTTAGAAAAACTAAGGCCCCTTCACATAATTTCATTAAAAATTTTATTCTAACACTTCGAAAAAAATCATACATTAAAGAAAGAATCATACTATCATTCTCTTCAAGGAACAGTCAGCTGTGGTCCATGTACACTATATATTTCATTTTCATAAAATGCCTTAATGTTAACCAAGTGATCAGAACAGGGCCCGGGTTTTTATATACTCATTAAGTACACATACCTATTAACCCAATTATTTGTAGTTCAAACACATGGATGCTAAACAACCACAGTTCTGGTTTTATGTATTCAGCAGAATTCAGAGATATGAACTATGTAAGTAAAGAAATTTTAAAATATTTCAGTGGCTTCCCATTGTCCTTAGGATGACTTTGGAATGCTTTTACTAGGCTAAAGTGCTAAATAAGTCCTTCTGCCCTCAGACATCTGCCCATTTCTCCACTCTTCACTTGTTCCTCATCTCCCCTAAGGCCTGCCTAGTCTTTCCCCAGTTACCAGGCTTTCACTTGCTTCAGGGTTTAAATACTGTATCATTTTCTACCTTGCTCACCCTTCACTTTGCCTCCTACTATTCCTTTAAGTTCGGGCTCCAAGTTTTGTAAGGTGGTGTATTTCACCACCAGAGCTATTACCAATTAGAGGACACCCTTTGAGTTAAATGACCCAATATAAGTTGCAAGTTGTCTTATATAAAGTTAATTTAATAGAAGCCACTAACAAACTATATCCCAATGAAGGGTCAGCCGATTTTTCTTTTCCCATTTTTTTTTTTTTTTTTTTTTTGCTTATTCCTGGGGTTTCTCATTTGGGGGCCTATATGTCCCAGAAAGCCACCTTTATCTGTCCTAAAGTTAATTCTACAATCCTTTTTTCTCAGCTAATTTTTCTTGTTCTGTTTATATTTTATTAATCTTGATGGTACAAGAGTTTATCTTTCCTAATAGTACATTAATAGTACATTAATAGTACAGAGAACGTATCCTATACAGTGCTTACATCTGTAATCTTGAATTATGGTACCTACCACAGAGTAGGCCCTTAATGGTTGAAGTAATGCACAGGAAAAAAATAAACTGGCCCAGTCGGGCATGGCTCAGTGGTTGAGAATCGACCTAGGATCTAGGAGTTCTCGGTTCGATTCCTGGTCAGGGCACATGCCCAGGTTGCGGGCTCAATCCCCAATGACTCTCTCATCATTGACATTTCTGTCTCTCTCTCTCTCTCCTTCTCCCTTCCTCTCTCTGAAATCAATAAAGATATATTAAAAAAAAAAAAGAAAGAAACTTAAAGGAGCTACCCGTTATGAGTCTATCTCCTCTAATGTGTGATATGCTTAAATTGATTGGTTCAAAACTACATATGCATTGCTTCTATGCAGTGATTTTAAGTACACTTACAGAAGGTACAGTTATTTTATAATTGAGTAAAATCTGGCAAGGAACTTTCTTGTCATCTGATTCTTTCTTTTGCATGCTTGTACAGATGTCATTTTTAAGTCCACAACTAATTTTTCACATAAAATTAGCAGAATCCTGGACCACTAACCCAGAAACTAAACTAAAGGACAGGCAGAAGCAGGACAGAATCTAATTTTGTTTTATAAAGGATGTTGTTTCCATGTATATTCAATATTCATCATTATCCTGGGTTCTTTGGCAGTATGTCAAGGCATAAAACTGAAATTGACTTCAGTTGGGGAATTAGTGATTCAGGAAGTTTTGGCAATAGAGATCAATTAAGCCAGAAGTAGAAAGGCAAAAATGAACTCTTCCACCTCTTGTGGTGTTGGTTTTCCCTTTTTCCAAATCCTAATATCTCTAAAATAATCCATTCCACCCATTTATTACTTGTTTATTTTTGTTTAAAATATTACAGATGTCCCTTTTTGTCCCCAATGACCCATTCCACCCCACCTCACCACCCACCCAGGCCCTCTCCACACCATTGTCTTTGTCCTTGGGTTGTACATATATGCATGTAAATTCTTTGGTTAATCCCTCCCCCTCCACCTACCCACCCTCCTCCATCCCTCTGAGATTTGTCAGTCTGATCCATGTTTCCATATCATTGAATCTATTCTGTTCATCAGTTTCTTAAGTACGTTAGATTCCACATATAAGTGAGATCATGTGATATTTGTCTTTCTCTGCCTGGCTCATTTCGCTTAGCATAATATTCTCCAGGTCCTTTCATACTGTCCCGAAGGGTAAAAGATTCTTCTTCTTTATAGCTGCATAGTATTCCATGGTGTATATGTCCCACATCTTTTTTATCCACTCATCTACTGATGGGCATTTGGGATATTTCCAGATCTTAGCTATTGTAAATTGTGCTGCTATGAACATAGGGGTGCATATATTCTTTCTGATTAGTGTTTCAGGATTCTTAGGATAGATTCGTAGAAGTGGGATCACTGAGTCAAATGGCAACTCCATTTTTAATTATTTGAGGAACCTCCATACTGTTTTTCATAGTGGCTGCACCAGCCTGCATTCCCACCAGCAGTGTACTAAGGTTCCCCTTTCTCACATCCTCACCAGCACATGTCGTTTGTTGATTTGTTAATGGTAGCCATTCTGACAGGTGTGAAGTGATACCTCATTGTGGTTTTAATTTGCATCTCTATGATGATTATCGATGTTGAGCATTTTTTCATATGTCTCTTGGCCATCTGTATGTCCTCTTTGGAGAAGTGTCTATTCAGGTCCTTTGCCCATTTTTTAATTGGATTGTCTTCCTCTTGCTGAGTACTATGAGTTCTTTGTACACTTTGGAAATTAGCCCCTTATCAGATTCATCCTTGGCAGATATGTTTTCCCAGACCGTGGTGTTCCTTAGTATTTTGAGGTTGATTTCTTTTGCTGTGCAGAAGCTTTTTAGTTTGATGTAGTCCCATATGTTTATTTTTTCTTTTGTTTCTCTTTCCCTAGGAGAGGTATCAGTGAAAATTCCACTATGTGGGATTTCTGTGACTTTACTGCCTATGTTTTCCTCCACCATTTTTATGGTTTTGTGACTTACATTTAAGTCTTTTCTCCATTTTGAGTTTATTTTTTGTGTATGGTGAAAGTTGGCGATCTAGTTTCATTTTTTTGCATGTATCTGTCCAATTTTCCCAGCACCACTTATTAAAGAGACTGTCCTTACTCTATTGGATGCTCTTGCCTCCTTTGTCAAATATTAACTGACCATAATGGCGTGGGTCTATTTCTGGGGTCTCTGTTCTGTTCCATTGATCTATATAT